>NC_061122.1:90337174-90669130 GCF_002878395.1 Capsicum annuum
AACCTATACGCAGCCAACTCCACACTATGTTCCTCAGATTCATGCATCACCTAAGTAATCTTCCGCACTTCCTCTAAAAACAACCGTGGATTCTCATCAGACTTGGACCCATAGAATTCCATCGGATTCATCCGCATGAAGTCACGGATCCTGGCAGTAGCTGAATTACCTCCCTGCTGCTGTGGAGATGGGGCCGGGTTGTCCTGAACATTTGCAGTAACATCTTGGGCCAGCGCCTGAAAGGCTACCCAAAATTCAGCATGAGACACGTTTTCATTCAATGGGTCAGCGAGTTGAGGTTGCTGACCATCACTATTTCTTCTTGATCGACGTGGAGGCATATTTCTTAAAGAGGAGAGCATGAATCAATAGCAGAGAGAGACACTTTAAGCACGATAGACTTCTGAAAGAAAGAATCATTCCTAAAACATCTTATAGCCTCTTAATCATAGATGTGGCGTGCTACACACCGATGATCAAGACTCTACTTAACGCGGCTTGTCAGACTCCCTAGGACACCTTACAACCTTAGGCTCTGATACCAAGTTTGTAACGCCCCAAAAATGGGTCCCAGAGCATCACACGGTACTTGAGGCTACGAGTAGCCCCAAGCTAACTCTTTGAGCCATTTTTATTTAGTTTAACACAAATAAATAGGGTTTCCATAAATAATCCTCAAATATCAACAGAGTAATCATCATCTAAGAATAAAACAATTTCAGAAAGATAACAAAATATGACTTATTAGTCAACTCCCAACATCTATACTAGTCTGACAAGCCTTTAAGAAAATCAATAAAACCAGTGAGCCATTGAGACATGCCCCAACTGAATCATACTCAGTTATCAAATGAAATAATTTCTTGAAACCAACATCAGACATCACGTCCTCGGAATATGAGGACTCACCACAATGGAAGATGTAGAACAACGTGCCCGAAGAATCACTGTCGAACCTGGAACTGAGCACCTGAACCTATGTTCTGAGAAAATGCAGCCCACATCCTAAGATGTGGGTCAGTACCATGGAAAGGAACCGAGTATATGGGGGTGTATGCAGTTGTATAAACAACATCATCATAATTATTTATAAGAAATATGCAGGATGTATGAAAGACTCACATAGCCCGAAGAAAATCATCATAATCATGAGAGGATGAAATAAGTATAATAACACATATGAATCATCATATAATTTGTCAATCACTTTCAGTTCATCAAGAATATCGATTCTCATAATGTAAATATCATTTAAATCTTTCGAAAGAATAACTTTCACAATTCCACTTTCAAATCACTTTATCGTTCACCATAGACACAAGGAAACACACACACACTGGGAGATCCTATAACCGACATAAACGATGTGAGCTACATGGAGTCCAACGTACAACCCATGTTGGGGAGAGCCATCCTATCCTTGCCATCGGAGTAGGACTATCGATATCAAATCCACACAAACTAATGATCACTATATAAATCAGTCTCAGGCTCACTCCTATGGGGGCACGTAGTTCTAGGGAAGTAAGGTCGCTTTATACCTTCCACTCGGTGCTAAAGATTTCTCCCGGACTTAGCTCAGATCATTTCAAAGACAATTCACAATAAAATAATTTCAGTAATATATAAATATACATCGGGAGCCATCATGCTTCCCATCTATCAAAATCAACCACGTTGTGGATTTCTTTCACACTCGAGTTCAAAACAACTCCATTAAGACCAAAAGGTCAAATCATTCAAAATATCTCAAATATTCAACATCAACGTACTTATAAGACACACTTTCTCAAAAAAACACAATTTCCAATGGGGATTCACGACCCAAATATCAAAATCATGATAAATATCGTTCAAGATTCATGCTTTATATCACCACATATGTAAATTCATCTTTTAAAATCATAAACATCAAGGTTTCATAATAATCATCATAAGATATGGGTCCATGCTTCAAATTCATAAAAATCAAATAAAAATCATGCCTTTGTAAAGAAAATTACTTTTGGGCACAAGAACGAAAGAGAGTTCTTGTTGAAAAACCCCACATACCTTGAATGATGAAATTTAGATCGATACGCATTTTTTAGATGTTAATCGTGCCTTTGAATGATGATTCTTGAAGTTCTTGAACTAGGAACTTGGAATCTTAAATAAATTTGCAGAATTAATGGTGAACTTTGAAGGTTCTTGAAGTTGGATGTAGGAGCTTAAGATTTTCTTTTTGAGGGAATTTGATGAAATATAACATATAATGCTTCTAATAGGCATTAATATAGGGTTTGGATGATTTTGGGTGAGGGGGGATAACCAAAACGCGCCTAAAAATCAAATAATTCTCGAATCTGTCCTTTGGTGGACTGTTTTTATAGTCTGAAGTAGATCAACCATAACGTTTTACTCCGATATCCAAATTGGATGAAACTAATTTCATTAGAAAGAGAACTCTCATATCTTTCCGTTGATCTAGTATATCTCACCAAGATCATTGTGTACGAGGAGTTATGATCGTTTAAAATTGATCCAAAAATTCACTTTTGATAGGCTGAAGTAGATCGACCATAACTTGTTTCTCCGATAGACAAATTGAATGAAATCAATTTCATCAGAAAGAGGACTCGTAGAGATTTCCGTTGATATATAGTAAATCACTCAGATCATTATATACAAGGAGTTATGATCATTTAAAGTTGGAGCAAAAATATGTCAGGCCTCAGTACTTTTTCCTGCATGTTTTACTGTTCACTACTATTCACGGTTCGATCGGAATGTTCATAACTCGTTGCTCGGGTGTCCGTTTTGGATGATCCACATATCATTGAAAAGCTTATTCGATACTCTACATAATGGTGGGTCATAATCTAAGACATTCCTCACGGAAAATTTATAGTTCATTCTAGAAGATAGAGCCCAATAAGTTTACGCACAAAATTTCAACGAAAATTTTTTTGAGGTATTACAGCAGCATATATGCGTATTATCTATCAATTAGACATTCAAGGGGGGAGTGTTATAAATGTATCATATATAGTGAATGTCTACTTTACCATATATAATGAATACCTACTTCACCATATATTGTGTATGTCTATTTATGGAAAAGTTACAAACCCCAAGGTTAGTTTTTCCCTTTAAATAAAGGGATTTCCCTTCATTGTAATTCATCCATCAAGAGAAATAACAATTACTCTCTCTTCTCTCTCTACTCTTCTTCTTTGTTCTTTATCATTTCATAACACTATATAATATTTCTTGTGAATATTATTGTGTGGTGTATAGTGGATAAAATAACAAAAATATCTTGAATTTTGTATTAGACAAATTGTACTTTGATATATGTTGTAAATTTTGTCGTGTGTATTTATCCATTCTAACAAAATTGATTGAGGTTGATTAAAATTTGAGAGCATCGACAATTTTGAAAAATACAATACAATGAATTAAAAGAGATTATTTGTATTCAAAAGTAATTTACAGAATTCTGCTTTTCTTTTAAAGAAAAGAATTAGTACTTATTACTTTTATGGGTGTATAACCAATGAAAAATTTAAATAGCAGTTTCAAATATTTTATCTCATTCAAATATGAATTATAAAATAAATATATATTCTTTTTAAAAAAAGTATGGATAAGAAAGAACAACCTAATTTTTTGATAACAAATTAATATGATATTTAAATTTGAATTTAAAAGAATTTCAGCTAGGATGAAGTTCTATCTTCTTAATCTCTCTTATATATACTTTTACAATAATAGGTTATGTTAAGCTTCTTTCTCTTATTTTGTTATTAATCGTTAGCTTTATTTACTGCATTTTCATCTTTTTTGTTTTGGCAATTTTTTCTACTACATCCACCCCTGAATTCAAGTAAGTAAATATTTATTCTAACATTAAATTTCAATTTTAAAAATAATTGAATTGAAATAAAGTTACATCTTCTTAACCTTCTTATATATACTCCATATTGATATGCAATTTTAAGCTTTTTTCTTCTTTTTTCATTATTGATTGTTATGTTCATCACATTCTTCACTTTTTATAATTAATTTATTTAGCTCTTTTACTATTACATTTATCAGGCTAATTTTTATATACTATATCCAAGTCTAGATTCAAATAAATGATATTTTTTAATCTTTGTTCGTCTGATTTTTGCTAAATATAAATAAACATGAATACGTAAAAAACTGAACTTTTATTAAGAATTTTCATTAAATTGACGTTTATAGAGAAATTAAGCTTCTTTCTTCTATAATTTATTGTAAATTTACAATATTTTTAATTAAAATTAATAATTTATAATTTTTTAAATATTTAAAAAAATAGTAAATATATCTAGTAGGTAAGAAAATATGCCAAAATGCCACAAAGAATAAGAATTTTTAAAATCAAACCTCATAAAAAAGAAAAATCTTAAAAAAAGTATGCAACATATAAGTTTAGTCATTCAATTATGAGCATGGAGAGTACATGTGTTGGTAATAAATATATTAATTATTAATTTAATAGATAAAATCACATAAAAATATCTGTCTATAGACATAAAAATAAGTCACTTGGCACTATCCAATTATTTTGAGAAAAATCAAAAAAATTAAGTTTTATATTTTAAGTTATGCTCAATAGATATCTTTGACAATTGCTAAGGTATGTTCGTAATCTTTTTATTATTTATAATTAAAATGTGAAACAAAACATTGAAAATAAAAAAATACATTGAAAAATCAAAAACGTGCAAATGATATTTATCTGACCATTCATGTAAGGAACATCATATTCACATCTCTGTTCTTTTAAGATAATTATAAAATTAAATTGTAGGCATTTGGTCATTTTAATTGATTTATATTTTTCTTGATTTTACTTGTAAATTTTTACAAAAATCTTATTGATTTGACTATTTTTTTTTAATCTTATACTAATAGTAGTATAGGTATCCGCGTAATACGTGGAATATTCTTCTAAAAGTATTTATTAAAAATATTAACTTATTCAATTTGAAATTATGAAACTAATTATTTTTTATTATATCACATTAACATATTTCAAAAGACAATGAAATATTAAAAACAATTATGAATATGAAATTACCACTTAAATACGATAACTAATCACAATTTTAATTATTTTAGATGTTTTGATATGAAAAAAATAATATTAATATTTGTTTCAATCATATTCCATTAACTGATTTTTCAAAATAATAAAATATTAGATATTAAATAATTATTAATTTTGTTGTTGGATTTTTACCTTTATGTTTTTAATAAATTAAGAAATATAATTATATTTCTTACCTTTTATTTCTAATTTCTGTTTTTTAGCCCATCAATTCAAAATTAACTACTAATTAATTTTTTTTTAAAAAAATATCTTTCAATTTCATTTCAAATATTAAAAGTACTTAATTGTGTGAATTACAAAACTTCTTATTCCAAATTTAAATATCACAACTCTTAATTCAAAAATTAAGCACATACAATTTATTATTTATCTTTAAATTTTCATACTTATTATTGATAATTTTTTCGTTATTTAATTTCATCTTTAATATCTTTAAGTATTTTATTTGTACTTATTATTATATCTTTTAAATTAAGTCAATTAAAAACTCTCATGCTACTTTCAAAATCACTCATTCCACCAAATCCCACCCCATCCCAATCTCAATTTTATTTTTTTAGCTTTTTAAGTTTTTATTAAAAAAAGTTCATCCTTAGCAAAAAATATTATGTTTTTTTGACCCAACTTTTTTACTTTACCCTAACCCTACCATCCATCCCGACCCACTATCCAACACCTCCTCCCCCACCCTCAACACCCATGCAAATTTTTTTTTTTAAATCAGTTTCTTGTACCTCCCACTCCCCCCCCCCCTCCCCCCACCCCCACACAAAATAAAAATTAAATCTTTATCTTTTTTTAAAAAAATTAATCTCTTACCGGCACACCCCAAACGCCACCTATGTCCACCACCCCACCCCCACCCCTCATAACGTCCATCACTCTACCCTCGATACTATTCATTTTATTATTTCTTAATAGTACTTCGAGTATGTTAAATTATATTATCTTAAAAGAAAAGAAAAGGTTGAATATTCATGAGATATTTGTATACATCATATATAGAAATTTAAAATTTCTTAATTACATCTATACAAAAATAAATGTTATGCAAATTGTAAACAACCATAACAACATAATAGCAACAATAAAAATTTTAAACATTTAACATATATTTTCATGATATATTACAAGTACATGGTTTGTTTATCACTTTTTTGATTCACTAAATTTCAATAGATTTCACATAAAAATCTTATTTTACGCAATTTCAATTGCATATTTCATTGAACATTTACTTTCATGGAACTTTTAGAATTAATGTCATACCTCCATTTAAGATCTCCAAATTTTATATTTTGATCAATTCAACACGCTGCTTCCCTGAACAAAATAATCAAGTTCATTTAGATTCTTGTCGATAATAACAAATTAAAACACATGAAAAGGTTATTCATTTGTTGTTGTTGCATATAAATATAATTATTTTAGTACTTCATGTTAATTTATTTTTGTCATCTGCAGGCAAATTAATCAACACAACAACAATTAAAAAGACAAATACTAAATTATACATAAATAAAATTGTAGGCATTGAAGAAAGCAAATAAATTGAACTATAAAGAAGAAGAAGAAGAAGAAGAAGAAGAAGGAGGAGAATTACTATTATTATATCATAATTACTACGTCTTATTACTATTTTTTTAATTTATTATCATTACTACTACTACTACTAGTTTTTTTTTTTAATTTTCTATTTATTACCGTGGTTACTACTATTGCCACGTACCACTATTATATTATTGTTTTTTTTTTTTTTTAATTGTTATCACCAATATTCACCTCACAATTACTATTACTATGTACTTTTTTATTATATATATACTACTATTCACTACTATTTTTTTATTATTTGATTATTATTATTATTATTATTATTATTATTATTATTATTATTATTATACAAATCATGTAAATTGATAATACACATTCAAATGAAGTAAAAAAAAGAAAAGGATAACTATTAAAGGAGGAAAAAAGAAGTAATTATTTAGAAGCACTCTTAGCTAAATAACTAATATTCAAATGAAGTAAAAAAAGGGATAAAAACGTGTATTTGTTATTACAAATAAGGAGTTTAGTTTTTGTTGTCTTTTATTCTTAGGGAAAAAGCTTGTAGGAGTCAAGGAGTTTAGTTAATTTTTTCATTTTAATTAATCTTCTTATTTTTTTTTTCTTTTCTCTTTTTCTAAAGATAAAAATAAAAAAACATGCAAGGATAATATAGATAGTTATTCTTGTTTTTAATAAATATGTTATTTTTCAGGAAAAATTTTAAATTTATTTTATAATTTAAATATTTTTTTTGGTAACTATCTTGTTGTTTGACTAATTTAGAATGTATATAAATATTTATTTTTACATTCACATTTAAAAAGAATCTTGTCATTTAATTCAAAAATATGCAACCACTTTTACATAAGATAAATATATGATTAATGAGATAATAATATTAATTATTACTGTTATTATTAATATTAATAATAATAATAATAATTTATTATTAGTGTATTTATTTTTATTATTATTACTATTACATAGATACTACCACTACTATGTATTACCATTGTTATTACTAATATGAGAATGAGAAATTTAAGAGTATGAGTTTGAGTAACTATTTATTTTAAAATTTTGAAAAATTGGATAACTCTATAGAAAAAAAAAACGAGCAAAATTTTTTATTTTCAAAAGGACTCCTTCATATTTGGAGCAGATTTTAATTAAGGATCTTAAATTTATTTTTCATTTTTTTCATGATTTTATCCATTTAAAAAAATATCTTTTCAAAATAAAAAGTGGTCTTATCCTTTAACATGTATCTAATATTGGACTGAGTCAAACATTAATTTAAATAGATAATTATTTTTAATTTAATGAATGAACTTAACTCAACCACTTTTATTCAAATGGATAATTATTTTTAATTTAAATTCATAATATTAGAGTAACTAATTATTACTAATACATATGAGTACTACTACTACTATTATTGTTATTATCATTATTATCTTTCATTTAGTATTTAAATAAATTAAAATTCAGATATGTTTTGTAGTATTTAAATTTTAAAAGAGATAAGTTTGAAGTAATAAAAATCTATTAGAACTCTTTAATTATGAATTTTTATTTTTAAGATTATGATTTTTTTCAAAAAATGATATTGTATTTCAAATTCAAGTATTTAACTTTTTTCAATTTAAAATTTATTACAATACTCTTAAGTTTTGTCTTAAAAACTGTCACGTGGCTTAACAATAGCTTGTCATGTGGCTTCTGCTGGTGCTTCGTCCTCTGCTTTATAATATATATAAATGTGGTATTTTTGCATTCTTTTTCTATTAGTTCTTTAGTATAATGAAAGAAAACAAAGAATTTAAAGAATTATTAAGTAGCTATTAATTGATTTTGAGCTTCAAAAGTAGAAAACTTTATTTGATGTTATTATTTGACATTAGTAATATCATATATGCTAAAATAAATAAATACTTGATATTTTATCAGTACAAAAAAAAATATTTTTTAAATGTATTTATATGTATCTAACACAAAGCAAAAAAAAGGTAAAAATAAATTGACACATGTTGTGATGGTTGAGGGAGAGCATAGGAGATTGTGGTGGGTGGGGTGGAGTGGAGGGTGGGATAGGTGGGTAAGATAGGCGGGGGTTGAATTTTTTAAAAATATACTGATAATGTTTTTTTTTATATCAAAACATTTAAATAATTGTAATTATGTATATTTATTAAGTACTAGTTATAATTTTTTACTATTTATAATTATTTTTAATATTTTATTAATTTTAAAATATGTTAATTCTATGCAATAAAAATTGACTAATTTTATGAGAATAAGTTAATATTTTAATGAATAAATTTAAAAAATAAATATTTCGCGCATCGTGCGAGTATCTATACTGTAATACCCCGTATTTCTATCTAGCTTAGATTCGTCTCTAGAACATCAAAGATCTTACTTCATAGATGAATACCTTTTATTCTCTGTGGTATTTTCAAGATTTTGACTTTTCATCATGTAAAAAATTGAATAAGCTCTCTATCGATATCAAATTTGTCCAAATTCGACACTCGGGCGAAGAGTTAGAGCCATTTTAGTAAGACAGTGTACCACATGTTACTTTAGCGCGTCACGGAGCCAGCCAAAATGGCAATCGTCAAAATCCAGTGAGCCTCCACGATTCCACCGCGTCGCGGTGCCATTTCAATTCGCAACCAAAGTGGCAACTCGATTTCCATCGCGTCGTCCCGCCAGCCAGTTTTTCAGTCGTCCACTTTCCAGTGAGCTGGTGTGATTTCACCGCATCGCGCCAGCGTGAAAAATTGAGATTTTGTTCAGGTTTCGTTATTTAAATTTCAAGGACCATTTAGTAATTTCTCTAAAGCCCCAATCAGTCTATACACGGGATTTAAATCCTTAATAGTCAAAATTGCTCATTTATTTTCACTATTCCTCAAGAACAAAAGCATTTTCTCTCAAAGATAGAAAATTCTAGCCCCCAAGTTTCAAAAGAAATCTCAAGAATCCCTCTAAGAGTCTTCACGAACTTCAAGCATCTAGATTTTCAGGTATGTTAGATGTTGATTCTTGGGTTCCTTCCACCCAAGAAGTTCAAGAATCCTTTTCAAAATTTATAAAGCTTATGTATTTATGAGATTTCATGATTTATGTGTATTAAGCTTCATGATTATGTGTTGTTGAGTTTTAATTCATGATTTAGATTACAATTTTTAAGAAGTGGTCCTAGTATGAGGTGAATTTCATGATATTCATAATAAATCCTACAAGATGCGTGTTGATTGATGTAATTATGTTAATTAGGTGTATCAAATGTTGTATGACCAAAGTATGCTCCCCATATGTTTGATAAAATGCTTGTGTGAAGGAAATAGGGTCATTATAGCATGTTGACAAGAAACCCCAATTATGTATGAGTTCATGCATACCAAGTGTTTGTTGAAAAGTCTTAGTGAATGAATTGTGATATGTTAGCATGAAATTTCCAATTATGTACACTTTAATGCATATTAAGTGTTTGATGCAAGACATTGTTGGATGAGTTATGAGATATAAGTATGCATTCCCTATATATCTACATATTTATGATCTTCAAGTGATTGACGAGTTGTCACATTGATTGTGTCGTGGATGATAGTCTATTGTCATGTTATGTATAATTTGTCCTGTCTAGTATTAATTATGTTATCGAGCCCTAGAGGTATTTATACCCGACAATTTAGCTGCTTGTCTAGCCAGTGTCAGTCTCAAGATACTCTCAATCAAGCCACAATCAGTAGAACATAGACAGTTATAGAACTTAGGAAATCTCAGTAATCTCAGTATCACTAGCATTCTAGCTTCAGTTCAGTAATCAATTCAGAACTCAGTAGTATTCCGTCAGTCAACGGAACCCAGTGAACTCAGCTTAGCTCAGTTAATTAGTACGATCAGTAACAGAGTCAGCTCAGTCTAGTACAGTCTAAGAATCAATTTAGAGTCTTTCAGTTGGGAGTAAGATTCAGCATCGAGCGAACCTAGGGATGAGGGCTCACCCGTTAGATAGGACTAAGATTCCTAGAAGCAATCCCTAAGTTGCAGAACTACGTAGCAACATAGGTATGAGATATCATCTGCTAAATAGGACTGACATACTCAGGGATCACCCGTTAGTATAGGATTGATCCCAGGGGTCACCCGTTAGTTAGGACTGACTCCACAGCAGAAGTTGTCTTTACCCGTGGTACGGTACTGACACCCATTCCAGCTGGGGTTACAGGTTGGACCCTACTAGTTCAGATTCAGGGCATGTCGGTTAGATGACTACCTCCCACAATATCAGTTTCAGAATCCATCTTAGTAAAAGGACTCAGCTCAGTAGTACAGATTCAGGACTGTTAAAAACAGTCAATCACTAGCATCAGCAATGGATTTAGAGATCACCCGCTAGATAGGACTGATCTCAGATTTAACCAAGCAATATCAATATTAATAGATTCAGAGATCACCCATTGGATAGGACTGATCTCAAATACAGTCACTCAGTATCAGTACCACTGGATTCATAGATCACCCGCTAGATAGGACTGATCTCAGATTCAGTTAATCATTTTCATTATCAGTATATTCAGAGATCACCCACTAGATAGGACTGATCTCAACCTCAGTCAATCATATATCAATATCAATAGACTCAGTAATAAGAAATCCTATTATTAGAATTCAGTATTCAGTATTTAGTGTTACTACGATTTCAGTTATAGTTTATGCACTCATACATGTATCCTCATTCAGTAGTCTCATGATATTTAGTCAGTATTGTTCATGCATGTAAACCCTTGGATTTAACCTTGCCTCATCTAGCGTACCAGTACATTTAAAGTACTGACGCATACTTTTCTCTTGCGCTATGGTGTCTTATACCATAGGTTCAGAAGCACGAGCTCCAGAGCATCCTTAGCAGTTCAGACTCATCAAGTAGCAGTAGACTTAGCAGTGAGTCCTTGTCATTCGAGGATGTTCCTTATTTCAGTATTGCATTAGATTCAGTTTTTCAGTAGACGGAGTTAGTTGGGGGTTTGTCCCATCAACTCCAAGTTCAGATAGTTTAGAGGCTTTCAGACTAGAAGTTCAGACAGTTCTTTTAGTTTTGGTATTGATATATTTTATACAGTTGTAATTCAGTTTGAACCTTATGGCAAGTTTTTCGCCAGTTTTTTGCATTTTTATAGTATATTATTCAGTACTCAGTCATAGATATCAGTCATGGATTAGCTTGTGGTCCTTCGGGATTATGAGCATCGTGTAGCGTCTGGGGTTCAGAATCCGGGGCGTTACATATACTAATTATACTGAAATGAAAATTGTTTCCAAATCTCTAAATCCAGAAAAGTGACTAACCTAATGCTATCAGTTAAGGATTTTCAGAAACCAAATATGTATAAATTGAAAAAAATAGATTGACTTTTTAGAAAATCAAAGTAAAATGTTTTAAACAGTAAAAACAAATTGAGCCCTAACATTTTTTAAAACTAATTTTTTCAAAAATATCTTCATAAAACAAGCTTTATCAAGTAAGGGAAAGATCCCTACAACGCAACTATGAAAATTGGTATATAAAGCTTTTATCTATATCATCTGAAAGGAAAGAAACTCGAGGATCTTTCGGCAAACTAAACATATTGTTGAAGATATTGCTAAGAAAATTGTCTGTGTAAGCTGTGTTAGAGCTACTGGCCTGGCAAGAAACATCCTGGAGAGATGCAGCTATTAGTATAGAGAGTTACTTAGTTTCTTGATTTGAGAAACTAGCTGTGTTGGCTAAGTTTCAGTTTTGTATTGACGTTACTTTTGGTGATTAATGATAATTCCAATTACCAAAAAAAAACAACCTAAATTTAGAATGAGAATCAATTACGTGCAATCTTGAGAGATAATGGAACATAAACCATCGATATCCAACCTCTAAATATATACTTCCTCCGTTTCAAATTAGATGACCCTTTTAACCTTGGCACGCCCATTAAGAAATCCAATGATTAGGAGTATATTTTACCTTTTTACCCTTCTTAACATTGTAAGACTTAATAATTATTCAAGCATGGAAAATTGTAGCATATGCATGCATGGATTGAAAATCTTATAGGAATACTAGTAGTACTCCTTGAAAAGAAGAAAAAAAGTCAAGTTTTATAAAGTTTATATTGAAAATGTAAGTGTTATTTTCAAAAATTTTGAAAAGTATAGTTATATTTAATACCTATTAAGGGTAGAATGGGAAGAATTTGTGTAAAATAGTCTTGATTTGATAAGTTGGATAAGTAAATTGAAACAAATTTTTTTAGAAAGAGGCCAACTAATTCGACACGGAGGGAATACAACTAGTTTTAGAATATAATGTTTACCTATATTCAACGCGGACAATATTGCGGCATGAGCTATCAAAGTATGACTCTTCATCAATTTTTCTAAAGTACGACTCCATCAATTTTTTTCTTACTAAAAATAATTTTGTTTTTTTTCAAAAATTTAAATAGCCATAGCACTGACTAAGCTAGTGTTATTACTTCAGGATTTTGAAAAAACAATTCCATTGACGTATCTATTAAAAAAAAGTTGATTTATATAGAACCTTACATTTCAAGAACTAATATTTTAAAAAAAATATCTTCTTGAAAGATAATCCAACAGCTAATTCTCGCAATAATTCATTTTTAGAAACTCTAAGGAACCATTTGGACATTAAAAAAAAGAAATTCAAAACAGTATTTTGTTATATATTTGACTGGTTTTTTATATTTTATTTTGAAGATTGGGTTTCAAATGAGGTTTTTTCTTTCACTTGCAAAATCAATGTATTTTTGTTTCAAAGTTAAATAATGTTCACATTCAATTTTAACTTTGAAATATCCTTTTTCAAATGCTTTTTTTTTTAAAAAAAAAAATTGTTATGTCCAAGTGCCAGAAACTAAACAAAAATCAAATTAAATGCCACTTCAGATAGGCCAGTGAACATTTAATAGAGTGGGCAAGAGATCCGGTGATTGGAAAAAATAAAATAAAATTGACAGGGACAAAGCTGGTGAAGAAGGGTCCAAATGGTCCACATAGCTGTATTGTTATTAGTTTATATTTATTCATATTAAAGAGAGCAAGCTGTGTTCTGAGTTTCGTTGTGAAAACTGTAGAGGGCATGTGGATGCATTTCTGTACACATGTTTGGTCTTCCTACACACTATTTAATTCCTCCCCCTCCCCGATCCGTTCCCCTATAATATGATTTTCGTATCATTTGGAATGTTTATTCTTCAATTCATGCCTACATTGGCAATCTAGCCTTTTAGGGTTCTACTTGCTGGTGTTAGTCCATTTCAGTGCTTGTTTGGAAGGTTGTTACCTATTGTAGGGTGTATCAACAACATTAACATATCCGATATACAATCAATTATATCTCTTTATACTATCACATCATTATAACGACATTTTATTATATTAGCCTGATTTTTTTTAAAATCAATTTTTCATATTATATTTTACGGTATTCTATCTATAATAGAAATGATGTATGTTATAGCGGTATACTCTTTATAAAATAACCATTCTATAACAACATACTCAAATACTACTATTAATAATATATTGTAAGAAAAATATTTTGTACAAAATAAAACACCAAAATCTTTATGGTAATAATCATTATGTTATGCACGCAGTAAATCTCAAGTGCGAATATCTAATCCAAAGGAAAAAATTGTAGAGAAAATACTTTATTACCACCTTGAACTATGCAGGAAAAGGCTGAAACAGACCCGAACTTTAGGAGGGTCCTATTACCCCCTCTCCTAGACTAATTAAATTATATTTTTTACAACCTTAGTGCCTACGTGGCACAACACACTGAAGGATCCACGTAGGCACACGTGTGTGCCACGTAGGCACTAAGGTTGTCAAAAATATAATTTTAATTAGTCTAGGGGAGGGGGTAATAGGACCTTCCTAAAGTTCGGGTCTGTCTCAACCTTTTCCCGTATAGTTCAAGGTGGTACTAGAACATTTTCTCAAAATTGTATTTAATGGTGTACATCATGTCATTTCATAACTTTACGTGGAAAAGATTACTAATGTTTGTCCTTTTATGTTCATGCTCTTTCTAATTTTGTATACTTTTGTTTACAACAGCTAAATAAAATGTGAACGTCAAATGTCAATATCCGTATATAAAAACACCTTTCAATAGTAGCCATAAAATTTTCAGATAAACGTTGCCACTCTAGAAAGGTTTGACTGTAGTCCTATTAGAGAGTAGTATAAACACAAACTTTTTCATTACTTTGTGAATAGAGTTTGTTTCTGATAGATCCTCGACCAAGTCTATTAGATAGTGTATCTATCGAAATAATGCTTATTTGTTTTTGTTATTTAGTTTTATTTTATTGTTAAACTAGGGGTGATATGGCCCGTGTTAGCACGGGTCCAACGTGAAAAATATTTTTATATTAATTATTGTGATTTATAATACTTTTTAAGTAATTTTTAAATAATATATATTATACCCTCTGTCTAATTTTAAATGGTATTGATACAATTTTGAGAGTAAAGTAAATCTTTAACATATATTTTTAAAATATTTTAAATTATTAATTATTATGATTTATAGTATTTTTTTCTTATGTCCCAATTTAGGTGGCAGTAGTAAAATTTAGAGTCAATAATTTTTTACGTCTTTTTAATTATTGTATGTTGCTAATTATTATGATTTATTATACTTTTACGTAATTCTCAAATATACAACAGATTAAAAAATTAAAATAAATAAATATAAAAGAAAATATCTAATCAAGCAACACAAGTAAAATATGTCGATCTGTTATCTGCTTATCATTCTTTATAAGTGAGGTAATAAATCACAAATATCAATTTAAGTGGTACAATGTTTAGATGACCATAATAATTAATTGGATGTGATGTAGTAAAACCACGATTGAAGTAGAGAAACAAACATGTCTTAGTGACTTACAACAACTAATTAGAAGTGATATAACAAAATTATTATAAAAAAATATTTGTGAAAAGAATTTAAATGAGTCTCGTATAAGACGTCAAGTTAATTTAAAACACCAAGAGTTAATTTATCATATTATGTTTATATTACCTTTTTTTATTAAAGATTATTAATTTTTTAATATTAGATGACTTATAATAATTAATTAAGAGAGATATTTAGTAAAAAGTGATATAACAAAATTACTAGAGAAAATTGAAGGAAAGGTGTCTTTTAAGTCTTGGATAAAGGATTGGTGACATTGACCAACTTAAAGGGTCAAACATCATTAGGAAACTCAATTAAGTTAATTATGGACTTGATTAATATTTCAAAACTTTCTAATACTTTCAAAAATACAAATCAACCCAACCCACACCCCTATTCAATCCAAATCAACCACTCTCTCCTCTTTCTCGACAGCTTCTCTTAACTCCTTCCCAATCAACAGTTTTGCAAAATTTCTCCTTTCAACCTTCTGTGATAAATAGTCGGGCGAGTTACTTTTTCACTTTCAACCGTCAATTAACGTGAAGACTTCTCCGACGATAATAACTTCGAGTTCTTCGTCGTCCCATTCCCTTTTTTACAAGTAAAAAATTATGAAGAAATAGAGAAACTTGAGCCAACTACTCTTCTAGTATTGAAATGTGGACTGAATAAAATTCTAATTTTTGACATTTTTTCTTCTTGTTGTAGTACTGTTGATTTAAATTTGTTGGTGATTTTTTGTCACAGTTGATGTTCTTAGTGTGTGTGTGATGTGTTGGTATTACCGGGTTGATTTGTTATTTGTCTTGGTAAAAATAGTGTTGCAACAGATGAAACATCTGATGTAACAGTTAAAACATCTGATGTGACAGATGAATACATCTGATGCAATAGATGGAAACATATGATGCAACAGATGAAAATCTGATGGAACTATGAAAATCTAATGCAACAGGTGAACAATCTAGCAGATCATTCATCTGTTGCGACAGATGACTCTTCTATTTGAAATAAATCTAAACAATATTAATCCAATAAATAACTCACTTTACAACAGATTAGTGATCTGTTTTTATGGTTTCCAATGGATTACTCATCGTTGCAACAGGTTGGTTATATGTTGCAACAGATAACATATCTGGTGCAATAGATTAGTGATCTATTTTTATGGTTTTCAATGGATTACTCATCCGTTGCAATAGGTTGGTTATATGTTGCAACAGATAAACTACCTGGTGCAACAGATTAGTGATATCTTTTTATTCTTTCCAACGGTTTACTTATCCATTGCAACAGGTCGGTTATATGTTCCAACAAATAACATACTTGGTGCAATAGATAAAATACCTGGTGCAACAGATTAGTGATCTATTTTTGTGATTTCCATGGATTACTCATCCGTTGCAATAGGTCGGTTATATGTTGCAACAGATAACATACCTGGTGCAACAGATTAGTAGTCTGTTGGAACTGTTATATTACTGTTATGCATTAATCAATTATAATCTATGTTATGTTCCTATTAATTTAAGATAATATGGCTCCCAAAAGAAAAGAAATAGAATCAAGTCCAAGTAAAGGAGCAGTGCAGCAGCTCGGCTACATCCACCACTCTATGAGCTTGCTTTACAAGCGTTATATCAATCAAGGGCAGAAGATAATGAACATGGAGAGGAGGAATCTTTCAAAAGAGATGATCCAAATGCTAATAGCCCTTCCGCCAAAGAGTTGGTTACCTTTAGCATTGATCGTTATCCTATGAGAATGCAGTACGATGGTGCCACAGATTTAACGGGTGATCTCATGGTTAAGTCAGTCATGGGAAAATCTTTCGACGCCTTTAGAAAAATACTTCGAGAACAAAAATTGGATTCTATTTCGGGGAAAGCTGCTTTGGGTAATATCTTGATTTATCGGAGGACAACAATGCTCGTTTTCAGATGAAAATGGTATATAATCTTCTCAAGCGCAAGTTTATGTATGAAAACAAAGATAAGATGGATGAGGTATGGATAAATTACTATGGCATGTCTGTTTGTTTTGGTTGGAAGGAGTTTACCATAGTTATCGGATTAAAATATTATCCGCCTTCTCCTTCTCAAGTTATACCTACTCTGACTCAAAAAAAGCACCCCGTACACCCAAAAAAGGCAAAGACAAATCGAGTGATTGTGATGACCTAGTGTCCATTGTTGGTCCAAGCTTCAAAAATAAAAATCTAATAGAAGTATTGAAAGGTAAAGGACTTTCAAAGAAACACATGCAATCATTGTGCTTGGTTTGGTTTGTACATAATATTCTTTGGATGAGAGACGTTAACAACAACATAGGCCTCGGTTTAATAAATCTCTCCAAGGATCTTGAGGAATTTAACAGCTATTCTTGGGGTTATGAAAGCTTCAAAATGACTGTCGAATATTTGTTGACTCCATTAACGCTAAAGACAGTCAACTTATATGGCTTTTCATTGGTCGTCATGGTAAATATTTCTTTTATCATGATATGATTCATCATTTTTTATTCAATAATGCTTTTGATTTATTGGAGTTATATTATAGGCTTGGGCATTTGAAGTCATTCCTTATTTGAGACAACAAGTGAACTACCAGGAAGAAATTTCCTGTCCAAGAATCCTGAGATGGTTGTTGGCCAAAACTAATAAAAATATAAAATTTCTTGATCTTTTCAATCCCTCAAGGAAGTAGTAAATCCAATTCTAATCAAGTTTTTGTTTTAATTAATAATTAAATTATTTCATCATCATTCTTAATATATGTACCAATTTATTTTAGATTGTCCATCCGTGACTTGTGACCAACCGAGAGTTGAAGATGCTATTTTTTATTACTATAAGGTCTGTTCAAACTTTATCGGACCCTAAGATCGTTGATGGAATAAAAATGTAATTGTTTGGAGCAACAACCATCACAAGAAAAATAATTTTGGAGGGTGGGCTTGTTGCTGTTGATGATGGTAATCGTATTGGTAGTGGTAGTGTTGCTGCTATTGGGGCTAATGATGCTCCTCTTACAGTTTTGGAAACAACAAGCCATTATGATTATGATCATAATGGTTGTATAGATTTTGCCACATCTAGCGAATGTTCTGCATGCAAATGTCAAGACTGCAAGGCAAAATACGATGGAGTGATTAGTGCTATTAATGCACTAATTGCTTCTGTAAAGGAAATGACATCTAAGAGGGGTGTCATTCCATCAAAGGCGATTTCATATCTAGACACTCCACTAGAGATCAAGGTCTAAGAGGAGAAGAAAAGACACTTCCAAGGCATCATCAAGCATAAAAAAAAGGCAAAATTACAACATATCTGTCTTTGTCTTGCACCGATGTTCAGTGTGCAAGGGACACAAGAGAGCAGCATGAGCCAAAGAAGGTAAATGTACATCATCTGTTCTAACAAATAAAGTCACATATCTATTTCAACAGATGATACATCTGCTGAAAATTGTCAAACAGATATATACATCTGTTGCAACTATTGTCTAACCTGCTGCATCAGATTTATTATTTATTTTAACAGATGAGTCTTATGTTGCAATAAATGGGTCATCTATTTGAAATTATCGTACTGCTCTGATTTACCTGTTCGAATTTGTTCCAACAGATAATCCATCTGATGCAACATAAGACTCATTTGTTACAACAGATAGACAATCTACTGTATATCTCTAATTAGCATTAATAATTCTAGATTTCTAGGTTTATGTCACAGTAGAAGCTACTGATGAAGAGCACAATATCACAGTTGATAATCCATCAACTGCTTCTAAAGAAGAAGAAAAGTGGAGCTTGTTAGTTTGGGAGACTGGAAGAATTACCCGTTTGAAGGGTTCAACATCTCGGATGAGGCTCCAAAAAAAACTAACACAGTTGATCAACGACTATTCAGAATGAATTGCTGATGGGTTGTTAAAGCATCATGCCGTCAGGCACATAAATCAATTTTAGAGATATTGGTTTATACAATTTTTGTTGTAAGAATATGACATTAACATATATAAATCATCATGTAGAAAATAAAATAACGAGCTACAAAGTGAATGAATTGAGTCTTGGTTTTGATATGTTTGACTTTGTTATTGCACATCCCGGAATAAAGAACTGGTTCTATTTGATATCACAGCCTCAAACTTACTGAAATGATGAGGTTTAAATGCCATACATATTACTATTAATTAATACTTTATTTAATTGCATCTACATATTAATTTTTTTGTCACATAATTTGAAATATTTAATAATATGTGCAGCACATCGATGTCATTTTTTACTACCTCCAAAAGAAGGTCAAGTTGCAAACACAAGAACAATACAGATACACGACAGATAATTATTTGTACAAAGTTTACATCAATAACGCATACGATAGGTATTGTCAACAATAGCCAGAAGTTTCTCGAAATGAGGAAGGCTTAATCAACATCATCAAAGGTTTTAGCATTCGGCTGGCTTACCTTGGCATTTGGTCGACGAAGTGTGCATCCCAATCAATTGTGGTGGTGAATTTCATTGGGTGTTGGATGTCGTCATTCTAAAAGAGAGGTGCATCCGAGTTTATGACTCGATGTTGCGAAGGAGACGTTCTGGACCATCGTCTGAGATACAAAAGCTAGTCAAAATATTGCCCACTTACCTTGATATGAGTGGCTTTTTAGACTAAAAGGTTCGTACAGATTGGTCGACGATTGAAGCATACCGGGATAAAATGAATAATCCATTTGATGTATAATATGTTGAAGGAATTGCTCAACAAACCATTGGTAGCCTGTAAATTTAAGTGTCATGATTTAGTTTCATTTCACAAATTTCACAATGCTTGCATGAACTGCAAGATATGGATTATCTATTTTTTATAGCGCAGGGATTGCGGTCCTTTGGTTGCCGTCTACGTCGAGTATTTGAGCGATGGACTAAAAGTATCAAATAATGGAATTAATACCGGATTACTCCGCAAAAGATATGCTTCTCTTTTATGGAAATATAGAGAAGCGAAAGCTCAAAAGTCATATGCAAGCGACATTAAAGATCCACGACGACCAAATTCAAATTTCGTAGCACCGGATGAAGAACAACTTTTCCATATTGATTAGATCTTTATAGCTTGATTCCGTCAATGTAATAACCTATCCTTCTTGGTTTAACTTGTTAATTTATTTGTAGAGTAGATCGTTTGTACCCATAATGATTTTTTTACATTTTATTTATTTGTGGAGTTATTTCATGTAATTTCTGAAGGCTTCAATTTATTTTATGCTATTTATAAATATAATTTAATCCTTAGTTTTGAACATATTAATTGAAATGGAGTACTAGATTCAAATATAGCAACAAATAATACATCTGCTGTAACAGATTGCATATCTTCTCAAATAGATTTAGACATATGTTGCAACATAAGATGCAACACATAGGTCATCTGCTGGGAATTATATAACAGGTCTTCCTACTTTTTTGATTTGCTCCAACAGATTACCGATCAGTTGCAATAGATAGATTATATGTTGCAACAGATCGTATATCTATTGTGACAGACAGACTGGGAATATCTACATAACGTAACAAAAGACCAACCTATTCCAACAGATAACCAATATATCACAACAGGTATTATATCTGTTACGACAAATATAAAATCTATTGCATTATAAAAGGTCAACTTAGTCAAACATAAAAATTATTGCCACTACATGTAAAGTGAATTGGCTTGAAATGAAAAATTATTATCGTGTTCGTCTCCATATTTGTACATATTCTTCTTTATACACGGGCTCCAACCATTTAGTTAGTACCCCATATGCCCATACCCATTGCATTTTTTTCATAACGGCATTGCACACACCGATTATTTGTGTGTCGGTCAGCAAACATTCGATGTATGCAAGTGGAAACAGCTCGCAGGCTGCACCGGTTTTGTGAGATGGATGTTTTTATTTTGACCTTCAAAATCCCATGATTCCTTCGTCAAGACTTTAGCCGGCAAATGATCCATCAACTTACTCTACGTTAACAACTTGGGCAACAACTTTAAGAGGGGCTGCATGTGGATTAAAAATGTCTTCTCGCTGAAGACAGGTAAGTTGCAGTCATAAACCTTAATCTTTCCCTCATAGACTAGTATCCCAACAGTGAGAAAATGTGTGACATCCACGTTCATTACTGCAAGGATTCTCTTTGCCTTGGTTCTGCTCTTGCCGTGTGGATATAGACTCTTCCCTCTAACATATTTAATCACTTTTTCATCCCATTGGAATGTAGAAACTAACTTATCAAATCCTGGGCCAATGGTACTAGCTAGCTCATGGAGAGAAGCGTACGTATCCTTGAAATTATTGTAAAAGTTAAGGTCTATTATTCTATCAGCAGTATCATAAGCACCTAGGTACGCTAGTTGCCTGCCCCTCATGAGGCAGAGAATTTCATCAATATACTGTGGTATGGGAAGATAATTTTTAAATAGGTTAGTAATTATAAAGAATAAAAACACAGTGGAAAGAATCCGATGCAGAGGGTTCTCTAAATCAGTTCACAGATTACCCAGCCAATGCAACTTATGCAACATATGTGCATTATGTTGCAACAGAATACCAAGCCGTTGCAATAGATGACACATCTACTGCATAGATTTTTCTTCATGGAGTAGATTGGAAGGCTAGGTTAGCAAAAGTAAACTTACATTGTCCTCGTACCACACACGCATATTTGTCATATTCGTGAAGTCTTTGGCCGCAAATGAATGCATGGTGTATTCTTTTTGAACCTTCATCTTCATGAATTCTTCCAGTTCCTTCTTCTTCTCCTTGCCAAGTACCGCGAATATGTCCACCTTCTTCGGTGGCCCTTGAACTTCAACAACTCTTGGAGCGGGAGGAGTTGCAATTTTTGTTGATTTCAGAATAGAGAGAATTTGTTTAATTTTTTTTCTCTTCCTCTTAACTGCCACTGTAGGAGTGCATGGCTCCCTCACCTCATTAGATGGTATAATACCCCTCCTGGATTTAAACTCCTCGGCAGCTTAAGTAATAACCTCTAGCTTTTTAAGAAGTTTATCCACTCTGTCCTTGCACACTTTGTATTTGTAATAAGAACATGAGGGTAAGGAAGGGTGAGAGAGACCAGTATAAGGGTGGGACGGACCGATGCAGGGGTGAGAGGGAGGACCTGTGCAAGGGGTGTTTTAAAAAGTATTTATTTTTTGTTGAGCACCAACATGCTCATAATCACGGCTGGAAGCAGCATTAGGATGGCTGCCACCATAACAAAAAATGCCACTAGCAAGACCCTCTAAGAAGCATAGGATCTATTGCAGTTTGAGGTATGTCGTGAAGAGCTTCAACATTAGGTTGACCTTTCCTAACTGCTCTTTTTATGGATGTTTCTCCAGCTAATTTCTTCTTTATTAGATCCACCGTTGGGTCTTATTTTGTATCACCAAGACCCAGAGTAAGAAAAGAAGTCATCCCCAGCTCATCAATGGTAGGTACTGTAATACCCCAATCGTTTCTTAATCCTAAATCTATCTTTTGAGTGAATATGGATGACTTCCAAATTGATTGTTGTTTATGTCATGTTTGATTTCCCTAAATTCTACTTTCTATCATGTGGATAATTGGATAAGCTTTCCATCGATATAAGATTCACCTGAATCGGACACCCGATGAGGAAGTTAGAGCCATTTTGTAATTCCCCGAGACTCTAACCAATAGTGCAACCATGAATGAAGCTCTTGAGAAATAAATTATAGTTATTTTGTTTTTTTCTAATCGAGGATGGTGTTTATTAAGGCCTTAAAGATGTCCTAACAATTGGGCGAATCAAAACATTCCTTACTGATTGAATTCTTGGGAGGGATATAGGTATAGTCAACTTCAAATGAGCATATCTCTCATCATACTTAGAATTTTTGATCTCATGACCTATCAAAAAATATATAATTGAATTATATTTCCAATGATACCAATTTCGCCAAAATCCGATATCGGAGAAAAGAGTTATACTCATTTTACTCCAGCATGGTCAAGCTGGAAAATGGTGATGACGGTTCTGATGGGCTGTAACGTTTCTGATGCCATTTTTGATGGCGTCATCACTTTCTAACGAAATTTCTGATGACGTCATCAACCCTGGGTAGAAAATCAAGAATTGGACCCCTTTTTGTGACGACCATTCGTGACGGCCTATCACGGACCTGACGGCCCATCACGGATGACGTCAAGTATATTTTTCCAGCAACTCAAGAACGTTTTTAAAAGGGTATTTTGGTATTTTCCACTCATTTTTAGCCTCTATATATACTATTAGTGGACAAAAACCTTCATTATCTCTCATTCTCTTCCAAGAAATAGATCAAGAAACTAAGGTTTTCTTCTAAAATCCTAAATCAAATCTTCTCCAAGATATTTAAGAATCTTCCAAAGATTTCACCAAGTTGTCCGAGAATCAAAATTTTTTCAAGTCAAAGGCATCAAGAAAATTAGCTCAAAAGTGTGAAGAAGAGTTCCCAATCAAGCTCGTTTATCTTAAATCCATAATCCAACGTATGTGGGGTTTGAACAAGAACACTTCTTTCATTTTTATGCCCAAAGATTTAATTTCTACTATTGAAGTTCATGATTTTTGCAAAATGAGTTTACACCCAAATTACTTTATTAATGATTTATGATATTTGAGTTATTCAAGATTGATACACATGACTATTTCATCATTTATTTCTTAAATTGATAACTTATGCCATGAGTTGAATATCGTTATTATGAATTGATGATTTTTGAATGATTTGAGATAAGAGTCACGATTTAAGCTTTTCTATGAGAAGTTGATTATTGAATATATATATTGATATTTGAGCTTGAGAGTCAAGAATGAGTCCTACGATGTTTTCTTGAAGTTTTTGATACATGATTATTTAAAATCTCCAAATTTTGACTTGATATTTAATATTGTGAATTTTATGTTTCTACCATGAGTTGGTATTTCAAGTGCTTTCAAGACATGTGTCAAGCTTTACACTTATGAAAAATTGGATTATTGAGTATATTGATTTATGAGATTGAGTCGTTATAATGAGTCTTGATATTTCCTCAAAGTTATTGATGTTGCCATGACTTAATGAATTAATACACCTTGATATTGAGAAAGATTATTTGATTTTTAGTCGAGTTAGGGATCCACAGAGTATATGATTTACAGATGAGATATATATATATATATATATATTTATGTTTTGATCTTTATAATAGACCCATGAGTTGATATTGATTAAGGTGGATTCCCTAACGCGTTCTGAGCTGAGTCTGGGAGAAGTATTTAGCACCGAGCGAGAAATGTTGTATTTCCTCAAAACTACGTGCCACCGTAGGATTGATGTTGATAATTGTGGGCCAGAGGCCGAGTGTGGAATTGTGATTGCGAGATTAAGGTTGTACTCCCTGGAAAGAGTACAACACCCCCGCCAATGTGGGGTTCTCTCCTTAGAAGGGAAAAATGTTGGAATCCATATAACTCACATGGTTTAGTTATGTCGGTTATAAGAAACTCCCAAGTCCTTAATAGTTCAAGTTTTCATGAGTTACCGAGTCACTCTAAGTTATGATTTAAAGAGTTTGAGTTGAGTATAATGATTTATGAGATTTATAATGCTTGTACTATTATTGATGATTTACAAGGAATATATTTCAATTAATTCAAGCAAAGAAAGTCATTATCGTCAGCATGCATGATTTTCATAATCATTTATGATATTATTTATAATGTGGCATTGCACCCCCACATACTCAGTACATTCCTTAAAGTACTGACCCTCATATATTTCTATATGCTACAGTTCCTTATAATGTAGGTACAAGTTATAGCACAGATACCGCATTCAATCAGTTTGCAGCTTCCAGTCAGCAGGTGATAAGTCCTTTTGATTTGAGGGCTTGAGTCAGTTATACAGTTCGAGAAGTGTTGAATTTTTTATTACTTTAGTCATATTGAGATTGGGTAGTTGGGAGTCATGACCCATCTATCTAAAGTTAGTACCAGTAGAGGCTTCATAGACAGTCAGTAGAAGTTGATGTATTAAGTTTCAGTTTCATTTGTAAAAGTAGAGTTGTAATCTTGTAAAGTTCATATTTGTATTAAGCAAGTTTGGATAAGTTCTATGTTTTCACTGATCTTATATATATTTAAGCATTTTATCCAGTTGTTTACGATTTATGCCAGTAGGAGGGTTAGTTTGGGGTCACTTGTTCCCCTAAGCACCGTATGATGTCTCGGGACCCAAATTTTGGGGCTTTACAAACTTGGTATCAGAGCACAAAGTTCAAGTGTCCTAGGGTGTCTATGAAGCCATGTCTAGTAGAGTCTTGCGGAATGGTATGGAGATGTCTATACTTTTCTTTGAGAGGCTACAAGACATTTAGGAAAGGTTTCTATTCTTTCAAGTCTTAGATCGTGCTATAGAAAGGTTCGTTGAGAAACTTATACAGATTCTTATCTTACCCTATTCGGGGCATCCCCACCTTATTTTTAAGGTATTAGAGACAGTCAAACTCAATTCTTTGCAGATAGTACTTTCTAAAATAGTTCCCTCAGATAGTTACAGAGTTTTAAATAAGCTAAAAAATATCCTATTAGTGTCTTATCATGCCTTGCTTATGAATTGTGCAATAAGCCCAAGTCAGTTGTGCTTCTGAATTCCTTCTCATAATCCATAATGATAATCTATACTTCTTTATCTATGTACTATTCTTGAGGTAACATGATCTGTAAGTTTCAATTTCCTTTCCTGACAATGCCCTTAGACTTACAAGAGAGAAATTTCAGAAGTCTCACAAAGCGGCCTAAGAAGAGCTTACCAACGTGTTATGAGTTTTATAAGTTCAATATTATGCCCTCTCCCTTATGATTCTTTCAGTTGAGACAGAGTAAGATGTGTATTCTTAGATTATCAACTATTGTATGGCGAGTTTCTATCTCTTGTAACCTTGTTATCTTCATGATGTTAGAATTGAAAGTCTAGTGAAGCCGTGTGGGGATCTTTCGATTCACTAGCATAATTTCTTTGTTATCCATCTCAAATTCTTTTTCAAAATGCAAATCAAAGACTAGTGAAGCCGGGTGAGGCCTATTTTAATTCACTAGCGACTCTTTGTGTATCTTGTTTCCTCGTGCTGGTTCGAACTGATTTAGAGGTGTTGTGGCAATAAAGGGTAGAAAGTGTGATTTATTGGAAGTATGTATAGCTGAGCCTTTTGTATATGATCGAGTTAGTGATCAAGTGATATTGTTCTTGTGTGTCAGCTTATGGAAGAAAGAGAAGGAGTTATTGGTGGAGGTAAATAATGGTTTGCTTAAGGTATGAAAAGAGTTTTTGATGGTGTGTTTCACAATATAAGTTATGGATGATGATACTTAGTGGATGAGTATTGTTAACTTAGATGCTCCTGAGATTGCAAGGGAAAGTTAAGTTAAGGCTTAGAGAGTTATGAACTAAGTTAAGCTGTGTAGGAAGGATAGATAGTAATGATGGGTAGAAGAAGGGCGTGTTGATGGATTATAAATGAGAGAGGCCATATGATTATGACCAATTATTGTTATTAGGGGGTTTAAGTGGACTAGTATTTATTGACATTTTATTTTATAATTTTCAAGTGAGAATGATGTGTGTGAGGTGGAGTTGTAAGTTATGCTGAGCGCTAGGCGTTAAGCTTGGATGGATGGTGGCTATGAAGGTGGATGTGATGATTTTTTGGTTAATGGTGCTAGTTACAGGGAAGTGATCTAATGGGCTTGGACAGTGCATGTGAGAGCTTGAATTTGATCAACTTGTAATTAAGTTTGATTTTGTGTTCTTGGTGAGAAATCTTGCCCAAGGTGCTATGGGGATGCTTTATTTTTCTAGGGTCATTGTATATGGCGTAATTAGTAAGTATCATGGAGATGCTAGGTAGAGGAAGACTAGTTAGGTATTGAATGTTGTTCCTAATAATTAGGTCAAGGAGTGTGATGGCTTTAGTCTAAGGGGGAGATAGTAGAACAAGTTACCAGGTTAGGTTGTCAGGTTCTAGGGGGTATGCCAATAAGTTGTGGAATAGCTGTGAGAAGGGATACTACTCGACCTATTTTTATTTTAGTATT
Organism: Capsicum annuum; assembly: GCF_002878395.1. Classification (NCBI taxonomy): domain Eukaryota; kingdom Viridiplantae; phylum Streptophyta; class Magnoliopsida; order Solanales; family Solanaceae; genus Capsicum; species Capsicum annuum. Next base: position 90,364,987 of record NC_061122.1, read on the forward strand.
TTCAGTCATTCCTGTATTTATTCATACTTTGAGTTTTTATTCCATGATCATGATTCATGTCCAGGCATGCCATAATGAATCCTGTCCTCACTTAGTTACCGAAATGCGGAGTCTCAGACCTTTCACCGGTTGAAATCCTGTACTCGAGCTTTGTGATATGTTCAGTTCCAATGTTCGTGCTATTTTTAATGATCAGAATTCAAATTTATATTGTCCATATCCCCGGGCCATATTTCTAGGTTTATGATGTTAAATCCTCTATTCCTCAAGCCTTAGTTGAGTGTCAAGTTATTTATAGCATCTATTCATATGTCAAATCCTCATGCTCTAATCTTTTAGTTATCTTTCCTTACCTAAAATAGTGGTGGTGAATAGTTGTTTAGTCAGAAGAGAGGAGATATTTCCTTGTCAACGATAGAGGGTGGCATGCCTACTTTAGCTTGGTGGTAATATGAAGTAATATTGAGGCTAAGTCTTTGATACATATTATGGTTAGTTGAAGTTTAATGTATTATGATTGGGAAGATTGTGGTGTGTTCATTTTGTGTAATTCCATGAATTGGAAAGAATATTGGGGTGAAGCATTTGTGTAGGACTTGATTAGCAAGAAGTATGTCAGGTGTGCTTGATGTGAGTGTATGGAAATTTTCTTGATAAGAGGTGTGTAGGGTATGAAGAAGAGGCTTTATAAGTGTTTGATTAGGAATGTGTATGTGGTTATGAAGATAGGATTGATTGTCGTGTTTGTGTGCATGCGGATGAGTGCCTTGCACATTAGTAAATGGCTAGTGCTAGGTGGATTGGAGTTGTCAAAGTTGTAGTGAGAATTACTCTTGAAGTGAGAGTGTTTGAGAAGTGTGATTGAGTTTGAGAGTAAGGATTTGCCTTGCTTGAAGCTTAGTGCTTTTATCCTGACTTATGATTCATAGGTTTAGGTTTCAAGTTGTGGAACTATGGTAATTCTATATCTCTGGTTCAGATGTCTTGTTTAGATCTTGCCTAAAGTTCTTTGCTCCTTCAGACCGTTAGAATTTCTTTGAAGGGTGTTGAAGGAATCCTCCACTTAAGTATGAGTATCTAGTACGATTCAGTTTGCATGGTTAGCAACCCAATTTTTTTTTTAAATTTGGCATATAGGTTTCTATGATCTTCCATTTTTTGTTCGAACTAGTCTGGTCTTACCACTCAAATTTTCATAAGTACAGGTAGTCTGATAAGTAGTTGCTCACACCCAAATTCAATGAATTTAGTTCAGTATGTGTATCAGGCATCAATTTTAGATTCGGATATAAAATTATGATTTAGACTGTAAGTATTCATTGAAAAATCTTTGTTTACCAAGTTTTCTAGTCCAGACAATGTAATACCCATTGTGTAGCCTTATCCTTGTTTCTCATAATCTATGCCTGCATAAATTATCTCTTTGCCATCTATGAGTACGATTGCAGTCTAGTCACATCAAGTGAATTCTAAACTCTCAGTATGAGCCCGCTCTTTAATATAGGAAGAAGGCAAATCAGCTTAGATTCAGTCAAGAATTACAGTTGTCCTCTATCGATTCTTTTCTAGTCTCGGATCCAGCTGTATAGCTATTCTCATCATGAGTTTATAAATTCAACTAAGTACTTCAAAGTTTAGAATGATATAGATTTAGATTTGCAAGTTATTTCAGCTGTGTGTCTTCAGTTTTCTCTATATTCTTGGCCAAAAAGCAACATTCGAGGACGAATGTTTCCAAGGGGGAGATATTGTAATACCCTAATCGTTTCTTAAGCCTAAATCTATCTTTTGAGTGAATATGGATGACTTCCAAATTGTTTGTTGTTTATCTCATGTTGCATTTCCCAAAATTCTACTTTCTATTATGCGAAGAATTGGATAAGATTTCCATCGATATAAGATTCACCCGAATCGGATACCCAGTGAGGAAGTTAGAGCCATTTTGTAATTCCCTGAAACTCTAACCAATAGTGGAACCATGAATCAAGCTCTTGAGAAATAAATTATAGTTCTTTGGTTGTTTTTTAATCGAGGATGGCGTGTATTAAGGCCTTAAAGATGTCCTAACGATTGGGCGAATCAAAACATTCCTTACCGATTGAATTCTTGGGAAGGATATAGGTATAGTCAACTTCAAACGAGCATATCTCTCATCATACTTAGAATTTTTGATCTCATGACCTATCAACAAATATATAATTGAATTAGATTTCCAATGATACCAATTTTGCCAAAATCCGATATCGGAGAAAAGAGTTATACCCATTTTACTCCAGCATGGTCAAGCTGGAAAATGGTGACGACGGTTCTGACGGGCTGTCACATTTCTGACGCCATTTTTGATGGCGTCATCACTTTCTGACGATATTTCTGATGACGTCGTCAACCCTGGGTAGAAAATCAAGAATTGGACCCCTTTTTGTGACGACCATTCGTGACAGCCTATCACGGACCTGACGGCCCATCACGGATAGCGTTAAGTATATTTTTTCAGCAACTCAAGCACGTTTTTAAAAGGGTATTTTGGTCTTTTCCACTCATTTTTAGCCTCTATATAAATACTAGTAGTGGACAAAAACCTTCATTATCTCTCATTCTCTTCCAAGAAATAGATCAAGAAACTAGGGTTTTCTTCTAAAATCCTAAATCAAATCTTCTCCAAGAAATTTAAGAATCTTTCAAAGATTTCACCAAGTTGTCCAAGAATCAAATTTTTTTCAAGTCAAAGGCATCAAGAAACTTAGGTCAAAAGTGTGAAAAAGAGTTCCGAATCAAGCTTGTTCATCTTAAATCCATAATCCAAGGTATGTGGGGTTTGAACAAGAACACTTCTTTCGTTCTTGTGCCTAAGGATTTAATTTCTACTATTGAAGTTCATGATTTTTGTAAAATGGGTTTACACCCAAATTACTTTATTAATGATTTATGATATTTGAGTTATTCAAGATTGATACACATGACTATTTCATCATTTATTTTTTAAATTGATAACTTATGCCATGAGTTGAATATCGTTATTATGAATTGATGATTTTTGAATGATTTGAGATAAGAGTCATGATTTAAGCTTTTCTATGAGAAGTTGATTATTGAATATATATATTGATATTTGAGCTTGAGAGTCAAGAATGAGTCCTATGATATTTTCTTGAAGTTTTTGATACATGATTATTTTAAAATTTTCAAATTTTGACTTGATATTTAATATTGTGAATTTTATGTTTCTACCATGAGTTGGTATTTCAAGTGCTTTCAAGACATGTGTCAAGCTTTAAACTTTCTTATGACAAATTGGATTATTAAGTATATTGATTTATGAGATTGAGTCGTTATAATGAGTTTTTATATTTCCTCAAAGTTATTGATGTTGCTATGACTTAATGAATTAATACATCTTGATGTTAAGAAAGATTGATTCTGAGTTGAGTTAGGGATCCACAGATTATATGATTTACAGATGAGATATATGTATATATATATATTTATGTTTTGGTTTTTATAATAAACCCATGAGTTGATATTAATTAAGGTGGATTCCCTAACGTGTTCTGAGCTGAGTCTGGGAGGAGTATTTAGTGTCGAGCGAAAAATGTGGTATTTCTTCGAAACTACGTGCCGCCGTAGGATTGATGTTGATAATTATGGGCCAGAGGCCAAGTGTGGGACTGTGATTGCGAGATTGAGGTTGTAATCCCTGGCAAGAGTATAACACTCCCACTAATGTGGGGTTCTCTCCTCAGGAGGGCAAAACGTTGGACTCCATGCGGCTCACATGGTGTAGTTATGTCAGTTATAAGAAACTCCCAAGTCCATAATAGTCCAAGTTTTCATGAGTTACCGAGTCACTCTAAGTCATGATTTAAAGAGTTTGAGTTGAGTATAATGATTTATGAGATTTATAATGCTTGTACTATTATTGATGATTACAAGGAATATATTTCAACTAATTCAAGCAAAGAAAGTCGTTATCGTCAGCATGCATGATTTTCATAATCATTTATGATATTATTTATAATGTTGCATTGTAGCCCCACAAACTCAGTACATTCCTTAAAGTACTGACTCCCATCTATTTCTATATGCTACTGTGCCTTATAATGTAGGTACAAGTTATAGCGCATATACCACATTCAGTCAGTTTGCAGCTTCCAGTCAGCAGGTGAAGAGTTCTTTTGATTCGAGGGCTTGAGTCAGTTATACAGTTCGAGAAGTGTTATATTTTTTCTTACTTTAGTCGTATTGAGGTTGGGTCGTTGGGAGTCATGACCCATCTATCTGAAGTTAGTACCAGTAGAGGCTTCATAGACAGTCAGTAGAAGTTGATGTATTCAGTTTCAGTTTCATTTGTAAAAGTAGAGTTGTAATCTTGTAAAGTTCATATTTGTATTGAGCAAGTTCGATCAGTTCTATGTTTTTGCTGATCTTATATCATTTTATCCAGTTGTTTATGAGTTATGCCAGTAGGAGGGTTAGCTTGGGGTGACTTATGCCCCTAAGCACCGTATGACGCCTTGGGACCCAAATTTTAGGACATTACAGGCACGATCCAAGGATGCACAGCCTATAAAAAAAGATAGGAGGCATTTAATCATATAATAATAATTTGCAGTCAGTTGGGTTACATGGGGCTCAGGTTACATGGATGTTAACACAACCAACTTATGTAACAGACGATCTAGTTGCCGCAATAGCTGATCTGTATGTCGAAACATATTGACAATATGTTGTATTTTACCCATCTGTTGCATAATTTACATAGATGGGTAATCTTTTGAGTAGGTTTCAGATAACCAGAGCAAAAGATGGTTAATATATTGCGAAATATGGATCGTCTATTACAATAGATTACCCATCTGTTGCAACTTTACCCATCTATTGCACCAGTTGCAGTTGATAGGTAATTTGTTGCAACAGATGACCCATCTGTTGCAACAGACGACCCATCTGTCACAATAGATGGAACATCTGTTTCAATATCTTTCGTAGAGGCAAATTATTTTTGTTGAAAGAAAACGTACTGCATCATCCAGAGGGTTAAAGAGATCAACCTCCTTAATATAGTTTTTGCTGCTCTTTGTTCCAGCCAACCACCTAAAGATCCTTGGATAAGAAACCTTATCCAGGTATTCCTTGAACTACTTTTGAAGGAGAGAAATGACTTCACATGCCCAAGCCTAAAAAATGTAAACATGAAGCAAGCAAAAAAAGTCATAATAACTATATTCAATATAAATTAATGAATGAGTAAAAATTGTGATCAATTTAACCATGAAAGCCCAAGGAAAGCTGTATAATGTGGTCGTCTTTGGCTTTAGCTTTTTCAGTAACTATTCAACAGTCAAGTAGTAGCTATCATATCCCAGGAATAATCGTTGAATTTCCAAAAATCATCAGCAAGTGCCAACAAATCATCTTCTATGACTTTCCTGACATCTCTTGCCAATAAAACGGAATGAACAAACCAAACTAAGCACAATTTCTCCTTGTAGTGCTTTGGTATGTTTTTATTCTCTAGATCCGCCATTAAATCCTCCCCTCTGTAGCTAGGTCCAACAATACCCAACAACCCATAATTTTTACCTTGCATTTGTTGGACCCTTTGTGGGGTGTTTCCTTGATGAGAGGTTCTTCTGGACGATCGTATCTCAAGTCTGTCACTATGGCAAACTCTTTCAATCCAAAACAAACTGGCATGCCACAGTACTTGATCCGGACTTCATCAATTCTTTTTCTGCCCTCCTTTGAACCTTCATCATCTACCGCGTACTTTATCATGCGCTTGAGAAGGCCATATACCATGATTATTGGGAAACAAAGAGGGCGAGCCTCAGACAGCTCAAGAAAGTATGCAAAGCAGCTCTTCTTAAAAAGTCCATCTATGTTTTCCTTCTACATAATACTCCTAAGTTCATTAAAAGTTTTTCCCAACTGACATTTAAGTACAACATCACGAAATACTACGTTAGGGCTATTCAACGACATCGCAACTCAAAACTCGTCGATACTAATAGTTTGGACAAAATCATGCTGGGATTTCTATATTATTTCACGCCCCATTGGTGAGAAGGACTTATCACTTTCCTCAGCTTTTTTTCCCCTAATTGAGATTATTCTGAAAGTTCCTCCGAATCTATCTGTACTCTAGCATTTTTTGTTGGGTGGTCAGAAGTTGATCTACTTTCAATTTCTTTTCTTTTGGGAGACCTTTTTTAATTACAAAAAATAGAAAAGAAAAAAAAATATTGCATTTGATGTCTGCATAATTTTTTTAAAAAAGGTAAGACAAATTTTAATAAGTTATTCTACGCCACATTAAAAAAAAAAATACTCCAACAGATAACCCATCAGTTGGAATAGATGGGGAATTTGTTTGAAGACCTATTTAATATCTCCCAATAGATCTTCCACCCATTGAAAAAGATGTACCACCACCACCATAACCAATGCCACCAATACCTATACCAACACCAAGACCACCGACACCACCACCAAAAACCACAAATACCGACACCACCAACAACAGCCACCAACAACACCAAAAACACCATCCAATAATATCACGCTAGTCAACATAACACTGAGAGAAAAACTAGAGTTTTCTCGGGTGCTTCCTACTTTTGTAGCATCAAAACTCCAAATTGTCAACCCATTCTCAAAGATAATACAACTAAAAGTCTTTTTTTCATCATTAACTAAAAAGAGCTATTTTTTAGAATAAAGAACAAATGTAGAACTCTTCTTGAACTTTGTTACCTGTGAAGACAGAGAAAATGACGGATACAAAGGGGAATGAAGTCAAAAATAACAACTATATATGGTCGTAAATGGGAAGAAAATTGACCTATTTTGAAGGGTTGAGCAATATGTTGAGTAGTTGTTGTTTGTATTATTGAGAGAGAGAGAGAGAAGAGAGAACTTTAGATTAAAAATAAAAAGTTTTTCACATAAATGGATGATTTGTATGGGTTGATTTGTAATTTTACAAAAGAACGACAAGTTTTGAAATTGTTAATTTTGTCCGAATTGATCTTAATTAGTTTTAAATTTTTATAAAGACAGTTTTTAAAATATTGAGTTGATGAGAACTCATTTCAACTCGGGTGATCGATCGACGACCCGGGTTGGGATGAATGAAATACCAACTCCATGTAATTACAAAGACTCAATTGGATTTGTAGTTGACCTTGTGAGCTCATTCATTCATCCCTAGTTCAACCTAAATCAATTTAGGTGTTATCGCTATCTTAACAGTGAGTTTATGAGAACTTATTTCAACTTGGAGTGATCGATCAATGACTTAGGTCGGGATGAACGCAAAACCAACACCATGCAATTGTAAAGACTAATTGGATTTGTAGTTGACCCTATGAGCTCATTCATTCATCCCCAGTTCCAGGTAAATTAATTTAGGTACTATCACTATCTTAACATTGAGTTGATAAGAACTCATTTAAACTTTAGAGTGATCGATCGACGACCCGGGTTGGGATGAATGCAATACCAACACCATGCAATTGCAAAGACTCAATTGGATTTACAGTTGACCCTGTGAGCTCATTCATTCATTCCTAGTTCCACCTAAATCAATTTAGGTACTATCACTATCTTAACATTAAGTTGATGAGAACTTATTTCAACTCGGAGTGATCGATCGATGACTCGGGTCTGGATAAACGTAATACCAATACCACGCAATTGTAAAGATTCAATTGGATTTGTAGTTGACCCTGTGAGCTCATTCATTCATCTCTAGTTCTAACTAAATCTATTTAGGTACTGTCACTATTTTAACATTGAGTTGATGAAAACTCATTTCATCTTAGAGTGATCGATCAATGACTTAGGTCAGGATGAACGCAATACCAACACCATGCAATTGCAAAGACTCAATTGGATTTGTAGTCGACCCTGTGAGCTTATTCATTTATCCCTACTTGCACCTAAATCAATTTAGGTGATATCTCTATCTTAACATTGAGTTGATGAGAACTCATTTCAACTTAAAGTGATCGATCGATGACTCGGGTCAGGATAAACACAATACCATCACCATGCAATTTAGGTAATGACTCAATTGGATTTTTAGTTGACCCTGTGAACTCATTCATTCATCCCTAGTTTCACCTAAATCAATTTAGGTACTATCACTATCTTAACATTAAGTTGATGAGAACTTATTTCAACTCAGATTGGTCGATCGATGACTCGGGTCTGGATGAAGCAATACCAACACCATGAAATTTAGGTAATAAAATCTGTTGGAACAAATAACTGAGCTGTTGGAAATTTCTAACAGATATTCACATTTTTTGCAACAGTTAACATATCTAATTTAATTATCAAATACACATTTGCATCTGTCGTTAAAGATAATTGAGTTATTGGGATATTTAAACAAATATTAATATCTGTTGTAACAGTTGACATATTTATTTTTATTATCAAATAGAAAGGGATTTTAAATAGATATTTGTATCTGTTGTAACAGATGACTGTGTTGTTGGTATTTTTAAATAGATACTTATATCTGGTGCAACAAATAAAATATTTATTTGAAAATCTTTTTTTCAATTTTAAAGCAAGATTCTGTCAGAGTAGATAAAGTAGTAAGTACTAGAAAATGCGATAAAAAATAAAGAGTTTCTTTTTTTGGATAAGCCAAAAATGTGTTCATTGAGTAGTCTTATCTTGTCTTTTCAATGTCACTAGTCTTCCTCGTGCCCCTCAAATTATTAATAAATATTAATTATATTAATTAATGAATATTGAAACCCATGTCTACTTATATGATACATCTAGAATTATCTTTTCTCTCCTTAGCTTCAGCCCTGAATTTATTTTATTCATCTCTCATCTTTTTCTTTCTCTCCTCTTTGGTTAGGGTTATCACAACCTTTTTTCTCTCCAGTCTTTCTCTTCTCTTTCTCATAAAGATTCTTTTAGATCTAAACCGATCAATATCTTTCCTCGACTGAAATTGTTGTTTTAATCCCCTTTTGACATTAAGGTATGGTTCACTATTGCTCTTTCATTCTCGTCTTCTTCTTTGCAAGTTATTTACTTATGTTTTTTTATTTAATAAACATTTATCCATTTCATATTTATTTAAAAAATTTGAAGGAACTTTTAATCTTTGAATAAACGAACAGAGAAATTTTATTACAATATGCAAAAAAAGTATTCTGTTGGGAGAAGTTTAAAAGCATTTTTAGCAGTATCATTTCTTTATATGTATTTCGTTTGTTTCTTTGTTGTTTATGCTGTTATTGATGTTGTTAGTAGGGTTGGCGTTGTTGGAAATTATGGTGTGGTATTGTTGATGGTGTTGGAACAAAGGATGTTGCTTGTTTGTTGTTGATGATGTTGGAAAAAATGTTGTTGTTTCTTTGTTGTTGATGTATTTTATTTGTTACTATGTTTCTTTGCAGTTTATGCTGCTGTTGATGTTGCAACAGACGGAGGAACTGTTGGAACAAATCAAACCACCAACAAGGCTGGTTTGATGTATTATAACAGACTTCACATCTGTTGCACAAACTCCATATCTATTGCAACAGAATCCATATCTGTTGCAATAGACTCCGTATTTGTTGCAATAGAATCCACATCTGTTGCAACAAACTTCACATCTGATGCAACAGACTCTACATGTGATGCAATAAACTCTAGATCTAATGCAACAGACCCAACATCTATTGAATAATAAATAGTATTCTCCCTACGACATCAATTTTTTTCCTTTTCTTTGTAGATATAAGGAATTGACAGTTGATCAATTTTCGCCAGACCATCACAAGAGGTTGCAGTAACGATAGATTCGGAGAAATACGTTGCATGCAGATGGAACTACTTCATATATGGGAGGTATGTATTACTGATGATGTTATCGTGAAAATACACATAGAGTACACTGATTTTGTGAATATTGTTTTCGCTGATTAGTCATACATCATTCAAACAAGACATCTGCAATTTTACAGTTAAGTTTGGTAGGTCAAAACTGATAAGGCTGAGGGACCATGAATATGGTTCTGATACCTTGTTAAGATTTAATGTTGATTATTGCTCATGTTTATTTGTCAAGCATTGTGAAGGAATCTAGTTTTAGCATCATTGTAGAGAACCAATAGCTATTAGACTAACTTTAAGTGTGCATTGGACCCTTAGAAGGCCTTCGAAAACCAACACTAAATCTAACAAGAATGGTAAACCAATAGAGTTATTGCCATAGCCCAAATTTATATGGTTGAGTTGTTCGGGGTGATGATCATGCTCCAGAAGGTGTGGTAGAAGAATACCTTTGAGGGAAAATGGGTGGTTGAAGAAATACTATATCATCTGAGAGCTAATTGAAGAAGAGACATAGGGTAGAAAGTGTAACTTGTAGCGAATCTGGCTAATGAAATTATCTAAAAACATGAGAAATTTGAATCAAGTGCAAATATGAAAGTGTATCCGGTAATGTAATTTCGTCTGTTGTCTCTCTAAAAGAAAAATAATGTAGATGGACTTTACTAGGTAACTGCGACTAGGTAGCGTGGTAGGGATTATCACCTAGATAGCAAACAGGAGAAGACCAAAAAATCTGCCTTAATGGAATCAAGGTTTGAAATGATTTACATTAAGTCTAAAAAACTTATGCCAACAGCAACTGCAATTAAAGTAAGAAATCTAAGCAAAGCCAGCAATTTCTAAATTTTAAATTTCATCTCATGCCTTTTTGTTTGTGGTTCCGATTAGTTCCACTACTGTTGAACTGATCGGAACCACAAACGAGATTGAAAGGCAAATTAAGTATCATTACTTCCTTAGCAATATGGTTATAACATATTGTGTTTTCTTTCCATAGCATGCTTTCAACATTACTTGGAGAAGATCAGATGCTTGCTGTAGAATGTGAATCCCAATAATTTTCAAACTTGCTGCTCCAGCTTGCTTATTCTGGATTCAAGCTAGTCGTTGTCGTCTTTGAAGTTGGTCAAGAGTTATTGACCTCTCATGATCTCAATCAGGAACACTACTTTCAAAGTTGTGGCATTGAAGAGGTCCTTCAGAACACTTTCTTCAGAAGCCTTAAAGGATACATTGAGGGTCGCTGTGTTTGTTTTAGGTCAAAATGTATTGATGCACACTCAAGATGTGGTTCCAACAGTTGAACAACACACTTTTAACGAGCGTTGCTCAATGTATCTTGCTCAATCAATTTGATAAATTAATAAGCAAACGAGTTACGTAGCGTGTGATCTAAACCGACTCTACCAAGCCAATCAAACATTACGTAACTCTAGACTCATTACCCTATCAAAAATATTTGATCGAGTTAGTGCATGAATCAAACGATCTCAATCTCTCAGCCTTTCTGCTAATGCTCTTCTCCTGAAACTACATAGCAGATATCTTGTCATCTATATTAGAGAAGAGCGATCAACTGAAAGGCTTAGATATTGAGCTCATTTGATTATTGCACTTACTCATTAAATTTTTTTGATAGGGTAATGAGCCTGGAGTTACGTAACGTTTGATAGGCTTGGTAGAGTCGGTTTAGATCACACGCTATGTAGCTCCTTTGCTTATTAATTTATCAAATTAGTTGAGCAAGATGCATTGAGAAACGCTTGATAAAAGTGTGTTGTTCAACTTTGGGACCATATCTTGAGTGTGCATCAATACATTTTGACCTAAAAACAAACACAACGACCCTCCATGTATCCTTTAAGGCTTTTGAAGAAAGTATTCTGAAGGACTTCTTCAATGCCATAACTTTGAAGGTAGTGTTCCTGATCGAGCTCATGAGAGATCAGGAACTCTTGACCAACTTCTAAGATGGAAATGACCAACTTAAATACAGAATAAGCAATCTAGAGTAGAAAGCTTGAAAATTATCGGGATTCACATACTATAGCAAGCATCTGATCTTCTCCAAGGAATGTTAAAATAATGCTAAGGCAAGAAAACACAATATGTTATAACCATATTACTAAGGAAGTAACGATACTCAATTTGATTTTAAATCTCGTCTGTGGTTCCGGTCAGGTCAACAGCAGTGTACCTAATTGTAACCACAAATAAGAAGGTATGAAATGGATTTTAAAATTCAGAAATTGCCTTCTTCACTTAGATTCCTTACTTTAACTGCAGTTGCTATTGGCATAAGTTTTTTAGACTTAATGTACGTCATTTCAACCCTCAATTCCCTTAAGGCGACTTTCTTGGTCTTCTCCTATTTTCTATCTAGGTGATAATCTCGACCACGCTACCTAGTTCCAGCTACCTAGCAAAGTGTCCATCTGTATTATTTTTCTTTCAGAGAGACAACAGATGAAATTACATTACCAGATACACTTTCATATTTGCACTTGATTCAGATTTCTCATGTTTTAAGATAATTTCCATCGGCCAGATTTACTAGAAGTTACACTTTCTACCCTATGTCTCTTCTTCAATTAGCTCTCAAATGATATAGTCTTTTTTCCACCACCCATTTTCCCTCGAGGGTATTCTCATACCGTACCTTCTGGCATATGATCATCACCCCGAGCAACCCAACCATAGAAATTTAGGCTAGGGCAATTACTATACTGGTTTTTTGTTCTTGTTTGATGTAGTGCGAGGCTTTGAAGCTGTTCTCAGAGTCCAATGCATACTTAAAGTTAAGTCCAATCTCTATTGGTTCCCTGCAATAATGCCAAATATTGATCCCTTCTTAAAACTTGACACATATAAACACGAGCAACAACCGTAAGTAATTCATAACAGGGTATCTGTACCATCTTCATGAGGCCCTCAGCCTTATCAATTCAAACCCATCAAACTTGACGGTATAATGCAGGTTCTTGTTTGAATGATCTGTGCCTAATCAATTAAAAACTGCATTCACATAAACATTGTGCTTTGTGTGTGTTGTCCCGGTGACCTTATCAGTAATACTTAATTAACTCCCACACATATGATAGTGGATTCATCTGCACGCACCTTATTCTTTCTAGCCCATCTATGGCTTAAACTGAATAAATAGATGACTAGCAAGTTGCAACAGACGCCACACATGTTGGAAAAGCAAACTGATATATTCATCTATTGCAATAGATTGTCAATATATTGTAAGTTATCTGACAGATGGAATATATTTTGCAACAGATTAACCATCTGTTAGATTTATTTTAAGGCATTTTTCTTTTCTTTCCAAAATACAATAAAAAGTTGTATTTAGATTTTTTTTTTAATTTACATATTCAAAAATTCACCAGTTTTATTTAACTAAGGGATATGAACAGTCGTGGCTCCTTTCCATACTCTCACTTTTTCATTCTACTACACTTATAATACAAATATGGATGGTCTAGATTCATACAAAAAGATTCATATTGAGTCCTTGCGGGAACTTCAAAGGCAGTTGATAAACTCCAGAAGGATTTGGCCAACTTTGGAGCATGGCTGAGGAGGGCCCTGCTGCTACCGGATAAAAAATGTTCGATTAACAATAATAATAATAATAATAATAATGATAATAATAATAATAGTAGTAGTAATTATAATTAGTTTATGTTTTTTTTGTTTTAGCGTGTGTATGTATTTTATTTTTCTCCTTTTGTATATTGGATCTACCCAAGGATTTAAAAATATATGTCAACGGAGGTTAATCTGATGCGACAGATCAATCATATATTACAACAGACAGTTATTAATAAAAAAAAGTTATTGTTATTGATAGGGGGAAAAGACGTGAATTTTCAATTATTTAATATGAAAAATGGTTTGTAAATAACTATGTAATAAGGAAATAAATGATAAACATAATTTACAATCGTAGTAAAAGAACGGTTATTTAATTTTAATAACTGATCGTGACTTTTTGTCAAAAAGACATAGATTCAACAATGTTGCTGATGCATCAAATTACCCATCTGTTGCGACTGATGTATCAGCTGTTAGAAGAAATAAAAAAAGCTATTAATACAGATCGTCCATTTATTTCAACAGATGGAATAACTATTTCAACTGATGGTTTACCTGATGCAACAGATATACAATCTATTGCCAGAACTCAATAAAAATGGCTATTAATTAAAGAAAAGGTTAATGAAAAGGTGTTTTTATTTAATTTATATAGTGAAAAAGTCATCAAATTTGGATTAATGATATGATGATGATTTTTTAAAAAAAATGATAGATATATGTTGCAACAGATATATTATCTAATGCAACATGTTCTCTCTATTGTTGCAACAGATAATGTATCTGTTTTGTGTTGTCTAATGCACCAGTTATAGAACCTGTTCTCTCAACTCAATCAAAATGGTTCTTGAAAAAACTAATTAATAATAATAATTTGAAAAGTCATGACTTATCACAACATTTGTTAATTTAATTAAGTCATGACTTTTCACAGTAATAAAAAATGTAATTAATAAATGAAGGTGAACAGTATGATTATATGTTGCAATAGATAGGTTATCTGATGCAACAGACTTTATATTTGTTGCAACAGATATATATCTGTTGTCACAAATAAATTATCTGATGCAATAGATATATAATCTGTTGTCGCAACTCAATAAAAATGGTTCTTGGAAAGAACTAATTAATAATAATAATCTAAAAAGTCATGACTTATCACAATATTTATTTTCTTAATTTAATCAAAAATATGATTAATGAATGGAGGTGAACAGTCACACCTTTTTGCCTATCATTCAACTTCAATCCTCTATAAATAGATCCCTCCTTACTCAATTATCCATTCAACTATACTCTATTTATTTATTGCATCTCGTCTTTCATATTACACCTGCACTTCCACCACTTTCTCTTCCCTGACTAAGGTAAGTTTCTAAGTGTTTTTCTTGCTAATTTGTAGTATACGTTGTATTACATTTGATTATTCTTAAGATTTTTACTTTTGATTTTTAGTTTTTTGTCAACTCATATGTGTTCTAGATTATGGTTGACCCAGTATGGGACGTTGCTTTTCTGTAAGACGTCGTGAATGAACTTTGGAATCAAGTTCGTGACCTGCAATGGGAACTGGGAGGAGTTAGATCAAGAATGCTCCACGAGATACGCAGGCTGAGGGGGGCTTTGCTACTTCAGCTTAAAGATTGGCCGGCTGGCAATGATGATAATAATAATAATAATATTAATTATAATAATAATAATTAGATTATTATTTTTCGTTAGTCTATTATATGTATTTTTATTTATTTTTATTTAATAAAAAATTATGTTTGATCTTTGACATTTTAATTCATATTTAATTTTTATTCTTTCTATTATCTTCTCAACGAACATGTTGATGATTAGACATAAAAAGAAATAATTTAGAATCCAGTAGCAATAGCAAGATTTATCTGTTGGGTTTGTGACATAGGGGCTGATGTGTTGTTCAAAACAGATTACTCATATGTTGCAACAGATAAGACTGATACAACAGATAAATAGTTTGTTTCAACAGATGACTAGTTTGTTACTTGGCTTTGATGTTTTAATTCATACTCCCCTCGTCTCAAATTACTTTCCCAAATTGAGATGCCACATTGATTAAGAAAAATAATTAATAGAATATCTAGTTTACCATAACCCACTGATCAGTTGGTGGGACATTAGATGTGTTTGAAATAACCATTGTTTGCTATCCAATCGATATTTCATAAGAGAAGAAAGCTTTTAATGTTGGTTGGCGTATAGTTCCCCAATTAAATGATGTTTCCATTTTAATTTGAAGAAAGAGTGATTAATGCAAAGGGTAAAACATGGATTTTTTAATCTTTTCTTGATTAATGAAAAAGACATGTAAAATAAGAAATTAAATTAGGAAATTTGGGATGGGTAATTGGACGTTAGGAATAATTTTGAATCCAATAGCAATAGATAGAGTTGAAACATATTGGCTATCTGTTGGGTTTATGGCAGGGGCTGATTTGTGTTGTTCCAAACAAATTAATAATCCATTGTAACATATAATTAGTCTGATGCAATAGATAAACAGTCTGATGCAATAGATAAACAGTCTGATGCAACAGATAAATAGTCTGATGCAATAGATAATAAGTCTGATGCAACAGATAAATAGTCTGATGCAACAGATAAATAGTCTAATGCAACAGATTACTCATCTGATGTATTAGATAATTGATCAATTTAAATTGTGGGCACTTATGTTGGATTCATGATCAGGGTTCTATCCATTGTTGGAAAAACAGCAGTGTACCCAGATGACAAATATGAATAAAAATCATAATTTTACTTACTAAAGTCATCTATGAAGTAATGTCAAAGTGGAAAGTGATGTAGGAAACAAAATTTGACCTAAGAAATTGGTCAGAGCAGTAGTGCTGTACCACCACCACCAACAACAACAACAAATGGTTGACAAGAAGAAGATGAACATGATAATAAAGTAGAAGATAATGATAATGAAGCAGAAGATTATGAATAAAGCAGCAGAAATAATAAACAGCAAAAATCTCTAAGAGAGAAAAACAAAAATGGATTAGAAGAGAGAGAAAGCCACTTTTTTCCTTCCATTTTCCATTATATTAGATAAATATTGGGATCAAAGTGTAATTTTAAAAACTTATGGGTTATTTTAAAACTTTTTCAACTTTCTTAATCCATAATAAAGTAATTGTCACCTCCACTCAACAATTAAGACTTGTGTCACCCATACCTCATTTTAAAAGTCTGTTGTTTATTGTTTCTACTGCTTTATTCATCATCTTGTGCTTCATTATCATTATCTTCTACTTCATTAACATCTTCATCTTCTTCTTCTTGTCGACCATTTGTTGTTATTGTTATTGTTGGTACAGTGCTACTGCTCTGACCAATTTCTTAGGTCAAATTTTATTTCCTACATCACTTCCACTTTGGCATTATTTCATAGGTGACTTTGGTGAGTAAAATTATGATTTTTATTCGTATTTGTCATTTGGGTACACTGTTGTTTTTTCAATAATGGATAGAACCCTGATCATGAATCCAACATAAGTGCACATATTTAAACAAATTAATTATTTGGTGCATCAGATGAGTAATCTGTTGTATCAGACTGTTTATCTATTGCATCAGACTATTTATCTATTGCATCAAACTTATTATATGTTGCATCAGACTATTTATCTGTTGCATCAGACTATTTATATGTTGAATCAGACTAATTATCTGTTGTAATGGATGATTAGTCTGTTTGGAACAACACAAATCAGCCCCTGCCACAAATCCAACAGCTAACCAATATGTTTCAACTCTTGCTATTGCTACTGGATTAAAAATTATTCCTTACGTCCAATTACCTGTCCTAAATTTCCTAATTTGATTTCTCATTTTACTTGTCTTTTTCATTAATCAAGAAAAGATTAAAAAAATTCATGTTTTATCCTTTGCATTATCACTCTTTCTTTAAATTAAAATAGAAACATCATTTAATTGGGGGACTATACGCCGACCCACGTTAAAAGCTTTCTTCTCTTATAAAATATCGATTCAATAACAAACAATGGTTATTTCAAACACGTTTACTGTCCCACCAACTAATTAGTGAGTTATGGTAAACTAAACATGTTATTAATTATTTTTCTTAATTAATGTGACATCTCAATTTGGGATGGGTAATTTGAGATGGAGGGAGTATGAATTAAAATGTCAAAGCCAAGCAATAAACTAGTCATCTTTTGAAATAGACTATTTATATGTTGTATCAGACTGATTATCAGTTGCATCAGACTTCTTATCTGTTGCAACATATGAGTAATCTGTTTTAAACAACACATCAGCCCCGGTGTCAGAAACCCAACAGATAAATCTTGCTATTGCTACTGGATTCTAAATTATTCCTTTTTACATCCAATTGTCGACATGTTTGTTGAGAAGATAATAGACTAAATGAAAATTAAATATGAATTAAAACATCAAAGATCAAACATAATTTTTTTATTAAACAAAATAAATAAAAATACATATAATAGACCAAAGAAAAATAATAATCTAATTATTATTATTATTATCATCATCATCATCATCATTGCCAGCCGGACAATCTTCAATCAGAAGTAACAAGGCCCTCCTCAGCCTACGTATCTCGCAGAGCATTTTTTCTCTAACTCTTTCCAATTTCCATTGCAGGTCACGAACTTGATTTTGAAGTTCATTCACGGTGTATTGCAGAAAAGAAATGCCCCACACTGGGTCAGCCATAATATAGAAAACATGTGAATTGACAAAAAACTTAAAATCAAAAGTAAAGATCTTAAGAATAACCAAATGTAAGACAACGTATACTACAAATTGGCAAGAAAAAAACTTAGAAACTTACCTTAGTCAGGGAAGAGAATTGGTGGAAGTGCAGGTGTATATGAAAAATAAAACGCAATAAATAAATAGAGTGTAGTTGAATGAACGATTGAGTAAGGAGGGACCTATTTATAGAGGATTTAATTTGAATGAGAGGCAAAAAGGCGCGACTGTTCACCTCCATTCATTAATTATATTTTTTATTAAAATAAGAAAATAAATATTGTGATAAGTCATGACTTTTTAGATTATTATTATTATTAATTAGTTTTTTCCAAGAACCATTTTTATTGAGTTGTGACAATAGATTATATATCTGTTGCATCAGAAAACTCATCTGTGACAACAGATATATCATCTGTTGCAACAAATATAAAACCTGTTGCATTAGATAACCTATCTGTTGCAACATATAATCAAACTGTTCACCTCCATTTATTAATTATATTTTTTACTACTGTGAAAAGTCATGACTTAATTAAATTAAAAAATATTCTGATAAGTCATGACTTTTCAGATTATTATTATTAATTAGTTCTTTCCAAGAATCGTTTTTAGTGAGTTGAGACAATAGATTCTATAACTGTTGCATCAGATAATACACAACAGATATATCATCTTTTGCAACAATAGAGAGAACCTGTTGCATCAAATAATATATCTATTGAAATATATATCTATCCTTTTTTAAAAAAAAAAAATTATCATCATATCATTAATCCAAATTTGTTGACTTTTTACTATATAAATTTAAAAAAATACCTTTTCAATAACCATTTCTTTAATTAATAACCATTTTTATTGAGTTCTTGCAACAGATTGTATATCTGTTGCATCAGGTAAACCATCAGTTGCAACAGATATTTCATCTGTTGCAATAAA
Source organism: Capsicum annuum (assembly GCF_002878395.1). Taxonomy (NCBI): domain Eukaryota; kingdom Viridiplantae; phylum Streptophyta; class Magnoliopsida; order Solanales; family Solanaceae; genus Capsicum; species Capsicum annuum. The sequence goes on from NC_061122.1 coordinate 90,384,157, forward strand.
TGGATGATCTGTTTTAATAGCTTTTTGGATTTCTTCTAACAATTGATACATCAATCGCAACAGATGGGTAATTTGATGCATCAGCAACATTGTTGAATCTATGTGTTTTTGACAAAAAGTCACGATCAATTATTAAAATTAAATAACCGTTCTTTTACTACGGTTGTAAATTGTATTTATCATTTATTTCCTTATTACGTATTTATTTACGAACCGTTTTTCATATTAAATAATTAGAAATTCATGTTTTTCCCCCTCTCAATAACAATAATCCTTTTTAACTAATAACCGCCTGTTGCAAAATATGATCGATCTATCGCATCAGATTAAACTCTGTTGATATATATTTTTGAATTTCTTGGGTAGATCCGATATACAAAAGGAGAAAAATAAAATACATACACACGCTAAAAGAAAAAAACATAACCTAATTATAATTACTACTACTACTACTACTACTACTATTATTATTATTATTATTATTATTATTATTATTATTATTATTATTATTGTCAATCGAACATTTTTCATCCGGCAGCAGCAGGGCCCTCCTCAGCCTTGATCAATATTTGGCATCATTGCAGGGAACCAATAGCGATTGGACTTAACTTTAATTGTGCATTGGACTCTGAAAACACCTTCGAAACCTCGTACTGCATCAAACAAGAACGAAAAACCAATATAGTTATTTCCCTAGCCCAAATTTATATGGTTGGGTTGCTCGGGGTGATAATCATATGCCAGAAGGTGCGGTAGGAGAATACCTTAGAGGTAAAATGGGTGGTTGAAGAAAGACTATATCATCTATTAGCTAATTGAAGAAGAGACATAGCAGAGAAAGTGTAACTTCTAGCGAATATAGCCGATGGAAATTATCTTAAAACATGAGAAATCTAAATCAAGTGCAAATATGAAAGTTTATTTGGTAATGTAATTTCGTTTGTTGTCTCTCTGAAAGAAAAATAATACAGATGGATACTTTTCTAGGTAGCTACAACTAGATAGTGTGGTCGGGATTATCACCTAGATAGAAAAAAGGAGAAGACCAAAAAAGTCGCCTTAAGGGAATCGAGGGTTGAAATGATGTACATTAAGTCTAAAAACTTACGCCAACAGCAACTGCAGTTAAAGTAAGTAATCTAAGCAAAGGCGGCAATTTTTGAATTTTAAATTCCATCTCATGCCTTCTTGTTTGTGGTTCTGATTAGGTCCACCATTATTGTCCTGACCGAAACTCCAAACAAGATTGAAAAGCAAATTGAGTATCATTACTTCCTTAGCAATATGGTTATAACAGATTATGTTTTCTTACCTTAGCATGCTTTCAACATTCCTTAGAGAAGATCAGATGTTTGCTGTAGTATGTTAATCCCAATAATTTTCAAGCTTGCTGCTCCAAATAGCTTATTCTGGATTCAAGCTGGTCGTTGCCGTCTTTGAAGTTGGTCAAGAGTTCCTGATTGAGTTCCTAATCTCTCGTGAGCTCAATCAGGAATACTACCTTCAAAGTTGTGGCATTGAAGAAGTCCTTCAAAACACTTTCTTCAGAAGCCTTAAAGGATACATGGAGGGTCGTTGCATTTGTTTTTAAGTCAAAATGTGTTGATTCACACTCAAGATATGGTCCCAAAAGTTGAACAACATACTTTTATCGAGCGTTGCTTAATGCATCTTGCTCAACTAATTTGATAAATTAATAAGCAAAAGAGTTACATAGATTATGATCGAAACTGACTCTACCAAGCCTATCAAACATTACGTAACTCCAAGCTTATTACTCTATCAAAAATATTTGACCGATTTAGTGCAGGAGTAAAATGAGCTCAATCTTCAAGCCTTTCTGCTGATCGCTCTTCTCTAATATATATGACAAGATATCTACTGTGCAATTTTAGGAGAAGAGCGATCATCAGAAAGGCTGAGAGATTGAGTTCGTTTGATTCGTGCACTAACTCGGTCAAATTTTTTTGATAGGGTAATGATCCTAGAGTTACGTAACATTTGATAGGCTTGGTAGAGTCGGTTTAGATCACACGCTACGTAACTCCTTTGCTTATTACTTTATCAAATTTATTGAGCAAAATGCATTGAGCAAAGCTCGATAAAAGTGTGTTGTTCAACTATTGGGACCACATCTTGAGTGTGCATCAACACATTTTGACAAAAAATAAACACAACAAATCTCCATGTATCCTTTAAGGCTTCTGAAGAAAGTGATTTGAAGGACTTCTGCAATGCCACAACTTTGAAGGTAGTGTTCCTTATCAAGCTTACGAGAGATCAGGAACTCTTTACCTACTTCGAAGACGGCAACGACCAGCTTGAATCCAGAATAAGCAAGATGGAGCAGCAAGCTTGAAAATTATCAGGATTCACATACTACAACAAGCATCTGATCTCTCCAAGAAATGTTGAAAGCATGCTAAGGCAAGAAAACATAATATGTTATAACCATATTACTAAGAAAGTAAAGATACTCAATTTGCTTTTCAATCTCGTTTGTGGTTCTGGTCAGGACAATAGCGGTGGACCTAATCGAAATCACAAATAAGAAGGCATGAGATGGAATTTAAAATTCAAAAATTGTCGCCTTCGCTTAGATTCCTTACTTTAACTGCAGTTGCTATTGGCGTAAGTTTTTAGACTTAATGTACATCATTTCAACCCTCGATTCCCTTAAGGAGGCTTTCTTGGTCTTCTCCTATTTTCTATCTAGGTGATAATCCCGACCACGCTACCTAGTCGCAACTACCTAGCAAAGTGTCCATCTACATTATTTTTCTTTCAAAGAGACAACAGACGAAATTACATTACCGGATGCACTTTCATATTTGCACTTGATTCAGATTTCTCATGTTTTAAGATAATTTCATTGGCCAGATTCGCTAGAAGTTACACTTTCTACCTTATGTCTCTTCTTTAATTAGCTCTCAGGTGATATAGCCTTTCTTCAATGACCCATTTTCCCTCGAAAGCATTCTCCTATCGCACCTTCTGGCACATGACCATCACCCCGAGGGACCCAACCATATAAATTTGGGCTAGGGCAATAACTCTATTGGTTGTCCATTCTTGTTACATGTAGTGCTAGGCTTCGAAGGTCTTTTAAGGGTCCAATGCACACTTAAAGTTAGTCTAATCTCTATTGGTTCTCTGTAATGGCACCAAAACTAGATCCCTTCACAATTCTTGACAAATAAACATGAGCAACAACCGACATTAAATCTTAACAGGGTATTAGAACTATATTCATGGTCCCTCAGCTTATCAGTTTGGACCTACCAAACTTAACTGTAAAATTAAAGATATCTTGTTTAAATGATCTATGATTAATCAGTAAAAATAGCATTCACAAAATCAGTGTACTCTATGTATGTTTCCACGATAACATTATTAGTAATACATATCTCCCACATATGAAGTGGTTTCATTTGGATGCAACTTATTCCTTAAAACCCATTCTTACTGCAGCCTCTTGTGATAGATCAACAAAATTTGATCGTCTGTTAGTTTCTTTTATCTACAAAGAAGAGGAAAAAGAATAATGTCACAGAAATAACACTATTCATTATTCAACAGATATGGGTTTTTTTGCATCAGATGTAGAGTTTGTTGCATCACAAGTGGAGTCTGTTGCATTAGATGTAGATTCTGTTGCAACAAAAGTGGGTTTTATTGCGATAGATGTGAAGTCTGTTGTAACAAAAGTGTATTCTATTGCAACAGATGTGAAGTTTGTTGCAACAGATGTGGAGTCTGTTGGAATACATCAAACCATCCTTGCTGGTTGTTTGATTTGTTCCAACAGTTGCTCTGTCTATTGTAACATCAACAGCAGCATAAACTGCAAAGAAATGAAACAACAAATAAAAAACATCAACAACAAAGAAACAACAATATTTGTTCCAACACCTTCAACAACACCACACCACAACTTCCAACAACACCAACCCCACCAATAATATCAATAACAACATAAAAAATAAAGAAATAAATAAAATACCTACAAAAAAAATAATACTACCAATAAGGCTTTTAAACTTCTCCCAACAAAATACTTTTTTTGCATATTATAATAAAAATTCTCGGTTCGTTTATTCAAAACTTAAAAGTTCCTTCAAATTTTTTAAAGAAATATGATATGGGTTAACGGTAATTAAATAAAAAAGCAGATGAAAATAACTTGCAAAGAAGAAGACGAGAATGAAAGAGCAATACTGAACCATACCTTAACGTCAAAAGTGGGTCAAAATAGTAATTTCAATTGAGGAAAGATATAGATCGATTTAGATCCGAAAGGATCTTTATGAGAAAGTGAAGAGAAAAGAGAGGAGAGAAAAAAGACTGTGATAACCCTAACCTAAAAAGGACAGAAAGAAAAAGATGAGAGATGAATAAAATAAATTTAGGGCTGAAGCTGAGGAGAGATGAGATAATTCTAGATGTATTGAGTACGTAGATATGGGTTTCAATATTCATTAATTAATATAATTAATATTCATTAATAATTTGAGGGGCACGAGGAAGACTAGTGGCATTGAAAAGACAAGATAAGACTATTCAATGAACACACTTTTGAGTTATCCAAGAAAAAGAAACTCTTCATTTTTTATCGCATTTTCTAGTACTTACTACTTTATCTACTCAGATAGAAGCTTGCTCTAAAATTAAAAAAAAAGTTTTTCAAATAGATATGTCATCTGTTGCAACAGATATAAATATCTATTTAAAAGTCCCAATAGTACAGTCATCTATTACAACAAATACAAAAATATGTTTAAAAATCCCTTTCCATTTGATAATTAAATTATATATGTCAACTATTACAACAAATATCAATATTTGTTTAAATATCCCAACAACTTAGTCATCTTTAACGACAGATGCAAATGTCTATTTGATAATTAAATCAGATATGTCATCTGTTGCAACAGATGTGAATATCTGTTAGAAATTTCCAACAACTCAGCAATTTTTTCAACAGATTTCATTACCTAAATTACATGGTGTTTGTATTACGTTCATCGCGACCCGAGTCGTCGATCGATCACTCCAAGTTGAAATAAGTTCTTATCAACTCAATGTTAAGATAGTGATAGTACCTACATTGATTTAGGTGGAATTACGAATGAATGAATGAGCTCACAGGGTCAACTACAAATCAAATTGAGTCATTACCTAAATTACATGGTGTTGGTATTGCGTTCATCCTAACTTGAGTCATCGATCGATCACTTCAAGTTGAAATGAGTTCTTATCAACTCAATGTTAAGATAGTGATAGTACCTAAATTGATTTAGGTGAAACTAGGGCTGAATGAATGAGCTCATAGGGTCAACTACAAATCCAATTGAGTCTTTACAATTGCATAGTGTTGGTATTACGTTCATCCCGACCCGAGTCATCGATCGATCACTCTAAGTTGAAATGAGTTTTCATCAACACAATGTTAAGATAGTAACAGTACCTAAATTAATTTAGGTTGAACTAGGGATGAATGAATGAGCTCACAGGGTCAACTACAAATCCAATTGAGTCTCTGAAATTGCATGATATTGGTATTGTATTCATCCTGACCAGAGTCATCGATCGATCACTCCGAGTTGAAATGAGTTCTTATCAACTCAATGTTAAGATAATGATAGTACCTAAATTGATTTAGATGGAACTAGGGATGAATGAATGAGCTCACAGGGTCAACTACAATCCAATTGAGTCTTTACAATTGCACGGTGTTGGTATTGCATTCATCCCAACCCGAGTCATTGATTGATCACTCCAAGTTAAAATGAGTTCACATCAACTCAATGTTAAGATAGTGATAGTACCTAAATTGATTTAGGTTGAACAAGAGATAAATGAATGAGCTCACAGGGTCAACTACAAATCCAATTAAGTCTTTACAATTGCATGGTATTGGTATTGCGTTCATCCTGACCCGAGTCATCAATCGATCACTCCGAGTTGAAATGAGTTCTCATCAAATAAAATGAGTTCTCATCAATTCAATGTTAAGATAGTGATAGTACCTAAATTAATTTAGATGGAACTAGGGATGAATGAATGAGCTCACAGGGTCAACTACAAATCCAATTGAGTCTTTGCAATTCTATGGTGTTGGTATTACATTCGTCCCGACCTGAGTCGTCGATCGATCACTCCGAGTTAAAATGAGTTCTTATCAACTCAATGTTAAGATAGTGATAGTACCTAAATTTATTTAGGTGTAACTAGGGATGAATGAATGAGCTCACGGGGTCAACTACAAATCCAATTGAGTCTTTGCAATTGCATGGTGTTGGTATTGCGTTCATCCCGACCTGAGTTATTGATCGATCACTTCGAGTTAAAATAAGTTCTCACTAACTCAATGTTAAGACAGTGATAGTACCTAAATTGATTTAGGTGGAACTAGGGATGAATGAATGAGCTCACAAGGTCAACTACAAACCCATTGAGTCTTTATAATTGCATGGAGTTGGTACTGCGCTCATCCCGACCCGAGTCGTCGATCGATCACTCCGAGTTGAAATGAGTTCTCATCAACTCAATATTTTAAAAACTATATCTTTTAAAATTTTTAAAATTAATTAAGATCAATTCGGATCAAATTAACAATTTCAAAAATTGTCATTCTTTTTCAAAATTACAAATCAACCCATACAAATAATTCATTTGCATAAAAAACTTTTCATTTCAAATCTAAAGTTCTTGTTCTTCTCTCTCTCTCTCAACAATATAAAAAACAACTACTCAACATATTACTCAACCCTTCAAAACAGGTCAATTTTCTTCCCATTTACGACAACATATAGTTGTTATTTTCGACTTCATTTCTGCTTGTATCCATTGTTTTCTCTGTCTTCGCAGGTAACAGAGTTTTAGAAGAGTTCTACATTTGTTCTTTATTCTAAAAAATAAGGCTTTTTAGTTAATGGTGATAAAAAAGACTTTTAGTTGTGTCATCTTCGAGAATGGTTTAATAATTTTGAGTTTTGATGCTAAAAAAGTAGTAAGCACCCGAGAAAATCCTAGTTTTTCTCTCAGTGTTATGTTGACTGTCGTGGTATTGTTGGATGGTGTTTGTGGTATTATTGGTGGCTGTTGTTGGTATTGGTGGCATTGGTGGTGGTCTTGGTGTTAGTATTGGTGGCATTGGTGGTGGTCTTGGTGGCATTGGTTGTGATGGTGGTGGTCCATCTGTTGCAACGGGTAGAAGATCTGTTGGGAGATATTAAATAGGTCTTCAAATAGATTCTCCATTTATTCCAACTGATGGGTTATTCGTTGGAGTATTTTTTTTTTGTAATGTGGTGTGGAATAATTTATTGAAATTTATCCATCTGTTGCAACAAGTGAAATATCTGTTAGGAGATATTAAATCGGTCTTCAAACAGATTCTCCATCTGTTCTAGCTGATGGGTTATCCGTTGGAGTATTTTTTTTGTAATGTGGCGTAGAATAATTTATTGAAATTTTTCTTACCTTTTTTAAAAAAATTATGCAGGCATCAAATGCAATGTATTTTTTGTTTTTTTTATTGTTTGTAGTTAAAAGATGTCTAACAAAATAAAAGAAACTGAAAGTGGATCAACTTCTGACCACCCAACAAAAAAGGTTAGAGTACAGATAGATTCGGAGGAACTTCCAGACCAATCTCAATCAGGGCAAAATAAAACTGAGGAAAGTGATAACTTCTTCTCAGCAATGGGGCATGAAATAATACCAAAATCCCAACATGATTTTGTCAAAGCTATTAGTATCGACGGGTTTTGAGTTGTGATACCAATGAATAGCCCTAACGCAGTATTTCATAATGTTGTACTTAAATGTTAGTTGGAAAAATCTTTTAACGAACTTAGGAGTATTATAAAGAAGGAAAACATAGATGGACTTTTTAAGAATTGTTGCTTTGCATCCTTTCTTGAGCTATCTGAAGCCCACCCTCTCTATTTCAAAATGATCATGGTATGTGGCCTTCTCAAGCATAGGATCAAGTATGCAGGGGATGATAAAGGTTCGAAGGAGGGTGGAAAAAATATTGATGAAGTATGGATCAACTACTGTGGCATATCGGTTTGTTTTGGATTGAAAGAGTTTGCCATAGTGACGGGATTAAGATGCGATCGTCCAGAAGAACCTCTCATCAAGGAAACACCCCACAAAGGGTCCAACAAATGCAAGGTAAAAAAAATGGGTTGTTGGGCATTGTTGTACCTAGCTTCAGAGAGAAGGATTTGATGGCGGATCTCGAGAATAAAAACATACCAAAGCACTATAGGGAGAAATTGTGCTTAGTTTAGTTTGTCTATTCCGTTTTATTGGCAAGAGACGTCAGGAAAGTCATAGAAGATGATTTGTTGGTGCTTGCTGATGATTTTGAGAAATTCAACGATCATCCCTGGGGATATGACAACTACTACTTGACTGTCGAATATTTACTGAAAAAGCTAAAGCCAAAGACGACCACATTATACATCTTTCCTTGGGCTTTCATGGTAAAATTGATCACTATTTTTACTCATTCATTAATTTATATTGAATATAGTTATTATGACTTTTTTTTGCTTGCTTCAGGTTTATACTTTCTAGGCTTGGGCATGTGAAGTCATTCCTCTCCTTTGAAAGCAGTTCAAGGATTACCCGAATAATGTTTCTCATCCAAGGATATTTAGGTGGTTGGATACAACAAAGAGCAACAAAAAGTATATTAAGGAGGATGATCTCTTTAACCCTCCGGATGATGCAGTACGTCTTCTTTCAACTAAAACAATTTGCCTCAAAGAAAGATATTGAAAAAGATGTTCTGTTGTGACAGATGGGCTGTCTGCTGCAGTAAATTACCCATCAATTGCAACTAGTACAACATATGGGTAATCTGTTGTGATAGACGATCCATATTTCGCAATAGATTAACCATCTGTTGCTCTGGTTCTCTGAACCCTACTCAACAGATTACCCATCTATACAAATTATGCAACAAATGGGTAATCTAATGCAACATATTGTCAATCTATTTTGACATACAGATCAGCTGTTGCGGCAGCTAGATCGTCTATTGCATAAGTTGGTTGTGTTAACATCTATGTAACCCAAGTTCTATGGAACCAAACTGACTATAAATTATTATTATATGATTAAATGTCTCCTATCTTTTTTATATAAGTTGTGCATCCTTGGATCGTGCCTACTGTCGATGAGCTAGGTATGACTTTTTTTCTTACTCTGGGTCTTGTTGATACAAAAGAAGACCCAACGGTGGAGCTAATAAAGAAGGAAGTGGCTGGAACAACATCCATAAGAAGAGCAGTTAGGCAAGGTCAGTCTAATGTTGAATCTCTTCACGACCAACCTCAAGCTGTAATAGATCTGTGTGCTTCTTCTGGGGGTCTTGCTGGTAGAGTTATTTGTCATGGTGGCAGCCATCCAGATGCTACTGCCAATCATGATTATGAGCATGTTGGTGCTCAGCAAAAAATAAATACTTTTTAAAACACCCCTTGCACAGGTCCTCCCTCTTACCCCTACACCAGTCTCTCCCATCCTTACAGTGGTCCCTTTCACCCCTCCTCACCCTTATGTTCTCATTGAAAATACAAGTGTGCAAGGACAGAGAGGATAAACTCCTTGAAAAGCTAGAGGCTATTACTGAAGCTACCGAGAAGTTAAAATCCAGGAGGGGTGTCATACCATTCAATGAGGTGAGGGACCCATGCACTCCTACAATGGCGGTTAGGAGGAAGAGAAGAAAAATTAGACAAATTCTCTCTGTTTTGAAATTAGCAAAAATTGAAACTCCTCTCGCTCCAAGAGAAGACAACATGTTGATGAAATTCTCTGCCTCATGAGGGGCAGGCAATTAGCGTACCGAATGCTTGCCGATAGGATAATGGACCTCAACTTCTATAATAATTTCAAGGATAGGTACACTTATCTCCCTGATCTAGTTGGTACCGGTGGCCCGAGATTTGATGATTTAGTTTTTACATTCCAATGAGATGAAGAAACGATTAAATATGTTAGAGAAAAGAGTCCAATCCATACCGCAAGAGTTGGACAAAGGCAAAGAGAATCCTTGCAGTCATGAACGTGGATGTCACACATTTTCTCGCTGTTGAGATACTACTCTACGAGGGAAAGATTAAGGTTTATGACTCCAACTTACAAGTCTTCAACGAGAAGATATTTTTAACCCACATGCAGCAACTCCTGAAGTTGTTACCCAAGTTGTTGACGCAGAGTAGGCTGATGGATCATTTGCTGACTAAAGTCTTGAAGAAGGAATCATGAGATTTTTAAGGTCGAAATAAGAACATCCAACTCCCAAAAAATACAACCGGTGCAACGTGTTGGCCATACATATTTGCATACATTGAGTGTTTGCTGACCAGCACACAAATGACCGGTGTGTGTGATGACGTAGTGGGAAAGATGCAATGGGTCTGGCCATATGGGGTACTAACTAAATGGTTAGAGCTCGTACATAAAGAAGAATATGTACAAAGACGGAGACGAACACCATAACAATTTTTCATTTCAAGTCAATTCACTTTACATGTAACGGTAATAATTTTTATGTCTGGCCAAGTTAACCTTTTATAATGCAATAAATTTTATATTTGTCATAATAGATATAGTACCTATTATGACAGATTAATTATCTATTGGAATAGGTTGGTCATCTGTTGCATTATGCAGATATTCCCAGTCTGTCTGTCGCAACAGATATACGATCTATTATAATATATAATCTATCTATTACAATTGATTGGTAATCTGTTGGAGCAAATAAAAAAAGTAGGAAGACCTGTTATATAATTTTTAGCAGATGACCTACGTGTTGCAGCTCGTCTGTTCCAGCAGATGTATTATCTGCTGTTATATTTGAATCTAGTACTCCATTTCAATTAACATGTTCAAAACTAAGGATTAAATTATATTTATAGACAACATAAAATAAATCGAAGCCTTTTGAAATTACATGAAATAACTCAACAAATAAATGAAATGTAAAAAAAATCATTATGGGTACAAATGATCTACACTACAAATAAATCAACAAGTTAAACCAAGGAGGATAGGTTATAACATTGATGGACTCAAGCTATAAAGATCTAATCAATATGGACAGTTGTTCTTCATCCGGTGCTACAAAATTTGGCTTTGATCATCGTGGATCTTTAATGTCGCTTGCGTACAGCTTTTGAGCTTTTGTTTCTCCGTATTTTCATAAAAGAGCAGCATATATTTTGCGGAGTAATCCGGCATCAAGTCCATCATTTAGTACTTGTAATCCATCGCTCAAATACTCAGCGTAGGCGACAACTAAAGGATCGTAATCCCTGCATTATAAAAAAAATAGATAATCCATATCTTGCAGTTCATACAAGCGTTGTGAAACTTGTGAAATAAAATTAAATCATGAGACTTAAACTTACAGGCTACCAATGGTTTGTTGAGCAATTCCTTCAACATATTGTACATCAAATGGATTAGCTATTTTATCCCGGTATGCTTCAATCATCGACCAATCAATATGAACCTTTTGGTCCAAAAAGTCACTCATATCAAGGTAAGTAGGCAATATTTTGGCCAACTTTTGAATTTTAGATGACGACCCGAAACGTCTCCTTCGCGACATCGAGTCATAAACTCGGATGCGCCTCTCTTTTAGAACGATGACAGCCAACACCCAATGGAATTCATCACCACAATTGATTGGGATGTACACTTCGTCGACCAAATACCAAGGTAAGCCGGCTGGAATGCTAAAACCTTTGATGATATTGATTAAGTATTCCTCATTTTGGGAAACTTTCAACTATTGTTGACAATACCTATCATAGGCATTATTGATGTAAACTTTGTACAAATAATTGCCTATCGTATATCTGTATTGTTCTTGTGTTTGCAACTTGGCCTTCTTTCAGAGCTAGTAAAAAATGACATCGATGTGCTGCACATATTATCAAATATTTCGGATTACATGACGAAAAAATTAATATGCAGATGTAATTAAATAAAGTATTAATTAATAGTAATATATATGACATTTAAACCTCATCATTCCAGCAAGTTTGGGGCTATGACATCGAATAGAATCAATTCTTCATTTTGGGATATGCAACAACAAAGTAGAACATATCAAAACCAAGACTCGATTCGTTCACTTTGTAGTGCTCATCATTTTGTTTTCTACATGATGATTTCTATGTGTTAATGTCATGTTCTTACAACAAGAATTGTATAAATCAATATCTATAAAATTGATTTATGTACCTGCTGGCATGATGCTTTAACAACCCATCTGCAATACATTCTGAATAGTCGTTGATCAACTATGTTAGTTTTTTTAGAGTCTTATCTGAGATGTTGAACCCTTCAAACGGGTAATTCTTCCGTTCTCCCAAACTGATAGACTCCACTTTTTCTTCTTCTTTGAAAGCAGTTGATGGATTATCAACTGTGATATTATGCTCTTCATTAGTAGCTTCTACTGTGACATCCACCCGGAAAGACAGAATTATCAATGCTAATTAGAGATATACAGTGGATTGTCTATATGTTACAATAGATGAGTCTTATGTTGCATCAAATAGATTATCTGTTGGGACAAATTGAAATAGGTAAATCAGATCAGTACGATAATTTTGAATAGATAACCCATCTGTTGTAACATAAGACTCATCTGTGAAAATAGATAACGAATCTGATGCAACAGGTTAGACAACAGTTTCAACAGATGTATATATCTATTTGATAATTTTCAGCAGATGTACCATCTGTTGAAACAGATATATGACTTTGTTTATTGGAATAGATGATGTACATTCACCTTCTCCAGCTCATGCTGCTCTCCTGTGGCCCTTGCACACTGAACATCGGTGCAAGATAAAGACAAAGACATTGCAATTTTGCCATTTTTGATGCTTGATGATGCCTTGGAAGTGTCTTTTCTTCTCCTCTTAGACAACTTGATCTCTAGTGGAGTGTCTGGATATGATATCCTCTTTGATGGAATGACACCCCTCTTAGATGTCATTTTCTTTACAGAAGCAGTTAGTGCATTAATAGCATTAATCACTCCATCATGTTTTACCTTGCAGTTTTGACATTTGCATGCAGAACATTCGCTAGATGTGGTAAAATCTAGAGAAAAATCTGTACAACCATTATGATCATAATCATAATGGCTTGTTGTTTCAAAAACTGTAAGAGAAGCATCATTAGCCCCAACAATAGCACCACCACTACTACTAATAGACTACTATCATAAAAAACAATAAGCCCCCACTCTAAAATTGTTTTTCTTGTGATGGTTGAACCTCCAAACAATTCTATTTTTATTCCATCAACAACCTTAGGATCCGATAAAGTTTGCACAGATCATAAAGTAAGAAAAATGGCATCTTCAATTCTCGGTTGGTCGGAATAAGCCACAGATGGATAATCTAAAATAAATCGGTACTTATATTAAGAATGATGATGAAATCATTTAATCATTAATTAAAACAAAAACTTGATTAGAATTAGTATTACTGCTTTCTTGGGGGATTGAAAAGATCAAGAAATTTTGTATTTTTATTGGTTTTGACCGACAACCATCTCAGGATTCTTGGACAGGAAACTTTTTCCTGGTAGTTCACTTGTTGTCTCAAATAAGGAATAACTTCAAAAGCCCAAGACTATAACATAACGTTGATAAATCAAAAGCATTATTGAATAAAAAATGATGAATCATATCATGATAAAAGAAATATTTACCATGAAAGCCCATGGAAAGGCATATAAGTTGACTGTCTTTGGAGTTTATGGAGTCAAAAAATATTCGATAGTCATTTTGAAGCTTCCATAACCCCAAGGATAGTTGTTAAATGCCTCAAGATCATCGGAGAGATTTATTAAACTGAGGATTATGTTGTTGTTAACGTCTCTCGCCCAAAAATATTATGTACAAACCAAACTAAGCATAATGATTGCTTGTTCTTCTTTGAAAGTCTTTTACCTTTCAACGCTTCTATCAGATTTTTATTTTTAAAGCTTGGACCAACAGTGGACACCAGGTCATCACGATCACTCGACTTGCCTTTGCCTTTTTTGGGTGTGCGGGGTGCTTTTTTTGGGTCAGAGTAGGTATAACTTGAGAAGGAAAAGGAGGATAACATTTTAGTCCGATAACTATGAAAACTTCCAACCAAATCAAACAGGCATGCCACATAATTTATTCATACCTCATCCATCTTATCTTTGTTTTCATACATAAACCTATGCTTGAGAAGATCATATACTATTTTCATCTGGAAATGAGCATTGTTGTCCTTTGGCAAATCAAGATATTGCCCAAAGCAGCTTTCCCTGAAATAAGAATCCAATTTTTGTTCTCGAAGTATTTTTTTGAAGGCATCGAAAGATTTTTTTCATGACTGACTTAACCACAAGATCACCCATTAAATCTGTGGAACCATCACACTACATTCTCATAAGATAACGATCAATGCTGAAGGTTTTGACCAACTCTTTGGCAAAAGGGCTATTAGCATTTGGATCATCTCTTTTGAAAGATTCCTCCTCCCCGTGTTCATTATCTTCCGCTCCTAATTGAGATAACTCTTGTAAAGCAAGTTCATAGAGTGGTGGATGTAGCTGAGCTGCTATACTTGTTCCTTTACTTGGACTTGATTCAATTTCTTTTTTTTTTTGAAGCCATATTATCTTAAATTAACAGGAACATAACATAGATTATAATTGATTAATGCATAACAATAATATAACAGTTCTAACAGACCACTAATCTGTTGCACCAGGTATGTTATCTGTTGTAATATATAATCGACATGTTGCAACGGATGAGTAATCCGTGGAAACCATAAAACATATCACAAATCTATTGCACCAGGTATGTTATCTGTTGGAACATATAACTGACCTGTTGCAATGGATGACTAAATCATTGGAAAGAATAAAAACAGATCACTAATCTATTGCACCAAGTAGTTTATCTGTTGTAACATATAACTAACCTGTTGCAATAGATGAGTAATCCGCTGGAAATCATAAAAATAGATCACTAATCTGTTGCACTAGGTATGTTATCTATTGCAATATATAACTGATCTGTTGCAACGGATGAGTAAACCATTGGAAAGAATAAAAATAGATCACTATTATGTTGCAAAATGAGTTATCTGTTGGATCAATATTATTTAGATTTCTTCCAAATAGAAGAGTCGTCTGTCGCAACAGATGAAAGATCTGTTAGATTGTTCACCTGTTGCATCAGATTTTCATAGCTGCATCAGATTTTCATCTGTTACATCATATGTTTCCATCTGTTGCACCAGATGTATTCATCTGTCACATCAGATGTTTCATCTGTTACATCAGATATTTCATCTGTTGCAACACCATTTTTACTAAGACAAACAACAAATCAATCCAACAATACCAACACATCACACACACTAAGAACATCAACTGTGACCAAAACTCACCAATAAATTCAAATCAATAGTTCGACAACAAGAAGAAGAAATGCCAGAAATTAGGTTTTTATTCAGTCCAAATTTCAATACTAGAAGAGTAGTTAGCTCAAGTTCCTTTGTTTCTTCAAAAAATTTTACCTTTGAAAAAAAGAAATGGGACGACGAAGAACTCGAAGTTGTTGTCGTCGGAGAAGTTTTCACATTGATTGACGGTTGAAAGTCGAAAAGGAACCCGACTATTTGTCGCCGGAGGTTGAAGGGAGAAATTTTGTAGAACTGTTGGTTGGGAGAGAGTTGAGAGATACTATTGAGAGAGAGAAGAGAGTGGTTGATTTGGATTGAAGAGGGGTATGAGTTGGGTTGATTTGTATTTTTGAAAAGATTAAAAAGTTTTGAAAATATTAATCAAGTCCACAATTAACTTAATCAAATTTCTTAAAGATGTTTGACCCTTTAAGTTGGTCAATGTCACCAATCCTTTATTCAAGACTTAAAAGACACCCTTCCTTTGTTGCAATAATATAATATTTAGAAAGTAATGGCTATATAATATTTCTCTCGTTTCAATTTGTTTATTTGATTTAAATTGTCATGTTATTTTAAAAATAATTTATTTTTTAATTCTCATAGTTTAAGATATATAAAATATAACAAAATGTCTTTAATATTGTGAGATTAAACATATTGGGTGAAAAGTTAGACTTAAAAGAATTGCTAAAAAAATATTCTTTTGAAAAGACAAACAAGCAAAGTATAAGAAATACAAATTGTAATGAGGGAGTAATGGAAAATGTAATTTCAGGCAACGATTGAATGATCGCATTGCTATTTGCTTTTTTTTACCCCATCTTTTCTGCGTATTATTTAATACGTAGTTCTTTTATTTTATTTTTTATTTTACCATTTTTTTCTTATAATAACTCTTACTCCGTATTCAACTTTTACCATTTTTCTCTTACAATAACTCCTACTCCGTATTCTACTTTTTCTTTATATAATAAGCTCATTCTTCAAATTGCACGAATGTGGCTTTAAAAAAGGATGAAAAATAATATAATTTTATTTATTCAAACATTATATAAACAATATAGTATAATATAACAAATATAGTACGATATGAAATTATATGCGGTAATATATTACCATCCAAGGAAGCTGAGGATGTGCATATATGAATTACTAGAGGAGCATGACCTGTGTCAGTACAGGGCTAACATTAAGATATTTTGATTATGTATAATAAGTAGATTGATGTTAATTCTAATTATGAATTATAAAAATTAATACACAAAATATATTAACTATTTGATAATATTTTTCAGGGAGCCAAATTATCTTGCAAGATAATTATGTATAACTTATTCATATAAATAAAAAAAATTTAATGTATTTTAAAGTTTAGATCTTTAATCATATGACTGAGGTTTGCTACATTAAGCATAAAATATGAGATTAGAATTAATACATAAGATTTGACACTTGTTATATAAAATAGAAAATAATTGTTGAAAAATATAAAGGGTTATCTAGTCATTGCATATTACATATGTAGGTTGCAATTAATAATTCAAAATTACATTGTATTCCCCTACTAAGCCGACATAAACATCCTTTGCTTTCATTTTTCCTTCTCTTTTATTTGTCAATTTGTTGTTCTTTGAAGTTAAATTAAATTAATATTTTAAATTTAAATTTTAAGTGTTTCAAAAATTATATATAAAAAAATTATAAGTTACCATCCGTCATATCGATTTAAGTTATTTGACTTTGAGAACACGATAAAACGTACTTCTATAAATATTTTATCGAACTTTGCTTTTGTATATGTTCCTTCCATTAAAACGTGGGAATTGTTTGTTAGAGTGTATAAAAATAATTTTGAATAGAACATATTAGTAACGTTTGCATTAATAATGCTTGAATTAGTAATATTTGTATTATTTATGCTGTCATTATTTCTTATACACTGTTTGGTGTGCTGTATTAGAATTTGTCTTTTTAATCTTGATATATTTAAATAACTTTTTTTTTAAAAAAAGGATTGCATATACATTCTAAGATTCATCCGGGATCTAGCACGGGTTCAATATATGTTATTTTTTTTATCTCAATTTATGTGACACATATAGAATTTAGATAATCAATCATATTTTTAATATGTATTTAGATCATTTAAGTTGTTAACTATTGTAACTTATAATATTTGTAATGTAAGTTTCAAATAATATGGGTTGTTTTTCTTATCCAAACTTTTGAGGAATTGATAGTGAATTATATTTTAAAAATAATTTAAGTTTTTAATTATTGCTTCTATTTCAATTTAAGTGACACTAATATGATTTCGAGAGTCAACCAAATATGTTATTATCTTTTAAACTTTTTAAGTTGTTAATTATTGTAATTTATAGTATTTTTATGTATTTTTTTGCGATATATAACAGATTAAATTATTTTTAGATATTATAAGTTATTAACTATTGTAATTTATAATACTTTTTATGTAATTTTTGAATAATATATGTTACTCTCCTTATCTAGAGATTCTGTATCGTCGATAGTCAATTAAATTTTTTAAATTATTGTGATTTATAATATTTTTTTATTTCAATTTAAGTGGCACAGTGCTTAGATGACCATAATAATTAATTAGGGGTGCTATTGTAAAATCACGATTGAAGCAGCGAAACACAAATGTCTTAAATGACTTACAACAACTAATTAGAAACGACAAAACAAAATTACTATAAAAAATACTTGTGAAAAAGATTTAAGTGAACCTCATATAAGACGTCAAGTTAATTTAAAATATCAAGAGTTATTGTATCATCTTTATATCTATTTAACCCTTTTAAATTAAATTTTATTAATCTTTTAATACTCAAGTGACTTATAATAATTTAGTAGGGGTGATATTCAGTAAAACCATGGTTGAAGTAGCTGAAACAGACATATCATAAATGTCTATTTTACTTTTTTTTAATTAAATATTATTAATTTTTTAATACATAAATGACTTATAATAATTAATTAGGGGTGATATAGTAAAATCACGACTGAAGCAGACATGACAAAAATGTTTATTTTATCTTTTTCTAATTAAATATTATTAATTTTTAATATATAATGACTTATAATAATTAATTATGAACGATATAGTAAAATCATGAATTGGATATTATTAATTTTTCAATACATAAATGACTTAATAATTAATTAGGCTGATATAGTAAAATCATGGTTGAAGCAGCTGAAACAGACATGTCATATATGCCTATTTTATTTTTTTAATTAAATATTATTAATTTTTTAATATATAAATCACTTCTAATAATTAATTAGGGTGATCTAGTAAAATCACGAATTAAGCAATCTGCTGAAGCAGGCATGTCGAAACCCTCTCTTCTATATAATAGAAAATTTGCGTGCATTTCAATTATATTATTAAGTATTGTTATTTTTTACTACCACATCGGGTAAATTCTTACCATTATAAATTAGATAAATATAAAAAAATACCTATGTAGTATTTAGTCTTAACAAAAATTTAATCCTTATTTTCATGGTTAGTATTATTCTATGTTATAAAAAGAAAAACTTAAATATATATATTTTTTATGCTTCTTAATTTGAATGTGCATAAATTTTAAAATATAAATAAAATTTTTATTAACTTAAAAAAGTAAGATTTTTAAATTTTATATTCAATTTGGTACAAGAACTAAATTATCTTGAGATTATAGATTTAGGTTTGAATTAATTATCGCACCTGAAAGGTGAGATAAAATAATATCAAGTTGAAAAGGATAAAGTGCGACATTTCAAAATTTATACAGTGTTTGATTGATTTTATAAATTTATTTTGAAATAAATTAATACCCTCAATCAAACATAATATAAATCTATTGCCAACTTTATCATGAAATATCTACTTTTATCTCGAATACCCGACAAGCTATGTATGCTAAAAAAATGCATATGTTTGTAATGTCATTTTTATTAAGAAGTATCCAACCCGTAATCACAAGAATTCAATTGCAAGATCACAGTTCTACCATCTGAGTTATATTCTCCCTAGTCGAATGAAAAATGCATGAAATAATTAGATGTTTTTTCTGTTCTTTTTTCCTGATACAGTCAGATCATCTTGAACTTGAAGCAAATATCTTCTCATGAAATGAATCATCACACTTACAATTCAACTAAGTGAGAGAAATCAATAAAATTTCTTTTCGGAAGCAATTTATTTTTTTCCGAACACAACATACAATTCTCCCATACAAGTCAAAGATAAAAGTTACTTCCCCGTTTGAAAAAAAAAATTGATTTAGTTTTACTTGATACAAAATTTAAGAAAATAAAGAAGATTTCTGAATTTCTTGTGGTTTTAAACATATCACATAAAAAGTTAAAATTAAAAAAATACTAAAAAAAAGAAGTCATTACTTTTGAAACGAATTAAAAAGAAAAGTAAACTATTCTTTTTTAAACGGAGGATATTATAAAGTCAAACTAAAAATGGCACACAAATTAAAAATATCATGTGAATAATACTCGACTAAGAAGAATACTTCCTCCGTTTCATTTTACTCGTCCCAATTTGATATTGCACATTGATTAAGAAAAATAATTAATAATATGATTATTTTATCATAGTATCCATATTAGATAATGTTTATATTTTAATTTAGCGAAAAAATAATTAATACTAAGGATAAAAAAGAAAAAAAATTATTTTATCTTAATTAATAAAAAATAATAAAATAAAATAAAAAATCAAATTAAAAAATTTAAAATAAATAAAATGAAACGGGGAAAGTATATAACTCCAGCAATACCCTTTTCTCTCATTTGACTTGAAAAACCCGGGAAAGAACCTCAAAAACAGTTAAAAAAAGATGAGCCTACACAATCATCTTCATATCATACCATTAAAAGCTCAAACAAATCAGTTTTTTGATGAAATTACTAATACGCCCTTCCCCAACTCCCATCGTCACCCCTGTGGGTCCCACTTCATTACCACGACCGAACTAGGCCCCACTTACCCCTACCCCACCGCAGTCCCACACCTAAAGATCCATCAAATCGATCTGTGGTGTGTCCCTTGTGCATTACGCGTTGAACTTTCAAACTTTTTTTTTTCCTTTTACTCCCTGCATTAAGGATTAGTTGTTAATAATTTCTTAACTAAATTTTTATTTTTATTAATTATTTACGTATAAGAAAATAATTTTTATTTTTTTATTTTAGAATATAATTATAATAATAAGTCAAAAATACCACAAATAAAAATGAATTAAAGATGTATTTTTCTCGAATTAATTGTTAAGTACTAATTTTTAATTAAATTTTTATGTTTACTCATTATTTTTTATATATAATTTTTTTTTGTTTTGTAGTTGTTATTAATTACTTATTATTTAAACTAGTAAAGACATAATAATAACGACTAATTAATAAAATTATTATAGTGAAATAATCATAACAATAATTATTTTTTAATTAATGTAATAAGCCAAAAAATATGTTAAATAAAAATAAATTAAAGAATAGCATAGCGGAAAATTTAGGAAACAGAAGTCGGAATGGCTTTTTTCTTTGTTCGTCTTTCTATCTTAGTCCAATATCATGTTATTCAACTCTCTTGTGATTGATTCTGTGATCCACTCCAACCCACTAACAGTTCAACATTCAAAGAGAGAAACCCATTATAACATTATAACTTGGGTTTCTCTCTTACAAGGCAAAGAATCTACCCCACTACCTCCTGAGTCCTGACCCCGCCCTCCCCACCCACTCACGCACCCAACACCCCAAAAACATTATTTGAAGACACCTATTTTCTTTATATGTGGGAAGAAGAAAAGGGGTGGTTGTTTCTTGAATTGTAATAATGCAATAATTGTTGTTAAAAATGGGGTCTTGGGTATCTTGAGGGAAGTGTAGTGTGGGTCTGCCTTTGTTTGAAGTCGAGTTTCTGTTTCAATGGCTACTAATGGGAGACTTATTGCTGGTTCACATAATAGAAATGAGTTTGTTCTTATCAATGCTGATGAAGTTGGAAGAGTAAGTACTTCAAGATTCAACTTTTATGCTATTGGTACCTCCATAGTGAGTTGCTTCATGAGATTATGAGGATTTTGTGTTGTTAAAATGGCTCTGTGGTGTATTTTTGTGTCGGTGGTAGTTTTCTTGACCACATTTGTTCCTTTTTGAAGTTGCCTATTTCCTTTTCTTGTGCTAAATATTCCCTACTATCAAGCAATTAAGTTGGATTTCACTCAGCTAAAAGCTGACTTCTTTTTGTAAATCCCTCATTTGACCTTCTTTGTTTTGCTTTGGTATTTTTCAAGAATTGGATCTTTCAGCTTATGCCAATTCTCAGTAATTTTCATTAATTTGCAGCTAGCTAAACACTTCTTTCTTGCATTTTTGTGGGGTCAAAGTTTGTTTGTTTGTTTGTTTGTTCTAGTGGGCTTTTTCTGTTAGACAATATATTATTAATGTGTAAAATGTGGATGTGAATTCAAAGGTTGGACCTTCTTGATCTGAGGAGATTATTAAGTCATATGTTGGATGTGGATTTTAATTCAAAGTATGGAACTTGTTGATCTGAGGAGATAAGTGTCTTTTTACTATTGGTTGATTGCAGGTAACTTCTGTAAAAGAATTGAGTGGACAGATTTGCCAGATTTGTGGAGATGAGATTGAAATTACGGTTGATGGGGAGCCATTTGTTGCTTGCAATGAATGTGCATTTCCTGTTTGCAGACCTTGCTATGAGTATGAAAGGAGAGAGGGGAATCAAGCTTGTCCTCAATGTAAAACTAGGTACAAGAGGATTAAAGGAAGTCCTCGAGTTGAAGGAGATGATGAAGAAGAGGAATTTGATGATTTAGATAATGAGTTTGATCCTCATCAAACTGCTGAGGCTGCCCTTTCAGCTCGCCTCAACGTTGGTCGCGGGAATCCTAATGGTTCGGTATATGCTACCCCATCAGAGATGGATCCTGCTGCCCTTGGCACAGAGATCCCTCTTCTTACTTATGGTCAAGAGGTAACAAGTCAAGATTTGTTAAATTGGTGTTCATGTTCATAATTTGTTAGATTTTACATATAGAATTAGTATATATTGTTTTGCAGGAGGATGGAATTTCAGCTGACAAGCATGCTCTTATAGTCCCACCATTTATGAGTCGCGGAAAGAGAGTTCATCCAGTTTCAGATTCTTCCATGTCTTGTAAGTCAATCAGAATTTCTTGTTGTAATTCTTTGACCAATTTGTGAACTAGAGACTTAAATATGGCTGGTGTTTTCAGTGCCTCCTCGCCCTATGGATCCTAAGAAAGATCTGGCAGTCTATGGGTATGGTAGTGTCGCATGGAAGGAAAGAATGGAGGACTGGAAGAAAAAACAGAATGATAAATTACAGATGGTTAAGCATGAAGGAGCTGGTGGTAATAACGATGGAGATGAGCTGGATCCTGATTTGCCCAAGTAGGTTCCTTTTTCTTTTGTTTTCTCAATCTCCTAAGTCAGTACCGATGATGATATGACTTGTTTGTTTTATTCTTAGCATTGGTAATTTGACTTATAGCATTCTGACCAATTATGTGCCAAAGAAATGCCTTAGTATGAGGCCAAAGAGTTGGTCATGTGTTTATCTTTTTAGGTCCTACAAATTGGAGATAGCCTGTTTCATAAGTCATGGAATTTGGGGCCTTTCAAAACGGCATCTTAGCTCTATCCAAGTTCTGGAATCTTCCAAAGTTAGTAATTTCATAATTACACCATTTATATATATGTAAATAGTAGCTTTTCTAATTGGGGATAAAATTTAAAGGTAACTGAGGCCCCTTAATAGCTGTTGCTTTGGTTGGATTTGTTTAACAACTTGTATTACTTTCTTATTCATCAAATCAGATCTCCACAATAGTGGGATTTGTTCTGCTGTTTCCCACTCTTGTGGGAGGACTCGGTAATTTTTTGGACAAAATAAACCAGGCATATTTAAGTAATTATTTAACGGGCTTTGATCAAAATCTATAGAGTGGATGCAAGTCGCACTTATCCAGTAAAAGAAAGTGGGAAACTAAGTGGAAGAATGTTATAGGATTAGTTAGGGACTCAGGTGTGATTTTGGGGCAAAAATCATTTTGTTTCTAGAGTCTTTATTTCAATTTTAGTTATTTAGTTAGATTAATAAGATGGAAGAAAAAGAAGGAACGAAAAGCATGATATGCAAATACAGATTCTACCAGTGGAGTTGCTTTTATTCTTTGTAGTTTTTCCATGATTACGCTTTATGGGCTATCCACTTGCCCTTGATTGGTTCTGCTAATTTTGATACTCTCTTTGGAAATGCCCAAAGGTATAAAGAAAATGATTTGAAAGAACCAAACACATGTTTTAGATTATAGTTTGTATGTCCCATTTTTGATACTATGAACCAAGCATCCATTGAGAAATGCATACTGCTAAATAATATAGGAATTAATTAATAATCCATCTACGAGAATTCTTGTATTATATTCTTTGTGTAATGGTCAATGTGGTAGGATGAAACCATGGAGATCAGGGTAAACACTGTGTGAATTCTTCCCATTTGCCTAAAGTCTTGATCAACAGAGTTGTATCCGGTATCTCTGTTGTTGGGAGGAGCAGGTACCCAGTGAAATAGTCGAGGTGCCTACTAGCTAGCTCTGACATCTCTGTCATTAAAATAATAAAATAAATTACACATCTTACACAAGCTTTTGCTGAAAGTAATATCTTACAAAGATATAGATTCACTATCCACTGGAGCCCTTTGAAGTAGGCAAAAATCATGCATTCTCTTCCACACTCTCAATCTCTTGTTTTCTCGTAATTGTTCTTCGAGTACTACATGTTCCATGTTCAGTTGATTCAGTGCAGACTTTTAGTTCTAAATGTTGTTTTGGTGCTTTATTTGAATGTTTTTTGAAATCCTGAGATCTAACTCTCTTCCTATAACCGTGTTGCAGGATGGATGAAGGCAGACAACCACTTTCAAGAAAGATGCCTATTTCTTCTAGCAAGCTAAGCCCATACAGATTAATCATTTTACTTCGACTTGTAATTCTTGGGCTTTTTTTTCACTATAGAATAAGGCATCCTGTCCATGATGCTTATGGATTGTGGCTGACGTCTATTATATGTGAAATATGGTTTGCTGTATCCTGGGTATTCGATCAGTTCCCAAAATGGGTTCCCATTAAGCGAGAGACGTACCTAGATAGGCTATCACTTAGGTATACATTTTTTATGGCATGCAATGTATAATATAGTATGCATGTATGCCTATGAACATCAATGCCGATGAGTCTTACCCCTCCATTGTGTCCTAACCTATTCTCTGCCGTATATGTTTCTCAGGTATGAGAAAGAAGGGAAGCCTTCTGAATTAGCCCATATTGACATTTTTGTTAGTACAGTGGATCCGTTGAAAGAGCCTCCACTTATAACTGCAAATACTGTTCTCTCCATTCTTGCTGTGGATTATCCAGTGGACAAGGTTTCATGCTATGTCTCTGATGATGGTGCTGCCATGCTTACTTTTGAGGCACTCTCTGAAACATCTGAGTTTGCAAGGAAATGGGTCCCGTTCTGCAAGAAATTCAACATAGAGCCCCGAGCCCCAGAGTGGTATTTTGCTCAGAAGGTTGATTATTTGAAGAACAAAGTTGATGCATCATTTGTGAGGGAACGCCGTGCCATGAAGGTGTGCAGTTTATTTAAATTTTCATTCTGCTTCCCCGATTTCCAGGTGTATGGATATGATTGTCAATAACTATTGGTGAAGACATAAACTTGGTACCTCTTTTTGGCGCAGAGAGACTACGAAGAATTTAAGGTTCGGATAAATGGATTGGTTGCCATGGCACAAAAGGTTCCTGAGGATGGTTGGACCATGCAAGACGGAACTCCTTGGCCAGGAAACAACGTCAGGGATCATCCAGGAATGATTCAGGTTTTGCTTTGTTCTCTTTCATACTCCAGTTTCAAGGGGAAAAATTAAAATGTTAAATTGTGAGTAACCTGTTTCATTTCTTTATGCAGGTCTTTCTGGGTCATGATGGTCTCCATGATATTGAAGGGAAGGTACTTCCTCGCCTTATTTATGTTTCTCGTGAGAAGAGGCCAGGATTTGATCACCACAAAAAGGCTGGTGCCATGAATGCTTTGGTAAGTCGTCTTCAATCTTTTTTTTTTCTTCTGAAAATATAGCGTTAAGACTTAATTCAGTGGCTATTTACACTTTAAAATGGAATTGTAGATGCGGGTATCAGCGGTCATCTCAAATGCTCCTTATTTACTCAACGTGGATTGTGATCACTATATAAATAACAGTAAGGCACTGCGAGAAGCTATGTGCTTTATGATGGACCCAACTTCAGGAAAGAAACTATGCTATGTACAATTTCCTCAGAGATTTGATGGCATTGATCTACATGATAGATACTCAAACCGAAATGTGGTCTTTTTTGATGTGCGTAAAATGGCTTTAGTTATTTTGTTATGTGATATTTCAAAGATTCATATCTTATTGTATCTGTTTATGGTTGTGCATATGGATCTGATATGCACCCTTAGCTACCTTACTGAAGCGAATTTTATGCCTGTTGGGAACAGATAAACATGAAAGGACTTGATGGGATCCAGGGTCCAATTTATGTAGGAACTGGATGCGTCTTCAGGAGGCAAGCACTTTATGGATATGATGCTCCAAAGAAGCCAAAACCTCCAGGAAAAACGTGCAATTGTTGGCCGAACTGGTGTTGCTTTTGTTGTAAATCTCGAAAGAAGCATAAGAAAGGGAAAACGACCAAAGATAAGAAGAAGGCAAAAGGCAAGGATGCTTCAACTCAGATTCATGCTCTTGAGAATATTGAGGAAGGAATTGAAGGTAAGACGAACAAACCTTGAGACACAACCACTGGTTAATTCTAGCCGAAGGTCTTAATAGATAGTTAAATCAGGATTTATTTTCTACTTTCATTTTTCGTAATTATTGTCGTTACAAATTAACTTCCTCTTTATCTACTTCTACAGCACGTTCTTCCTTCGCTCATACTAGAGCTTTTTGAGATATATGTTTGTGTATTTACTGCTAACCAACCCATGTGATACAGGAGTAGATAGTGAAAAAGCCTCGTTCATGCCCCAAATAAAACTCGAGAAGAAATTTGGACAATCACCTGTATTTGTTGCTTCAACACTTCTAGAAGACGATGGTATTCCTCCAGGAGCATCATCAGCATCTCTCCTGAAAGAAGCCATCCATGTTATTAGTTGTGGTTACGAAGACAAAACAGAATGGGGTAAAGAGGTAAAGATGCTGCTTAATTAGAAACCTTGTTAGATTTGTTCTAAGCTGGAGATGCAGTTTGTGTTTGGGCTCACTTTTCATGTTTTACCAGGTTGGATGGATTTATGGATCGGTTACTGAAGATATCTTAACGGGGTTCAAGATGCACTGCCATGGTTGGAGGTCTGTCTATTGCATGCCCAAAAGACCTGCATTCAAAGGCTCAGCTCCTATAAATCTTTCAGATCGCTTGCATCAGGTTCTGCGGTGGGCCTTGGGATCTGTTGAGATTTTCTTTAGTAAACATTGTCCCATTTGGTATGGATATGGGTGTGGTCTTAAACCGTTGGAGCGGTTTTCGTACATAAACTCAATTGTCTATCCATTGACTTCCCTCCCACTTCTTGCATATTGTACATTGCCAGCGATCTGTTTGCTTACTGGGAAATTCATTGTTCCAGAGGTAAGGCTTCCCTCTCATCTGTTCCTGTTCGTTGATCTTATTCACATGGTCATGTTGCATGAATTATGCATCTTAAGTTCCGCGGCACATAGACCTCTGTCCTGGAAATATCTATGCATATTGAACAATTTTGAGAAAATGATAAAAATGGTCCCTTATGTTTGAGGGTAGGTTCAAAATAGTCCCTTAAGGAGATTAAGTATGCACTGGATAATCTAGGTCTTTTAAGTTTGCCCAAATTACACACTTTTAGACCATGCAGATTAGTCTTTCCAACTTCTGATGTCTGTTTCTTCACTCTTGACTATGATTGTGACCGCCAATTTGAAATTTCACCATCTTCATTTCCTGTAAAATTTTAATTACCGGATAGAATTTCCATAATGGAAACATTATAAACTTTTCTTCAATTCATCTTATGTGCTTTGCTGGCTATTTTTTTTCTGTTTGCAGCTTAGCAACTATGCTAGCATTGTGTTTATGGCCCTTTTCATATCAATTGCTGCCACTACTATTCTGGAGATGAGATGGGGAGGTGTTGGCCTTGATGACATGTGGAGAAATGAGCAATTTTGGGTTATTGGTGGTGTCTCATCCCACTTTTTTGCTCTTCTCCAAGGTCTACTTAAAGTTTTGGCTGGTGTCAACACAAGCTTCACCGTCACATCAAAAGCAGCAGATGATGGGGAGTTTTCTGAGCTTTACCTCTTCAAGTGGACATCCTTGTTGATCCCCCCGATGACCTTGTTAATTATTAACATCATAGGGGTTGTAGTTGGAGTTTCAGATGCAATCAATAACGGGTATGATTCATGGGGTCCTTTATTTGGAAAGCTTTTCTTCGCCTTATGGGTCATTGTTCATTTGTACCCCTTCCTCAAAGGTATGATGGGTAAACAAAGCAACGTTCCCACTATCATTGTTGTGTGGTCTATCCTTCTGGCTTCTATCCTTTCATTATTGTGGGTTCGAATCAACCCATTCGTGACAAGAGGTGGACTCACGTTAGAAGTATGTGGGTTGGACTGTGACTAAGAACAAGAAATAGGGGATGCCTAAATGGCTTGAGTGTATATGAGAACGGGAAGTTCAGATCGGGGAGAAGTTCAATCCCCTAACACTGTTGTTTGATCATCAATGAATACAAGGAAGAGCTCATGATGGTTGTGTATAGATTAAAAGGCAGGTAGCAGCAGACATTGATATTTGTTTTGCGAAGTGTTTCTTGATTCTTTTTGATATGTTTTGGGATTTGTGGCTTGTTGGGTGGAGTTACAATATTTGTAATCCCAACAGAACATAAGATTAGTTGTCATAAGTTATATCCCCTTCTCAATAAGGGATTTCACACGGAAATGTATTTTCATTAGTCGTTAAGGACCCTTGTTCCACGGTTGCCATTTAAAAGGAAGTGTAATTGGATTCTGGTGTTTTGTTCTATATTTTCATTATCATTTTGGATGCCTATATTCTTGCAGCTCTAATTTTTTTGTTGTTTTAGCGCTAAACATTGTAGTTGATGCTGTGAACTGGCAAAACATTTTGATTGTTGCGTAAGATTTGTTTGCTTACAACAATGGTTTAATGTAATCACTGTAGTAGTAATACAGGCCTATGCATTTCAATGTGAAGTGCAGTGATTCTTGAATGTCTTTGCGAAGACAGTTCTGTAGCTGAATCTCTAAGTTATAGCTTCTTGTCAGGACATTCTCGAGCCGTGGAAGCGTCTTTCACAAATGTCCAGATCACTAGATCATTTATTTAAAAATTTGTGCCAAAGTAGCCTTGATGCTACACATCCACTAGATCATTTCCATTTGCTCTTTTTTGGTAAATAATATAACTTCTATTACCAGTGTGGGAATTACACAGCAAATGGAGTCTATAGGGCCTTCAGCAAAAAATTATACCATTTACACACTATTAATTTTTCTATAATGTGTATATATATTAAATGTTGAACCCAAGGTCTCTTGGTGTATTTACTTTTTATATTTTGAACTTCCTTAGTAAAAATTTGGCTCCGCCATCTTCAGCCTCAACATCTCATACTCAACAATCTCTCTGAAACATCATGACATATATCTAGACTTAATAGAAATTTAGTGATCTAAGCTTCAATTCAAAGTCAACTCTTATAGCATACTTATTGCACTATGGTCTTGATGATCTGCTTAGTTCTCCAGGATTTCCCTTGGAAGATTCACAAGTTTCTTACCTTTCATATATGGTAGATGTTCCCAGTTTCATCACCCATTCGAAATATTTCATCATCCGATTCACTGCTCTGCTGCTTCTTCTAGACAACTAGAAATCCCCTCCAGTGTTTTTTTCTTTCTATTTCTATTCCTATTCTATATTTGTTTTTCTTTTCTACTTTTAATAAGTGAAGGTTTTGGTTGTACCACAAAGGGTACTTTTTTGTATTTTAAGTTTTGATACCATCCAATATTTTATCCGTTGATGACATGTATTTATTAAGTGAGAATAATGGTACACCTGTTGCCTTTTTATGTTATCAGGTATTGCAAAAAAAATTCTCGATTTCATTTTTACAGCTCCTGTACATGTAATGAAAACTTTAGTTTATCAAATTACTTTTTTTTTCTTAATTACAATAACAATAATAAACAAACTAAAAAGACACCCCCATATCACATTTTGAATTTTTCTGGTGCCGGTAATGGCCAAGATGGCCGATGGTCAGCCAGATTTAATGGCTGACCAGTCCTCAATAGAGAATAATAAGGAGAATTTTCCATCGCTACCATGTACAACACATATCACACCTCCTTTACCTGATAATACTCTATCAACATCTCCAAAAAAATTTATGCGAATCTGTTGAAACATAATAATGGGTAAAATCATTCAATTGAAGGAGTAGAACCAATCCCTATTAAAAAGCCGGAGTTTATTAATGGAATACCATGAGCACAATGGATAGAAGAAGAGGTAGACAGGATGAATACCATCGAAGGGCTTCAATATGCAGTTGTTGGAAAATTTTCATATGGCTAGCCTGATTTAGATGAACTTAGATTACAACTCCCTAAACAACTACATGTTAAATGAGCATGTAAGATTGGTTTATTGAGAAATCGTCATATATTAATTAGGTTCGACATAGCTGGAGACTTTGTTACTGTGATGTCCAAGAGTGTATATTATATCAATGCTAAGGATGGATGTTCGTATCAAATGTGACCTTTTATATATGATGCTAAGTTCAAGACAAATAAGGAAACAACTCAGGCAATGACCTAGATTTCTTTTCCTAATCTTAAACCCACATATTTTGTTAAAGAGTGTCTTTTTTCATTAACTACTGCAGTTGAGAAACAAATACATTTGGATATGGCTATGGTGAATAAGACAAGACCTAGCTGTGCTAAGGTTACGGTCCATGTAGATTTACTGGTTGATCTCCCTAATTATGTTGAAATGGAAATTGTGAATTCAACAAATGAGAATTATAGAGTAGAACAAGTAAAGATTCAATATGAATCTCTATCTAAGTATTGTAAAAAATGTATGCTGCAAGGACACAGTGAACAAGAGTGTCGAGTTTTACATCCTGAGTTAATGCAGATGCATGTGGAAGATGAAAATAATGCAAAACAAGATAAACACACTGAAGAAGAGGAGAATGATAAAGAAAAAAGACCTGCTAAACAATATCACAATCACGAGAGTATATGGAATCTCACAAGAAGAAGATTTACCTATAAAGGGTACCAAGGAGAAAAGGCTATAACCCCTGAGAAGATTAGTACTGCAAATCAATTCCAATTCCTTACAGAAGATTAGTACTGCAAATCTTTTCATCAGCAGCAAAGTAATGCACCATCAATTATCAACAAAAATCTGAAATAGCAAAGACAATGAAGTCAGTGGAGAATCACAGACGCATAAGCAAGCAAAAAAGGCAATAACATATGCAACGATGTCAAAAGAGGATCACAGTAATGAATCACAGATGCATTAACAAAAAAAAAGAGTATGACCAAAGAGCCATTAATTTAGAAGGAACACAGAGTTCAGTGGAAAGAAGAACAAAATTCTGTTTTAATACACCTCACAACAACAGTAACTACTTTCATAATGATAAATTAATAGATACTAAGAGCATTGCAGAAAATGAGGTATGTAATAAAGAGTCTGTTGATAAAAGCTTATCTATTGTAGAAATGCCCCTGGCTATTGAGGAACCTATGTGGAATGGAGAATCTGAACATCTTAATGCAGTGTTACATGATATAATAACTCATTGAGTTGATGATGAAACAAGAAAATCATGAGGTCTTTTGGAAGGGGTAAGGGAGATTTTGGTGAATGAACATTAGGAGAATCAGGTATTAACTGAAGCAGCTGTTTTACCAAGAGTTGTCACAACTATGAAACAAGCAAATAAAGGTAGAAGAAAAATATTCCAGAGAAATCATTGCCCAGCAGATCTCAACCTAAAAGAGGGGGTGGAAGTTTATCTAATAAGAAATAATGAAGCCCTTAGTATGGAATATTAGATTTGTTAAGTCTCAAAAGGCTTTTCAGAGGGTTCAAATGCTGAATAAAGTGCATAAATTTTCTTTTGTAGCTTTGCTAGAACCATTTCAACATATCAAGAATATAAATTAATACAAGAGAAGGTTACAGATACCTTTCATGTATCATAATTATAATGAAAAAATTTGGTGTTTTGTGAGCCATGGCTTCAATGCTAAGATAGAGTTTGATTCTTCACAACAACTCTCATTGTTGATTCAAAATCAATCATTGGATTTAGAATTTATTCTAACTCTAGTGTATGCTAAATGTGATAGAATTCAGAAATTGGATATATGGGACTCTATTTTCAATATAGCCAATAGAGTAGCAGGACCCTAACTTATGAGAGGTGACTTCAACACAATCTTGAATGCTTCAGATTAAATTGGCGGAGTTCCTGTGGTTTATGCAGAAATAGAGGATTTTAAAGATTGTATTGAGGCTTGTGATTTTTCATAGATTGTACACAAGGCTAGTCCTTTCACATGGTAGAATGGCAGAGCAGGAGTTGACTATATCTTTGAGAAGCTGGATAGAATATTTTCTAATTTTGATTTTCAGAATAGGTTTAATATTTTGGAAGTAGAACACTTATCCAGAGATGGGTCTGATCATGATCCTCTTTTCTTAAAGTATGATAAAGCTGAAACAGGTATCCAAAAACCTTTTAAGTTCTTAAATTTTTGGACAAAGTATTCAAAATTTAAAGAGGCGATTACAATAAATTAAGATCAAGAATTTTCTAAATATCCTTTTATTGATTTTAAAAGAAGATTAAAAAAGTTAAAAAGGCCCTGACCTTGTGGAGAAAACATACCTTTGGTGATATTTTTCAACAATTGATTATGAGAGAGGAGATTACTAAGTTTAAAGAGAAATTGTTTGAAGAAAATCCTTCTGCTGAGAATAGGATGATTATGCAAAAGGCCAAAGCTAAATATATAAATATCTTAAGTTGGAGGAAAGTTTTTGGCAACAACAAACTGCGTATGATTGGTTTGAAAGTGGAGATAGGAATACTAAATTTTTTTATAGTATTATCAAAGGAAGAAGAAGAAGACTGAAGATTTCAAAAATTATAGATGATGATAGTTGTTGGATTGACGAGGAACAACAAATTGTTAATGCAACTATCAATTTCTATTAGAAGCAATTTGCATAGGAGAGAGATGGAACCAATCTCCCTTTACTAAATCATGTACAAGAGTTTATTTTTAATTCTGAAAATGAGGTTCTTTAAGCCATGCCTGATGATGATGAGATTAACAAGGCTGTGTTTAATGTTAATGGGGACAGTACTAGTGGCCCAGATGGTTTATCTGGTAGATTTTTCAGGTATGCTGGGATATCATTAGTGAAGATATAATTAGATTGGTGAGAAGATTTTTTGTAGTTAATACTCTACCTAAATTTATTACTCATACTAATTTGATTCTCATTCCTAAAACGAATAATGTGCAATCTTTTTTAGATTTGAGGCCAATTAGTCTGAGTAATTTTATCAATAAAATCCTATCTAGGATTGTACATGCTAGGTTAGAAGATTTTCTACCAAAATTGATATCTCCTAATCAATCTAGCTTTGTTAAAGGTAGAAGTATTATGGAGAATGTTCTATTAACTCAGGAATTGATTAATGATATAGCAAAAAGAGGACAACCTTCTAATGTGATTTTGAAACTTGATATGGCTAAAGCATATGACAGGGCATCTTGGTTCTTCTTGATGAAAGTGATGAGACAAATGGGTTTCTCTCACATAGTGGTGGATACAATTTGGAGACTAATTTCTAATAACTACTATTCTGTATTATTGAATGGGAATTATATGTTTTTTTTCATTCTACAAGGGGATTTAAACAACGGGATCCTCTATCCCTTGCTTTATTTATCTTTTCAGCTGAGGCGATGACAAAAGCTCTAAATCAAGTGTTTGAAGATAATGCTTTTGTGGGATATGACATGCCTAAGTGGAGTCCTGATTTAAATCATCTTGCTTATGCTGACGATACCATTATCTTTGTATTTTCTAATAAGTATTCTATTGATAAAAATATGCAGGCATTTAAGAAATATGAGGCAAAATTAGGTCAAAAAATTAACATAGAAAAAAGCTTCTTTTATATGCATCAGAACACCTCAATAACTATTGTGCGGCAGGTAGAACAAGCTATTGGAATGAAAAGGGGATGTTTCCTGTTATAGTATCTTGGTTTTTCTTTATCACATTCAAAAAATAAGAAAGAGCACTATTTTGAATTGATAAATAAAGTTCAAAATAGGCTTAAAAAATAGAAGGGTAGATTATTATCCTTTGGAGGAAAATCGGTACTTATAAAAAGTGTTCTTTAGAGTATACCTCTTTATGTGTTATCAGTAATTATTCCACCTAAAAGTGTCTTTAAAGAATTGTAAAGAATTTTTGCAAAGTTTTTTGGCAAAGTAAAGAGACTGGAAGAAGCAAACATTGGGCTGTATGGAATAAGCTTGCTCTCCTAAAACAGAAAGAAGGATTGAGATTTAGATCTCTAAATGATGTGGCTCAAGCGATGCATGCTAAATTAAGATGGAGATCTAGGACTCAGGATAATTTGTCGACTAATTTTATGGGTAACAAGTACTATAAAAATAAATACCTGCTACTATGAAGTGGAAAGGGGGATCCCAAGTACAGAAGGCTATGTTGGAGAACAAAGAGAAGATTGAAGATCCCAAGTATAGAAGGCTATGTTGGAGAACAAACAAAAGATTGAACAACACATTTAGTGGGAACCTATAAATGGAACATCTACTATTTGGTTTGACAATTGGACCAATACTAGTCCTTTTTTCATGAAGCAATTTCAGGTTCAAACTTATCATCCATTATTTGATGTTACAAATTTTCTGAATGAAGATGGATGGAATTATGAAGCTATAGGGGAAGTAGTACCAGTCCAGGTAGTAAATCATGTCAGAGACAATTTGAGATTTTTTTTGTTATGATGACAAAATAGATAAGCCATGGAGTAATATGAATATCTCAAGTAAATTTTCTACAAAAAATGCCTGGGAACTTCTTAGGCAAAGAGAAGATAAGAATGAAGACCTGAAGGTTTTATGGATTAAAGGATTACTATTTTAATTTTTTTTTTTTATTGAAGAGTATGGTAAGGGTTGATACCATTTGTTGTAGTGATGCACAATTGGAACCCTGAGTTATCTAACAATTGTGTTTGTTTCAATATTTCACACAGGGAATCAATTACTCATTTTTTTTCTTCTAAAAAGTGAGATTGCTACAAGAGTTTGAGATCATTATTATGGAAGGCCTGGAATTAGGGAAACTAGATTGAATCTGAACAAGGTGTAAGAATATGAAGGAATGTGAGTGGGAATTGTAAACTACAACCTTTGTTTTATATTGTGACTATTATTATCATATGATTCCTATGGAAAAAGAGAAATACTATCAGGTATAGTGGTGCTTATCAGGAAAGAAAGATTTTCTGGGGAATTAATGACAACATTGTTAAGTTTGTTAAGTTCAGATTTCATGTTGAAGTTACAAGAAGACATTGAAGTAAAATTATAGATGAATTGTAATCAATCAGAATTCATAACTCGTTTAAGTTGATTAGATGGAATCCTTCAGAGATGGGTTGGCTTAAAGGAAATACTGATGGGTATTTCAAAGGTAATTTTGGTCCTAGTTCTATTGCATTTTGTATCAGGAATCATAATAGATATTTGGTGGTAGCTCAAGGATAAAGAATTAAGGACACCACTAGCTTGGAGGCAAAATCAAGAGCTATTATGAAGCGTCTGAAGTATTATAAAATGAATTCCATATCTCAAATCATAGTGGAAATTGATTCATGGAAAATGGTGCAAATTTTGAATACAGTATGAGAGGTTCCTTGGAATATATCAATGGTGGTAAAATTTATTAGAGCACTAATGGAAACAATGTCAGCTAGAGTGGTACATTCCCTCAGGGAAGGTAACACTCTAGCTGACTTTTTTTCTAACCTAGTTTTTTATTTTGTAGGTAACTTTTAATTTACAAATGTGCAGCAAATACCAAAGAAAGGAAGAGCAATAATAGAACTAAAGAAAGCTGAAAATCCAAAAATCAAATAGATATCTCATGAAGATGGAATACAATATCAGTTTTAAGCATAAAGGTAATTGACTAGTGTTAAAAAAATTAACAGTGTTGGGGTGATGACTAAAAATGCACCACTTTTTAAACAAAAAGGACTATTAGTGCACCAGTTGAAAGAATATGTATTATTTTGTGTCTAAAGTAAAGATAATGTATGATTTTGGGCCTTTACTCATATTTTATTGTCTGATTTTTAGTTTCTTATTTGGACCCGGGTAAGGCCATATTTGGGCTTCACTTTGTATTTTCATTTCAAAAAGTTACACAAATACACAACTTATGTTTCCAATATTACAAAAAATCCCAACTCCCTAAACATATTACAAAAATCCCAACATATACACAGAATGCTATATATATGTCAGCTATGTTATGTATATTAATAGGGAGAGAGAGTAAAATAATTTAAAAAGTGGGAGAGAGTGTAATTACTTCCAAAAAGGTTGATATTTATGTTATTTATACTTTTTATTTTGGTTATGAAATGGGCTCTTGCCCGATTTTGATTTTTTTTTTTAAATAATAGCTCCTATATATATTGCTCTGAATTTTGTATAGATATAAAGAGAAGAAAAAGGTATACTTATACTTCCATTAGTTTTTTCTTTTTTCTTGCTTCTATTCATATCACCGAGTTTAATTCTACTTACATTCTATTTGTATGAATTTCACTACTATATTTTTTCTGTTCTCTTATGGTTTGCCAATTTTTGTTTGCTATGACTATAAGTTTTTGATTTTCAGAATTTTTCTACGTAATTATTTTTTGTTATTGCATTTTTTGCTAATCTGCAATCGTGATATATTGATTTTTTGTTCTTTTGAATAATGCCTTTCTAGCTTTCTTTTTCTTTTTTAAAAAAATTAGTTTCTTTCTGGCATTTTTACATGCATGCAAGAAATTCCTTTAATTTATACATATATTGTATTTTTTAATAAATTTTATACCAATTTGAAGTGGATAATGCATGTATGGTGTTTGGTATTATGTCTGTTAGAACTGAAGCTTAACTTTTATAATTTGTTAGTTCTTTTTACTCATGGTTGTGTATTGTTTTTGTGATTAAGAGAAAATTACATACAATTTGATTTAGTCAATCACATGCATTATTAACTTGTCAAGTAATTCTTGTTGAAGAGGAGAATCGATAAAGATATGTACTTATTCAGTATCATTTTGGAACAAGAAGTTAGAAGTTGTTGACAAAAATACTTTTTGTCTCATTGTCATAAAAAATTAGATAGTATTTGATTTAGTCAATTGAATTGAAGTTTATGTTCATTCACTATTTAGAATGGTTTTAATACAATTTAAAATGTATCAAAATAAAATATATAAAAAAATTATGATTGATTCTATTTCAGCAAACGAGAATCTAGCTGGAGCTCCGCCCAAGTTAGCATCTGTTTTACTATATCTCAAAATAGACCTTCAACTGATTATCCAGCACAGGTTTTGTATACTGGGACTGCTACATTTGGTAATGACCATGGTGGTTATGGTATCCCAAATGTGGTTAGGAGTCGTTGGAGTGGTCGAAAGAATGAATACCAATCTGGTTATTCTGGTGAAGAAGGACATATTGGTGGTTGGAATAGCAGAAGTGGTGGTTGGGATTGTGGGAGGGGTCGAAAATTTAACCCTTTTAAGGTCAATGATCGTGAAGCTGTTGGCAAACAAGAAAGTTCTGCAATTAATTTTGATGCATATGAGGATATTCCAGTGGAAATGAGCGAGAAGAATGTGCCCTTTCCTATGAATACTTTTTCAAATACTGATTTAGGTGAATCTGTCAATAAAAATATTAGGGGATGCAAGTATGTTAAGCCAATCTCGGTGCAACAACATACTATACCTATTTCACTTGTAGGGAGGGATTTGATGGCTTGTGCTCAGACTGGTTCTGGAAAAATTATTGCTTTCTGCTTCCCTATCATAAGTGGGATCATGAGGGGCAAATTTCCTAGACCTCCACATTCATGTATGACATTTCCTATAGCTTTTATTCTCTCCCAAATGAGGGAGCTCTCATGCCAAGTAAGTTTTTTGGGTTATTGGTCTATATATAGTCGAATAAGAAAAGAAAATATGATGAAGTATTTTGTTCTTTATACATTGAATATGGTTTGCTTCAGAAAATAAGTTTTATCTAAAGAGTTCAATGTTATGCCGTGATCTACAGATTGATGATGAGGCTAAACAATTTCATATCAAACTGACGTCAAGATAGTTGTTACCTATGGTGGTGTTCCTATAAACCAATATGTGCTATATTTTCTTTTGTTTATTTGGTACTTCAGTCTTAATTTATTATGTTTTGCTGTCATCTGTCATTCTTTTTTTAAATTTAGATTATTAGGTGCTGAGTTTTCTTCCTTATTCAATGTTAGCTCTGTCATAATATTTTTGTAATAAATTAAAGTGAACAAGTATACTGGTATGACATCTGTGTTTTGGTTGCTCTCTTTACTTTTTGGCATAGTAGAACATTCCAGTTTATTTATTGGCGCTGCAGTTTTTCGAGTGTATATTGTGTGGTATAATCTCTAACAAAAGTTTATTGTCCCTTGTAAACCTCTTTCATTCATAATGTTTTTGAAAAATGACTAACTATAGATCAGTTAAATTGATTTAGATGTCCTGATATTTGGATTTCTTATGCCACCAGAGGGGTTCATGCTCTGAGTAAGTTGTCGGTCAAGATCAAACTGAAACTTGTCTGCATTTTATTACTTTCTATGACCTTGTTCTTAAGTTTTTAGATAAGGACCTTATTTCTCAAGTGAGTGGATTCTTTTTACAATACTGACCTTGAATCAGAGACTTTACGAGTCTCAAAAAAGCTTATACTAAGTGTGACATTGGCCTTCATTTCACTATCATTTAACGCATATGAATAGGTTCATGCTAATCGAATTGATATTTTTCATGTAGTGGTAACTATTAATGAAAATGATTTGGAGATTGTTAGCTGGTTCTTGTTTAGTTTATGCATGCATTAAAGTATTGTGTGGTGTGACTAAGTGAGTGAGTCAAAAGAGAATGTCAGAGAAATAGAGAGGATTATCCATTCGTTTTATTCTTTTTAAGTAATTTGTGAAATAAATTTTGATTTTAGATCCTCATTTTGTTATGGAAATATGGAGTATATTTTCACTTTCTCAATATATGTGTAGTAGCTTTTCTTTGATGTTACCGGTCTCAAAAAAATATAGTAGCTTTTCTTTTCAATTCCTTTTCCAGCAATCTTATGGGATTGTAATAAAATATGAGAATCTGAAGGTGAGTCTTGAGAGAGATTGCTTCACTGCACTGTTTAATATGTATAAGTTTTGTCTTCCTTTGGTATATCACTACGTTGCTATCATGTCTTACATTTTTCCCTTATTGACAAAACAAATCTTTCATGTGATTTATTTCTCATAGTTAATTTTATGTCATAACACTGTTAACAACTTCGAGAATTAGAGAGTGGCATGCATATTCTTCGAGCTCTGCTGACTGGTGAGTCCTCATGATCTCATTTTCTTTACTTTCATTGTAGTTTATCTGTTCAAATATTTTCCATGAATTTACTGATACTTGATCAAAGAAGTCTAAATATGCTTCTTTATTTTTAATTTCTATTAAGTTTTATCTATTCAAGTATTTGCAATGAATTTACTGACACTTAATCAAAGAAGTCTAAATATGCTTCTTTATTTTAAGTTCTAATATTGAGTTCCCATATTGGTAGGAATGTGGATGCTTCTTTATTTTAAGTTCTAATATTGAGTTCCCATATTGGTAGGAATGTGGATTATTTGACGACTTATATGATTTAGGGAAATACTCGCTTCACGAGCTAGCTTTGGGATTTTTGTTAGAAACAAGATCATTCTCTTACCAAATGTCAAGTCAACGTTGTTGAAATTTGCCTAAGATCCAAATTTCTGGGAGATGATTGATTACATTATTGGCTATTTTTTTGCAACATTTAAGAGCATGTAGTGACAAGCCACATGGACATACCAAAAGACGAGCTTGTGCTGAGGGGTTTAATGTCTACACAAACACATATGTTCTAGCGGATAGTATGTGTCCGAAAGACATATCTGTGGGTAGAAAATGAGTGAAGACCAAAATCTCATTACATGAGTAGGTCACAAGTGTTAAATACTCAATTGTATGTATTGCAACTAACCTAAGATGTATGTACGTCTGAAGGTAGTTGTGCTATTTCTGTATATTTTCATTGATGCTATTTGAATTTTAAAATGTAGAAAATTTAGTGTGTGTATGTGTGAATGGACATATTCTAAAATTGTATAGATGCACCTATTGAATCATAGGCTTTTCTCGTGCAATGCGCTGCTATTTAAGAATTCCAATTGTATAATTTAAAGAGGGTTAAACATAAAGGTTATAAGCGTTATACTTTTACTTACCTCGTCATAATTTAAGAAATCAAGTGCCTATAAGCTAGTATCAGTCAAAAGTCATAAGTTGATCACCCCTAATGTGCAATTTTTCAGCTTGTTAGTTTTAATAAAACTAATAAATCTATGATTTTCAAGCTCTCATCTCAGAATAGTATTCTTTTTCTTTTTCTTTTACTTTTCTTCTTCAACAATTGATAGTTTGTTAAGCTTTTTAATGGATATTCATATGACAACAAAGAAAGTAGTATTCGATTTTGGAACTAGGGAACTGCTTCGACAGTTTTTAGAATTGAATTGGGTAATACCTAAAGGTCTACAAGATGCATTTCATTTGTTATACGGATCCATGTCCACAAGGAACTAGGGATTTGGAAGCCTACTAACCTGTATTGCATCAACTTATGGAATGACATGACACAAACCAAGATGTTTGAAGGTAAGCCTATATTTATACACTTTTGAAAGTTTTTCCCTCTTGTTTGTACCAATAACATAATTGCAGGTAAAAGAAGTAGTAGAAACAACAAAACTAAGATGCAATAGACACATCTTTCTACTGATATGAGTTGAATTTAAAGGTCCTCAAATATTGTGGTATTTTTTGAAACTTTTATTTTCAAGGTTGAACCTCTTCTCAACTTTTGTTTTCAGGTCATAAAAGAGTTTCATTCTCTAAAGCAAATCAAAGGATATGAAAAAATTACTTTGGGGATACACTATGGCTTTCTGGAGAAGGACATGTGTCCAGGATTTGGTAGAAGCTAATTGGACTCAAACTTGACTTTTTCTTCTCAGTGCATATCTTACTGAAACCATGTATAAGTTTGTTGTTTATGCCTTTTTAAAAAGCTCAAATTATGTAATATTAAGTTAATCATCTTTTTATTATTTGGTTACTCATATGATGATGGAAATGCCTGTGCAATACGTAGGCACAGGCCATCTAGTATTATTATTTTTAATTAGTGAGATTTCTATATATGACCAAGGGTAATTTCAAAATATTATCAACTTTTTGGGCATTTTGGTATGTTAATTTTCAACATCTATCTTGTATTCCCCTTTTCATGACACGTGTATTACATTTCTGCCTGTGGAATGCAGCTGCCTGACGGTCCACCTTTTATTTGCCTTTTAAATTTTTCTCTCCCTCTTTCTTCAATTTGCTTCATCGGTGAGTTCTTTTTTTTTTCATTTTTCTCTTCATACTTTCTTAAAAGCTTTCTGATAGCATCCAGACTGGCCCTCTTGTATTAAGATTGAGGAGCTTTAATGTGAATTAAGAAGATGCTTATGATGGAAGAAGATCCCAAGAATATGTCCAAGAATTATGGAGAAGCATGAGCTACGTACTACACATATTTCAAGATTCACATCCAAGTCCAAATGCAGATGATTGGGCCTATATGGGTTTTGATTAAAATCGAAAACTTTTGCTTTCTAGTTTAAAGTTTCCTAGTTTAAAAGTTACCTAGTTTAAAATTTTCTAGTTTAAAAGATTCCTAGTTTAAAGTTTCCTAGATTAAAAGTTTCCTAGTTTAAAGTTTTCTAGATTTATTTATTTCTATAAAAGTAAGATTCGAATCCCATGTTATTTGGGATAGATTTTTGCCCTATATATAGGGATGGATTTTGTTATTTTCAAGCAGACAATATTATTATTAATTTAGAATTTCTTTTATTTACACCTTTGTGTGTTGCTACTTGAGATTTATCTTGCAATCTTATAAGAACGATTCTTTAGGAGGTAAGATTAATTCTTAACTTGATATCTTTGGTTTCTATTAAAGTTAATTAAAGAAGGTGATTAGTTTTATACTAATTATTGTTTTTAATTTCTTCGAAATAGGGGTCTAGATTACCTTTGGATCTAAGTTCTTGAATTGACTCTATTAGCATCATAATTAGTCTTAATCCGCTAATTTTGAATTCTAAGATCAATTAAGGTTCTTAGAACTTCATATTAAAATTGGGGATTTATTCTCAAATTTCATCTATCTTTAATTTCTTGCCTTTAATCTTAGGGTTTGCGCTTTCGTATTATTTTTCTTGTTTATCAATGTAACCCCATTCTTATCACTTTTTCAGTTATGCATGTGGTTTGGTCTTGCTTAAATTAAAATGTAAGTGTCTGATTTTTATTATGTTATTCTCTACATTTTCATATGTTAACTGCGACTTCTAAGAATATGTGAAAGTTAAGGTATTGCCCTAATAATCGTGGTGAGTCCGTTACTACTCCTTTTCCCCCTCTAATTTTCTTAATGTTACATTGTCAAATTCATCTTTGAAGGAAATTATTACATCACTTAAAAAAGACTGTGATCCTAACTGTATGAATTTTTAATAAATTCTATATACAATGGGTTTTAATCTTATAAGTTGAAGTGTCGATCAATTAGAAATTTCCTTCAAGTTTCTTTTTAAGAGATGTATTCACTTCTAGATTTCAAAATTTGTTAACTTTATTTTTAGTCTGAAAGATTCTTGATCTAGTAAGTTAAACAGTTGAAAAGTGAATTGGCATTGTTTTAGAATGACAATAGGGTGTACTTAAAAATGCAAGGATTGAGCCTTTTTTTGCCCCAAAAAACAATAGAGCACCTAACAATGTATTTTCATAGATCAAGAAATACGAGATTGCGAGTTAATTATTCAAAAATTTCACAAAGAACTTGGTAGAGGCATGTCTCCCATCCATGTTTGGAGACATGGCCACTATTTGACTATCTTATTATTTATTTTGATGATAAATATAACAAGAATACATTTTTGAATTTTTGCATTTACAGGTTTATTTCGTCATATTCCCTCTTTAAGGCCGAGCAATGGCTTAATTGTGTGCATCTGATATCATATATATAATGATATACATATTTTATGAGAGGTAAGGCTTAGTGATGAGTGACATGGTACTCTATGATGATTTTACCCTGACTTCATGTTTGACCAGTATGATGATTAGCGTAGATCTTTCACCTTATTTTGCAGTGTACGTTTGTAATATGGGTTGTAGATTTATGTAACCCTCATGTCAAATCCTTGAATAGTGGTATTGAATGTGGTAGTCATGAAATTCATATATTGCTTATTCTCATGTACAATATTTATGTATCCTAGGTGTTTGACAAAATGTCTATGTGCAGGAATTATGTATGATAACCTATGTGTGATGATTTTAAAGTTGAGATATGGTTCCATTATCTAAGCTATTGAGTCCCGGGGGTATTGAATACTTGAAATTTAGCTATTTATCTAGTCTCTAGTCAAAATAGAATGATTCCGTAGTATCTAGAATGGTAGCATTCAGCCAGTCAACAAAATCAGTGTGAGTTTAATCAACCCTAGTATAGTCTAGTGATCAGTTCAGTTTCGATTCAGTTGGATTAAGATTTAGTATCGAGCGAACCCAGGGATGGGGGCATTCCTGCTAACAGAGGGTTTGACCCTTAGTAGCAGTCCCTGAGTTACAGAACTACGTAGCCAGTGTAGGGTAAATCATCTTCCTGCCAGACTAGGGTTGACGTAACCATATACATCTCATGAGTCTTCCTGCTAGATTAGGGCTGACCCAGCTAATGTTAGTAACCTATTGCATGGTGCTAACACTCTTCCAATTGGGGTTACAGGTTGGACCCCAAATCACTCTATAATCAGGGTATGTCGATTTGATGATAACTCCCACAGTTATAGTTTTAGTATTTGGTATTCAGTATTCAGTACAGAACTTAGTTTAGTTCTACACAATCATAACTTTTAGTTATCAGTAATCAGTTATCAGAAACTTAGTACTTCAGCTTCAGACTAATTCATATAGATGATATATGCTTGGTATTGCATATTCTGTACTTACTGTAGTCCCAGTCTTGCATATACTCTCATCTAGTTACTTCATGATATTTAGTTATTATTCTCATGCGTGTGAACCCATACATATCAGCCTAACCTCATGTAGCATACCAGTATATTCAAAGTACTAACACATATTTTCTTTGCACTAGAATATCTCATATCATAGGTTCGGATGCTCGGGTTCCTGACCATAGTTAATCAGATCTGTCAATCAGCCACAGCCACAGTAGTGAGTCCTTATCCATCGACGACCTGATACTTATTTAGTCATTTTATTATTTACAGTATTTCAGTTGCTTTCAAATAGTAGTTGGAGTTAGCTAGGGCC
This sequence comes from Capsicum annuum, assembly GCF_002878395.1. NCBI lineage: Eukaryota > Viridiplantae > Streptophyta > Magnoliopsida > Solanales > Solanaceae > Capsicum > Capsicum annuum. The sequence goes on from NC_061122.1 coordinate 90,428,727, forward strand.
TGTCCCATCAACTCATTTATTTCAGATGTTAGAGGCTTTCGACACTTTCAGTTAGCAGTTATTCTATAGATGTACACAGTATTGATTTAGTTTTATGAACCTTATGGAATTTTCAGTCTTTACTTCCGCATATGTTTTCATGATTATTATTCAGTACTCACATAGGTACCAGTCATAGTTTAGCTTGTGGTCCTTCGGGATCATAAGCACCGTGACGCCCAGGGTGTAGTCTCGAGGCGTTACATTATCTCAGGTATTAGTTGGCTTGGGGTGCCTGTTACGGCCAGGACCCCAGTTTGGGTTGGGACAATATTTATATCAAAGCCTATTTTGGGTCCCAGGTGTCTATAAAGCTATGTCGAGTAGAGTCCCTTTTATGGGTGTGCAACGTGCCACACTTATAAGAGGGAGGCTCTGGGATATTTAGGAAATGTTTCTCATTATTTCATACTCTATATTGTGCAATACTGTTTTCCATATGAAAGTCATTCAAGTTCCTTCCTTGCTCTAATTTTGGGGGCTATGTCTTTTTATCGAGGTGATACAAATGTAAAACTTAGATTCCTAATAATGTGGTTCTTTTCGATTGAGTCATCAAAAAGTTATGAAACTACATAAGGACTTAAAAGGAGTTCATTAGTGGATCAAAGTTTATGGTTCAAGTGTATACCTCTATCTTAATTAATCATTTATTTCATCTCGAGGTAAGAGGTATATTCAATCTCTTTCAAAATCTTTATTGTAGACATCTCGCTTAAGAGAAAAAATATGAATCCATATTTTGGAATAATATTTCCACTCAAGAGGTAGTATAAATTGGGGTGTTATAACCTATGAGTAGTATCATGATTCCAAGGTTAGTGATATGAAGTCATAAGTTTAGAAGTCAGAGCGAGGGTAACTTTTGAGTGAAAAAGGTTATTTCATTTGTGTAACCACTAAGTAAGTATTTAAGGTGATATGTTCTTATGGTGATTGGTTAAGGCTTTAGAAAGACTTGTAGATTTGTGGTAGTTAGTTATAAAAGTGATTAGTTATGATGATGTAGAATTTATTTAAAAGAAGGAAGGAGCTCATGATGGATAGTTATTATAGCAGTAAAAATTAATCATAGGTTGTGAATGGAAGGATAGATTGGATAATAATTTATAAATGTAGCCCTCAATTAGGAAATCTTTGAAAGGGAGACTTAGTGATGTTTATAGAATTTTAAAGGTTGCTTAAAGGTAACTGTGGGTAAGTAGATGTGACGCGAGGAAGGAGAATGTGCCAACAGATCGTAATGAGTTATGTTATAAGATTAAGATTGGCTATCTTGATTATGTGGCTTTACTACACCGAGAGTCTCTTGATTTTTATCTAGCAGTTGTAAGCCAATCTAGTTGGTGAGAAGATATGTAGTAAATTTTAAGGTATAGTAGTAATATTGTGAAGAAGATGTGCTTGTAGGCTGTATTTCAGTGGAATAAGAAATTTAGATTGATCAATTTATCATATATTTTGATGGACTGGTACAGTATGTGGAATGTTTTATTGGCAATTCATGATTGGTCATAAATGTTAGGCTTGAACTTTAGATGTTGGTTATGGTGGTAAGAATGTTAGCTCAAGGGTAATGATGCAAGGTTTTTAGGAGTAAATTAGTAGGCTTAATTTGATGTGTGAAAGAGCTTAGTTTGGTAACTGATGAAAAATTTGAGTGGATAATTGTAATATATCTACATGAGGACTAGTGTTGAAATGATGAATTACGGCTAAGTCATTAGGTGGATAAGAGTGTTAGGTTTATAAGAATAACTTGAATCCCAAGTATTATGTTGTTATATGGGGTTTTAAGTGTATAATTTCTATGTGTACCTAGTTTATATTCTTGAATTTATTGTATGGAGAAGTGTAGGGAGCTGTTATATGGTGTTCTTTAGAGCTAAATTGAGGGAAATATAGATAGACTATGTGAGCCCCTGGTATAGTTTTAATTATTTTTGTTAAGTTGTGAGGTTATACTATTAGAGGTTTAATGCTAGTAAACTAAGGAGTGGAGAATGAATTGTTATATGTTAAGAAATGTGGATGTGTATGCTCATAAGAGTGTGAGTATAGGGTGATTACTACGGAACCTAGTAAAAATTAAGATTAGTATCCCTGGAAGGGATATCCTAGAAAGAACTTAGTGTCCTCATATTATTGTTATTAGGGGGATTTTAGCATTCCTGTGTATGGTGATACCCCTATTGTGTTAAGTGTGGGCTTGTAGATTTAATGAGAAGATATGTTCGTAAGTCTAGGATAGTGACCTTTGAGCAGTAGGGGAGATGATGAACTAAGGCAAATCTTGAATTTTCTCATGGTGGTGAGTTTTAGGGAAGACTCGGGATAAATCTACTCTTATCCTAGTAAATTCCTCCTACTTTAGTTTAAGGGTACATTCTACCAATGTCTTATGTATTCAAATTGTTCCTATGCCAATGGTTTGATCTCTCTATTCAACTTATGTCTATGCTCCAAACCCTAAATTAGAAGCAATAACGTCTCTCCGCAATCCATGTTTCTACGTATTCAAGCTCTATGTTATGACGCTCATGATCCATAAACTAAAATCTCACGTTATAATCAGTTCTAATAAACCATACCCTCCATATGTTATCAACTCATTTTATGTTATGTCTTAGCCCAAGTAATGCTATCCATGCAAACTCATGACCACTCTCAGTTCTTGGAATGAGAGGCAACATATCCAAGCATTAATCCTTGTTTTATTCCTTGAATATATGATTCTCGATTTTATATTATATGACTCATGATTATGTACTCATGTTTCTCACTGTGCCAGTCCTAATAACTCATGCTATGTTATGTTCATACCGGAATGACCCTCTATTTATGATCTAGGTGTTTTTATGAAGTATTTCTTGCCTATTATATAGTATCTCATTTCATAGATCTCACTTTGAGTAGTACAAAAAATATAAATCATAATTGAGTAGTATCACTCCCATTCTTGATTCCTGTACAATAGTTCCGCAGTGACCCTCTTTATGTTAGGAGGATAGTGTCTATGAAGTCATAGTAATGTTTTAAATAAAAGAGTAGATGTTCTTTATTGTGAAAATTTTGAGGTGACTACTCAAGCTAAGGTTATAGTGGAAGGGGAAAAAGTGAGATGAACTTTCGTTATCTGAAATAGTTAGGAAGGGGAGATGTAGTGATTTATGATGGTGATTGAAGTAGCTGATTTTTGGTTTGGAGATCTATAAAGTGGGTGTAGTAAAGATAGGATTGAATATAGAGATGGATAGATACACAAACTATTGTGTTATGTGGCTAGTACTTCTTAATTAAGACCTAAGGTTGTTTGATTATATATGATAAGATGGAGCAATATTCTTGGAGGGATGTAGCTAGCACCATTTAACTCCGGATTAGGCTTCAACATGGGGGAAATATGCAGTTAGACTCAGGATCCTATAGTTAGGTGTTTTGTCAAGGAATTATAATATTGAAATAGTGAAGTGTGGTATTCATGGATGAAAGCATAGTTGAGAAGCATTGCTAAATTTAAGGGTTATTAGACCTATCAATTAAGGTGGAAATGCTACTATTCTTATATCTCACAAAAATCTTATTTCTTGTCTTGTATCAATCTTAATCAAGATGATGGTTCCTGGAAAAATTCATGACTTACGTTGTTATGATCATGTTTTGTAGAACTCATGCCCAAGATTATGTCTATGTCAAGTCTCATTATCTTATGATTTGTGCTTACACGATTTACATGGTAATATCATGGAGCTCTTTTCTTTTGATGCCTTTGTATGTTTTGTCGAGGAAAAATTTCTAATGTGAAGTTACATCCTTTATTCTGTACTTCTAAAGCTTCAATAAGTTTCTACCCATCATTCAAGGATGAATGATTCCAGGGGGTAGACAAAGTAACACTTCACATTTTTGGGATAGAATTCAAACCGTCATTCCTACATGTATAGACTCGAAACTAATGATTGATATGTAAATATGAGTTTGATGATCAATTCTACAGGGTGGAAACATATTTGGAGATGAATTAATGTCATGAAAATCATCAGTTCTCAACTGTCACGACTCAGACTGAGGCCCTGGCCGCGATAGGCAGCTCGAACCGTAAGGGTCCGAGTGACCGTTCTAATTGGCAATCATACACATAATTCATATATTTGTAAAGAAGTACGGAAAACATAATAAGACGGAAACATGGTCAATTTCTTAATCCAACTATACCATATGAAATTATATTCGAAACATTCGAAAATATATGACACCATTATATGAAATCTCTAACAATGTGAAAACAATATCTGTCTGTGACCGGGACAAGGCCCCCAGTCAGACCATGAACTAGAAACAAGTGAAGATAAAACTTAAAACTAAGGTCCCCCAGAACGAGGGAGGCTCACCAACTTACAAGTCTGATAAACTGATCTACTGCTTAGTGAGACCCCGGGACTGTGCCTCAGATCTTGAAATGTACTGGTATGTGAAACAATTCAAAAATTATGCTTTTATATAACGTAGGTGAGAGCATTTCTTAAAATAATGAACATAAGATAAGTGAAAACACATTGGCATACTTGAATGATTTCAAAACAAGTCTTGGAAATCATGACTCACTCTTTATTTTACTTCAAACGTACTTATCCAAGGGCTATATGGTCTCCGCTCTTAACTCGGCGGTCAAGCCCCCAATTCAAGTTTGACACAAGGATTGGGATCTGTCATTCATACTATGCCACAGGGCCGTCGCCAATGTAAAATCCTTAATGTAGGACATCATCAACCCATATCGGCAAAACACAGTTTTGGGATAAGAGTTGTCTGAACTCCATCCTTATTCGGGTAACCAACTAGCTCTCTTTAAGCCCAATTTTAGTTCTGTAACAACATGCTTCATGATTTTAAAACATTTTATACTTATTCCGTTAAGGGCATATCATCTTTGTGTATCGTCATACCCCAACTTACAAGTCGTTCATATCGTGTCAATTTCAGAGCCCATCTTATTTAGGAGATACAAATGACCACCAATGATTTACAATATTATAAGAGATTCATCACTTTGAAATCTCAAGAAAACTTATGCAATTACCTCTTTTGCAAGACTTAAAACATATGTTGGCTATGCTAATTGTTCAATCACATGCAACTCTTCTTTTTAATGAAAAGAGTTTAACTATAGCAAGAAAACTCCCCCCTCATTATACCATAAAACATGTAAATCATTATGACGTTGAGATACTTACTTTCAAAATGTGGTCCATGCATTCAAAATCACGTAAAGTTCAAATAAGCAATATATTTCATAACAAGGGAGGAAGTTAATTAATCATGCTCTCAATTTAACCCTTCAAAAGATAATAAAAAACACATGTATGTATGTATATATATATATATATATATATATATATATATATATATGATTGCAAATTCAGTTCTATATAAAGGGGATCTAAACCAACATATACTTTCATCAAAACAAAACCATGATGCATATCATTCAATCGTTAACAAAACCATTTTTCAGAAATATGGATGTATATCTTTAAGTTTGATAAGAATAATAAAACCCATGCCCATGGAGTTTAAGGATAGTTCCACATACCTTAGACTACTTAGTTCGAAGAATAGGATCCGAATCTTGATTTTGCTTCTTGGAAATCTTGAACTTAAAGTATGGATTCTTGATCTTTGGGAGGGAGGTTAGGGATTTGTTCTTGATAAATTTGAGTGAATTTGGGCATATTATGTGCGAAAGATGTTTTAATTCACTGTTTAAATGACTTTGTTTTGTAGGGAAGAAACAAGAATGCCCCTCAAAATTAAAAGTTTTAGCAGAAATCCCAATTGCTATTGGTGCCACCGCTATAGGCACCGCCGAGCGGAGTAATTGCGGTGACCTACTTTTTTGGACATTCATACTTTGAGGCTTACCGCTGAGCACTATTGGTTCCACCGCTATAGGCACCACCGAGTGGTGTAATCGCAACAACTTACTGCCTCACACAAAAAATGCTATCACTTTTCACTCGGGTATCGAATTTAGGCAAAATTGATATTATTAGAAAATTGATTAAATTATCTACAATTTTGGTGGGCCTTGAGCTGAAAACCTCTACATATATCAAAATTTATGCATGTCCAAAGTAGACCCTTATAGAATCGAATACTGAACTTTGGATAAATCAAATATTCTTAGCTCAACTTTGCTCGAGGTGGTTTCTATGAACATTTTTCACTTCAAAAGAACTTCCCACACTAGGATAAAGATCATGACACATGAATTAAAATATGAATCATGGGATTAGATTTTTTACATATAGGAACGATGGTTCGATTTCTAGCTCAAAAATGCAGGGTGTTATATTATCTCCCCCTTGGGATCATTCGTCCTTAAATAATGGGTAGGATCTTGTTGAAGCTCGAAAAGTATGAAGTAAGGAACTTAACCTCACATTGAACATGTTCTTTTCCTCAACGGAATATGCAAAGGCATCAAAATAGCTTCATGATAATCCCCTAGTGAATCATATATGCATAAAGCATGAAATGATAAGAATTGACATAGAGATGACCTTGCACACGATTCATGATCATCATAACATAAGGCATGAGTTTATCTAGTGATAATAGGCCTGATTTACATCGGTACAATCATGAGATGAGATTTCATGGAAGATAGGAATTAGAAGCATTCTCTAACTTAAATGATACAACAAATAGACCTAAAACTGAGAGACACTACTCAACCATGCCTCAAACAATGAATAACATACTTTATCATTTACAACTTACAATTCTCTCACAATGAATCTAACCACAAGAGTTTGAGTCCTACTACATAGTACTTCCATGTTGAAGCCTAACCCAAAGTTAAAAGGATGCTAACTTAAACTACAGGACTCTGTATTCTACATCACATTAAGAAATCACCTCACCTCATCCCTATAGCCCAATAACCTCAAGTCTTAATTCAAGGAGTAATAACCACATGGCTTATTGGTTTGTATTTTCATCAATCACAACATTCAAGCCTATCATTACTACACCCACTTAATGGCTCTCTCCACTATGACCAACAAATTCAATCATTCTCACAAAGATTTTTGCCATATATCTCCTTCCTAAATATTTCACGTTACAGAAGTTCATCTCCTTCTTTTCCCCTTCACCTAAATCCTTATCTAAGGAAATCACATCAAATTTTTCACATTCAAACACACCTACGCCCTCTACCCAAAATATTACTATGCTCCCACAACCACCATCATACTAACATACGAAGGGTTATTGAGGGACCCAAGCATAAACATCATAAATAGGAGTAACACTATCGGACTATAACTTATACTTATTATACTACTCAAGGAGGGACATGAGCTGAAGATACGACATAATAGACATGAAGTGCTTCATATATCAAGTGTATGGATCATGAATAGAGAGTCATTCAGCGTAAACACAACACAACATGAGTTGTTAGGACATACCCCAGTGAAAAACATTCATAAGTCGTATAACATAAGTTTGGAATTTATGAAGTCATTGATTAAGACAAGGATTGATAATTGAAGTTAGCACTTCTCATTTCAGAGATGAGATAGTCAGGAGTTTGCATGAACCTTATTACTTTATCTAGTCTCGACGTAAAATAAATCAGAAACATATAGAAAACATGGTTTCTTACAACTAAGCACAATGTGAGACATGGATTTTATGGTTCATGAGCAACATAGCATAGAACTTGAATATAAAAGGAATTGGTAGAATGGCCTCTTAAATTAGAGTAGTAGGAGTTTGGTTGAATAGGGATAGATTTATCATGACTCTTTTCTGCAAATTACCACCATGAGAAAATCCGATAACTACCTTAACTCATTATCTCCCCCTTAGATCAAAGTCATAATCCTAGACTTTAGGACATAACCTATCATTAAATCTATTAGCACAACACTCAAAATGGGGTATCAACATATACATAAACGTTAAACTATCCCTGATAAACTATACTCTGAAGGCCTTGCTTTTCGGAAATGCTTCTCTTAAATTTTGCTAGTCTCTATAGCCCTTACCCTACAACTCACACTCTCATAAGCATACATATCCACACCTCCTTATTACATAAAGATCCATTCTCCACTACTTAACAAGCTCACATTAAACCTCTATTCGCATAACTTACAACTTAACAAAATTTGTAAAACTATTGCAAAGGCGTATATTGCCTACCTATATTTGCTCAATTTAGCTATAAAGAACACCATACAACAACTCTTTAGTCTTCCCCAGATGTCTCCATATTACAAATTTCAAGAACACAGACTAGGTACGCCAAACACTTATTCCCATAAAACTTTATCTAACAACATACTACCTGGGGGATTCAACTTATTATTATATACCCATGCTCTTATCCGCTTAATGACTCAACCATAATTCATCGTTTAAAACTAGTCCCATGTATATAAATATATCATAATTATCCACTCCTTTTTCCATAAGTTGCCAACCTAGGCTATTACACACATTGAATCAAGCCTACCACTTACTCCCACAAAACATGCACCAGTAATCTTAAGCTACTATTTTTACCACTATACTCCACATCTAAAGTTCAAACCTATTGTCTAACAACACCAATCATATAACACCTATGAAGCAGGTCACATACTATACTATTAAATCAAATTGGGGAATCAACCCAACTACGCCATTTCACTTAAGTACTACCTACAATCACAACCCCTCCATGACATTACTACTACACCTCAAAATCCACTACTTACCTCCTCATATGTAGTTTTAGTTTATAACTACTAAAGAAAAGAAAGTCAAGGGGGTAAAGTCACATAATAGACATAGTCAACCTTATTCTTATAGTATAACCTATTACGATCGTACCTACATATTCCACTTTCTCACATCATAGTTACTTACCCATGCATACATCATAATAAATGAGCAAACCACCCCTCAAGTGTTATACAACTAAAAATACTTATTTATGTAAAAGTTACCCTCACTTTGGCTTCTAGACTTGTGACTTCATATAACTAACTTCAGGATTATCTTACTACCAATAGGGTATGACACCTTAGAACATACTACTACTCAGGTGGAGATATTGTTCTAATATTCTGACATATATCACTACCCTTAAGCATGATATTTGCATCAAGAATTTTAAAAGGGAGTAAATACACTTCATACCTAAAGCTCAAACACATGATTGATGTAGATAGGGGTATAAGCTTAAAATAATAAACTTTAAAGCACTCATAGACTCCTCCCATGTCTTTGTGCAATTTTCGTAATCTGTTATGACTCAATTAAAAAGGACTGCCTCATTTAGACTCTAAGATTTTGCACTCAAATCGACTCGACAATGAGACATAGTTTATAAAATCAGAGTAAAGAAGAAATTTGGATAACTTCCAAATGGACAACATAATGACATGATATAAAACATGAAGAAAAGTGAAACATTCCTAAATTCTTAGTAGCTTCCTCCTTATAAGTGTAGCGCTCTACACACCAATAAACAGGAATCTACCCAATGTAATTTCACAAATAACCGAGGACCATGAACCCTGCTTTGATGCCAAGTTTGTCATGAACTAGACCGAGGCCCGGGCCATGATGGGTAGCTTAAATCATAAGGGTCTGAGTGTCTCTTCTAACCAGAAATCATATGCATAATTCATATATTTATAAAGAGTGCAAAAAACATAATAAGATGGAAACATGGTCAATTTCTTAATCCAACCATACCATACGAGATTAAATTCAAAACATTCAAAAACAAATAACACCAGTCTATGAAATCTTTAACAATATGAAAACAACATCTGTCTGTGACCAGGACAAGGCCCTCGGTCGGACCATGAACCAGAAATAAGTGAAGATAAAACATAAAATAAAGGTGTTCCAGAATGAGGGAGGCTCACCAATTTCCAAGTCTGATAAAATAATCTACTGCTTAGCGAGACCTCGGGACTGTGCCTCAGATCCTAAAATATATGGGGGATCAATACAAATGTATTAGTATGTGAAATAATTGAAAAATTATGCTTTTATGTAACATAGGTGAGAGCGTTTCTTAAAACGATAAATATAAATTAAGTGAAAACAAATGGGCATACTTTAATGACTTCAAAACAAGTCTTGAAAATTATGACTCACTCTTTATTTTACTTCTGAGCTAGATGGTGCACCCTACAAATGTATTTATCCATGGGCTATATGGACTCTACCCTTAACTTGGCAGCCAATCCCCCAATCCAAGTTTGCTGTAAGAATTGGGGTCTTATCATTCATACTATGCCACAGGGCCATCGCTAACATAAAATCCTTAATGTAGGACATTAGAAACTCGTATCGGCAAAATGCGACTCTGGTCTAAGAGTTGTTTGAACCCCATCCTTCTTTAGGTAACCAACTAGCTCTCTTTAAGCCCAATTTTAGTTCTTTAAGAACATGCTTCTTGCTTTTAAAATATTTTATACTTATTTTATTAAGGCCATATCATCTCTGGGTTTCTTCATACCCTAAATAGGAAGTCATTAATAACGTGTCAATTTCACAGCCTATCTCATTTAGAACATGTAAATAACCACCAATGATTCACAACATTATAAGAGAGTCAACACTTTTAACTCTCAAGAAAACTTATGCAATTACCTCTTTTGCAAGACTTAAAACATATGGTGGCCATGCTAATTGTTTAATCACATACAACTCTTCTTTTTAATGCAAAGATTTTAATTATAGCAAGAAAACTCCCCCCTTCATTATATCATAAAACATGTCAATCATTATGACGTTGAGAAACTTACTTTCAAAACATAGTCCATGCATTCAAAATCATGCATAATTCAAATAAACAATATATTTCATAACAAGGGAGAAAGTTCATTAATCATGCTCTCAATTTAACCCTTCAAAAGATAATTGAAAACACATGTATATATATAATTTCAAATTCAGTTCAATACAAATGAGATCTAAACCAACATATACTTTCATCAAAATGAAACCATGATGCATATCATTCAATCATTAACAAAACTACTTTTCAAAAACATGGATGTATATCTTTAAGTTTGATAAAAAGATTAAAACCCATGCCTATGGAGTTTAAGGATAGTCCCACATACCTTAGGCTACTTAGTTCGAATAATAAGATCCAAATCTTGATTTTGGTTCTTGGAAATCTTGAACTTAAAGTATGGATTCTTGATCTTTGGGAGGGAGGTTAGAGTTTTGTTCTTGATAAATTTGAGTGAATTTAGGCATATTATGTGCAAAAGATGTTTTAATTCACTATTTAAACGACTTGGGTTTGTAGGGAAGAGACAAGAATGCCCCTCAAAATTAAAAGTTTTAGCAGAAATTCCAATTTTGAGGCTCACTACTGAGCTCTATTGGTGCCACCGCTATAGGCACCGCTGAGCGGTGTAATCGTGGTGACCTACTATTTTGGACAATCTCGACTTTGAGGCTTACCGGTGAGCGCTATTGGTTCCACTGCTATAGGCACTGCCGAGTGGTGTAATCGCGATATCTTACTGCCTCACACGAAAAATGCTTTGAAAAATACTTTAACTTTTCACCCGGGTATCAAATTTAGGAGAAATTGGTATAGTTGGAAAGTAAATTTAATTATCTACAGTTTGGTGGCTCTTGAGATGAAAAATTCCTTGTATATCAAAAGTTATACACATCCAAATTAGATCCTTGTAGAATCTAATACTGAATTTTGGATGAATCAAAGATTCTTTGCTCAACTTTACCTAGGTGGTTTCTATGAACATTTTTCACTTCAAAAGAACTTACCACACTTGAATAAAGATCATGACACATGAATTAACATATTAATAATGGAATTAGAGTTTGGATATGTAGGAATGATGGTTCAATTTTAAGCTCAAAATGCGGGGTGTTACCAGAACTTTCCTACCGATGGAGTTTTAATAGATATTCCTACTGGGTTAACTTTCAATGATCATTACTCCTCAAATATATTGAGTGGGGTGGAATTATATATATCAAATGAAATATATTCAAGTATTCTTTCCAATGCATCTCATTTTATCTTAATTCAATATAAGAGTAAAAAGTTATGCTCATTTTACTTGGGAGTGTCTATCGCTAAAGATTGATGATGGGAGTTGATGAGTCATCAACTAGTTGACGGGTTGTCAACTAAAGTTATCAATCTTAGACAACAAAGCTCAAAATATGCCAAAGGTTGATGACAGAAGTTAATGAGCTATCAACTAGTTGAAGGGTTGTCAGTTGATGTAATAGCCCATAAGATCTTAGCTCAATTCAGCTCACGATTTCATGTTAAAGGGGTTTAAGACTTAGAATTTCCACTAAGTGTTGGGACTTAGTCATTCCCAATGCCCCCTAAACTTTGATGATTTTATTTTTGATCTTTTCGACCTCAGAACATTGATTTTTAAGTTGATTCATGATCGGGGTTGTTCAAAATACGTCTCAAGTAATTTTTGGAATTTTAAGACAAACGTAAGGTCCTGTTTGGGAATCCAAAATAGTAGCAGCATTGGGATAAGCCCATGACGCCCCCTCTACTACACCACACTAGAGCATACGGTGTGCCTTCCCTCACCCATCCATCTTTTTGTTCTTTGATAATTAAGGGAATTTGGGTCATTTTCCTTCACCCAATTATTCCATAACACGAGATTTAACTCCCCAAAGAGCATTATTTGCTTTTTCTAACACAAATTCACTTAGAAGAAACCTCTCTTTCCTTAAGAACAAACCCTAACCTATTCTCAAGTAATCAAGGAATTCAAGCTTCAAACCTTAAGAAATTCTTAAGAATCTTCATGAAATAATCTAGTGAGGTATGTGTGATGATCATTCATGGGACTTTCACCCATGGAGTCCAAGAATCCCCATCTATTCTTAAATCATGAGTTTTAAATGTTTAAGTTGAACTATGTCTATGGATATCTTGATAGTTTGATTTCAAGTTATGATTATAAGTGTTTCCAAGTGGAATGAGCCATTACATGTTTTGAATATTGAAATATTCACATTTAAACCCCTACTTCATGGTTTTAGTATTGTAACTATGTTATTATCATATTCTTTACCAATTCCTATGTTTAAGCTTATGACTCTCATGTGTTTGATGAATTGCCTAAGTTTGAGTTTTGAACAATGAGTCCCTATTAAGGATTTTAAAGCCTTTATATGGAATTACTATTACTTTATTTAGTGTCAGTGAGTTATAAACACCTGATACCTAGTTGTTTACATAATTTCAGTATCCTCAGAATGATTTCAGATAAACCACGAATATTGTCATTAAGTCAGTTATTATGATCAGTTTTTTTGCTTAGTTAAAATTAGTTCAGTCCAGTAATCAGTTTCATTCAGTTAGGAGTAGGATTAAACACCGAGCGAACACAGGAATGAGGGCATTCCTGCTAGTTTAGGGTGTGACCCTTAGTAGCAATCCTTGAGTTATAAAACTACATAGGCAGCGTCGGTTTGAGATATATTCTGGTTAGTTTAGGGTTGATACATATCTCATGAGTGATCCTGCCAGTATAAGATAACTCTTTAGTCATTTGAGATGTCAGTTTAGTAGATCCACGCAGCCAGTAACCGTGGCACGGTACTAACACCCTTCCAACTGAGATTAAAGGTTGGACCCCGATTAGTTCAGATTGGGGCATGTAAGTTAGATGATACCTCCCACAGTCTCAGTGCAGTATTCAGAATAGAATTCAGTTCAGGCTTGCTTGACCAAATCATTCAGATTACCAGTTATTTAATTTTTAGATTTTTGTATTTCAGTTTGCAAATTACTTCAGAAATATTCTATGCTTGTTCTTGAATTCTTAGATAATTTAGTTTCTCATGCATTCATGATATGTTGTCTAATGCTATTCAGTTAGTACTTATTTCATATGCACGGTACCTCATGTATATCAGCCTAACCTTATCTAATATACCAGTACATTCAAAGTACTAATCAGATACTCTTTTTTACACTATGATGTCTTATATCATAGGTTTGGATACACAGTTTCCTGACTGCCCTTAAATGGTTCAGCATTACCACAACAACAGCTGTGGTGAGTCCTCATCCTTCGAGCATAAGTTTATCTTTTATTTAGTTACTTTAACATTTCTTTTACATACTCAGTTGGAGTTAGTTAGGGGTTTGTCCTATCAACTCCAAAGGTAGTCTTAGAGGTTTTTCAGACATTCAGATAGCCAGTTAGACAGTCTGTCAGTTACCTTTAGTTTTTATCAGATGCTTCAGACATATGATTGATTCATTATTGCTGTATTTAGATTTGCATTCCTTTCTAGTTTATTTTCCGCACATAGCTATGTTCATATTTTATTCAGTGCTCATAAAAAATATCAGTCATGGGTAAAATTGTGGTCACTTGTGATTGTAAGTACCATTATCGTGACTAGGGGGTAGCCTTGGGTCGTGATAGCTGAAGTCGTCAATATTAACCAGTAAATATCAAAGATTACTAGAGATTGATTATAGGAGTTGACTTGCCGTCAATTGAAGTCATCAACTGGGAAATTCTTATAATTTTTTTCAGTTTTTTAAGGGTATTTTGGTCCTTTCCTCACCTCAAACCTTACCTTATGACTTAAATTACTTTATAACTATTATTTACTCATCAGTTATTAATTTTCATTGCTATTCTTCTTTTCACTCTCAAGAGAAACAAAAACTAGGTTTCTTCCCAAAGTTCAACTGCTAAGGCTTCAAACTCAATTTTTTCTCAAATTCCTTCCATAAAAAAGGCATGTTGAACACTTCTTTACTTTAAGTATTATTATATTGTGTTAGTTATAAGGTAATTATATCTTTTAATGGTTGTTTGAAATTAGGATCGAGGGTTTTGATTGTGAAAGCTTTATATTTGAATTTTCTTTTATTCTAATGAATTTTCTTATTACTATTAACGGGGTTTGGAATGTGAGTTTTTTATATGAAAATGGTGGACTTGGTAATATGGATTCACAATTTTTTTTTATAGATTTTGCATGATGAAATTATGGCCCTCAACCCTTTTCAAAATCTGATGTTTCATGAAAATTATGAATTTTACTTCATCTTTTGAATAATACATGCTAAATATGGTAAACGGTTAAAATGACTCTTTCAAAGCCCTTGAGATCTATGTTTATCACTTTTGAAATGCCCTTGGGGGCATGATTATGGATTTTGAATTGAACTTTTGAGTGTTAATGTTTTAATGCGCATGGCATGGCATAATATTAACGACTTCCAAGTCTTGGTATGGCGATACTAATATGAGAATGCCTTAATGAAAGAATCCATAGATAAAGGTTTATGAAAAATATTTTAATTGAACTTTAAAGGGAATTGTGTAGCTTTACTGAGAAGGTGTACTCCTTGTAACCAACACTTGAAACCACATTTGCGGACATAGGGGGTCTTGTCTAAAAATATGGGTGTCCTCTGTGTGCTTGCTTCATGCAGTAGCAGAGTTATTCTCTTGGTAGGCTATTATCTATTGGTGAATTTAGCCTAAATCTTGATCCATGTGACTAATTAGGATTGGGGCCCCACTAGTTGGGGGTACCAGACCCATATAGCTGTGGGTTAGTAGAGGATGGTGAAAACTAAATTATTCAGGATTAAATTTAAAAGGGTCATGTCTTTATGTTCCTTGTCCTAAGTTCCGTACTTTTTATTATTTTTATGAATGATGAAAATAAGTTTTATGACTAGTTTTATAAATGAATGTTTTGTCCCTTTTCCTTGCATGCTAGTACTCACCATACTGACCATCCCCAAACGTTACATTATTTCATGATGTAGGTTCAGAGGTATTTTTTCAATGTTTTGTGCAACATTAGGGGACTAATATTCACTCATGGACAACTGGTGATAAGAGGTGAGCCCTCTATCATCGATAAGGCGATTGTTCATTTCTCTTATATTTTCATTTTATCGTTTATGATTTTTATGGCATAGTTGGACCATGTCCAGACTTAGGAGTATTCTTAAAGTTAGAGGCTTCTTAGACGGTGTTGGGTAATTGGTTTGGATTTTATTCTTAAGATGTAAATATTACTTTATTTATATATTGAACTCCTTTTCTTATGGACTTGTTTTCACAACTTTAGTTTTAACTATGCTTATGATGTAAGACTAAGGGGTCATCTCAAGTCTTAGTTGGCTTGGGGTGCCTGTCACAGCTAGGGCCCCGGTTCAGATTGTGACAACTAGTGTGCATGATGCGGCATGTGAGTTAAGTGAAACTTTGGTAACTATAAGAGTATGCATTTGTTATTTATGATAAAACATTTTTTTAACTATTGTCATCATAATGAAAATTATTTAGTGCAACTGATATCTTATAATTGTTAGTCTCAATAATCGATCTATGACAAAAACATTGTTGGAATGTTAACAATCTTCCCTTAGTTCTGTTGGTTGCAAATGCCTCACTAATCAGTTTTTTAAAAAGGTGAAATAAAATATATTTGGTCTATCTTCATAAAGTTAAATCTTTTCCTAGAAATTATTATATTCCAGGGAGTTGGATCCTTAACAAATATAACCAAGAAATTCATTTTAAATCATTTCTATTGGCAACATCAAAGAGCCGGATGAGAATCCTCTCAAATCCTCACCCATTTTCAGGTACTTATTTAGA
This sequence comes from Capsicum annuum, assembly GCF_002878395.1. Taxonomy (NCBI): domain Eukaryota; kingdom Viridiplantae; phylum Streptophyta; class Magnoliopsida; order Solanales; family Solanaceae; genus Capsicum; species Capsicum annuum. Next base: position 90,445,454 of record NC_061122.1, read on the forward strand.
ACTCATTTGTGTATGCTTTGTGTATTTCATGTTACTTCATCTCAAAGTTTGTTTTTTTTTTTCCCATTATCAGACCAATTTCTTTAACTAAACTCAACAAACTGTATAAGTTCATGGCATGTCAGTTTGAATTTTATGCTTAATCTGGAGTAAAGTTACAATAATTTGTTTAGAATTCATTTCTTAATGATTGATTTTATTTTTTATTAGACTTTACAGGTAATCATTTCATTTGGTCCTTGAAGCGCTTGACACTATTGGTAGTTACAATCCGTATAAATTTGATTTATGCCTTGAAAATTCTGAGGAGATATGGACATAAAAAAGGAAGATAACTAGCCATAGTATATTGGAGAACATGATATATTTAAGTCAAGTATACTCATGAAAAATAACAAGTAAGATCTTAGGTGCGTATAGGTTGACCTTTTGATCGTGTAAGCTTCTCTCTCTCATCAGAACTTAGTATGACTTAAGTCGTTAGAAAGTAGGGGCTTTCAGCTAAAAGTGACAAAAGAGTTTGAAAATGAGGTGTAGGTGACTCAAATCTTAATAACTGAGTGGAGATGACAATTACTTTATTATAGATTAAGAAAGTTGGGTAAGTTTGAGAATAACCCACAAGTTTTTAAATTTACACTTTGATCCAAATGTTTACCTAATATAACGAGAAACGGAGGGAAAAAATGCACATTTCTCTCTCTTTTCGGCTATTGTTGTCTTCTCTATGCACAATTGCAATCCCTAGTACCCACTTTGAGCCTTTTTACCTTTCTTTGGCAAATACATTACAAACCGTGAACCATTCTTTTTATCCCTATTTTGAACCCTACCCTCCTTGGACTTAAAATTGAAACTTAAGTCCAAGATCTTAGGTTGGGGGTGGTAAATATTGATGGAAGTAAGTTTGGGGCCACAAAGTTGTAAGTGAAATGCCTAATGTGCCTAAGCTTTAAAAGCAAATGAATAAAATTCAAAGAAGTCCAACAAAGGAAAATTTTCCCTGAAAATTGCAAGAAAATGAAATAAAAGAAAAGTGGTGAACAAAGAAAGCGAAAAGTAGGCATAATTGAAGAGAGAATACAAAGTAGAGTGGCCCTTAGTCGAAAACAGAAGTGTTGTAAAGTGTGACATAGATGTTCAAGGTAAGGTGTAACCAAGTTCCCTAAATGATACCCTTCCCTAACCCAAACCTACGTTACAAGCTTAGAAATTCCTTTGAGATCTCCAACCATTTACCTTCTTCATAGGGGTGATTGAAAATAGGGACAAGCCTATGGCATGACACTGCATTGAAATTTCTTTTGTGAGGGGAGAGTTCTAGCACTTAAATTTCCTTATTGCCTATTCGGTACTGTGATATGTAGAAATTCTCTTTCTTGTAAGGATGACATGTAAACAAGTTGAGGTGTGTGACCTTTGTCAACTCTCGAACAATAAGGAAAATGGAGTATGAATTAGTTCTAGTCAAAGATGAGCCACTTCTAGAGTATTGGTCTTTGTTGTTTGATTGCTCTTTAAAGTCTTATGCATTCTTTGAGTATTGCATTTTATAATGAGGGGTGTTGTGAAATTAGTCTAGGACATGTCCAATGACCTACTTGTGGTTGCAATTCAAGTTAAAGTCATTATGGCCTTTATGGCATGAAATTTGTCTTTCTTGTGGACAAGCAAATGCTCTAAGTTGGGGGTGTTGATGAGTGGTGATTTTACCACTAATTTACATCTAACATTCATACACTTTGCCTTAATTTAACTAATTTAGTGAGACTAAGTGTGAGTAAGTGCACTAATATCCACTCCTTGTAGGTATAGAGTTAAAAAGATAGAAAGAAGTGGATTAAATCTTGAAATGATCAAAAGGGAGCAAAAGAAGTACAACTGAGTACTCATATCCAAAAGGACCTTGAGTACCGTGCTTGCGGGTAGATCACCGTGATCACTATCAGCCAAGCAGAGAACCTATTTATCCCCTGGTAACACAATCACGGTATGATGTACGTGATCGCAAATCAAGCAAGTTAGCCAGTATTACGTGATCGCTCAATCATAAACGTGACCACAATTATGCGATTGCAGTCTAGCTCCATGATTGCGATATAGCGAGATAAATGAAGGATGGGAAGTTTGGTAAATTATGCAGCTAAGTCAAGATTTAGATGGATATTTAAAAACACTCTAGGGGAGAAGAAAAAAACCCTAGAATTTGGGGGTGAGAGAAACAAAGAACTTTTGATAGTTTTTCTATCATTGTGATTTTTGTTTCTAAGGAGAAATTAGTGAAATTGGAATGTGGAATTGAAGATTATTTCATCCTCTCTTAGTAGAAATTCCATGGATGCATTACTTGGTAACTTTCCTTTCCCTTATCTAATGAGTAGCTAATTTCTTTAGTCTTGGGATTATGTTAAATTAGTGTGTGGGTATTGTTGTGTTTGCATGGATTTTAGTTGTTGATTTGGGTTTCACCATTGCTTGAGCTTATGAGTTGGGATTTGATCGGTGAAAACTTTAAATTTCCAAATGGGTTTGGTGGGTGAAATCTCCAATCTCTAGAAACCCTTTTTCATCCTCGAAAGAGGGACTTAGGTGAATATTAGGTAACATATAACATCCTTAAAAGAGGGTTATCGGGTGATAAGGCAATGGTGGAGAACTAAGCCTATGGGTTACTACCCTTTGCAATCTTATAAATAAGTGTTTAGGGATTGTAATTCATGTCAAGAGCATCATCTTATAAATAGGGATACTTGGTTGAGGTTTTGGTGGTTATACAAACTCCAAACTTGTTAGGTGCTCGAAAGAGCCAATGAGTGAAAACATTGGAGTCTTATTGAAAGATTGACCTCAACGATCTTCGACTCAGCTTATCCATTAATTAACAACTAAATTCCTTACTTAACTAACACTATCCCACATGCTTTACCTCTAAGGAAACATGATCCCAAGATTCCTCCAAATCTTGAATTCAAACCAAAGATAGCATTCAATACGTACTAGTAAGAATTTGTTGAAGAATTTTTAAAAAAGTCCCCCCATTTACTTATACATGTTATTTCCACTAGCATTCTGGGTGACCTTAAAGTGTCTTGTCTACCTATAGGTTGGAAGTCTATAGCATTCACTCCTCGAGATTCAACCCTAATTTACATTGGGTTACTTGACAACGATTGAGTTGAGAGTTATCAGTGCTTTTCTTGGATTAAAATAGGTATAACTTGAGAAGGAGGACAACATTTTAGTCTAGTAACAATGGAAAACTCCTTCTGACCAAAATAAACAGGCATGCCACAGTAATTTATCCACACCTCATCCATCTTATATTTGTTTTCATACATAAACCTACGCTTGAGAAGATCATATACAATATTCATTTAGAAACGAGAACTGTTATCCTCCGACAAATCAAGATATTTTCCAAAGTAGTTGTCCCTAAAATAAGCATTCAATTTTTGTTCTCGACATATTTTTCTGAAGGTGTCTAAAGATTTTCCCATGGCTTGTTTAATCACAAAATCACCCATTAAATCTGTTGCGCTATCGCACTCATTCTCATAGGATGACGATTAATGCTGAAGGTTTGGACCACCTTTTCAGTGGAAGGGCTATTAGTATTTGGATCTTCTCTTTTGAAACATTCCTCCTTCCCATGTTCATCATCTTTTGCTACGGATTGAGATAATGCTTGCAACACAACCTCATAGGGTGGTAGATGTAGCCTAACTGCTTCACTTGGACTTGATTCGGTTTTTTTTATTTTGGGAGCCATATTATCTAAAATTTTCAGGAATATAAAATAGATTATAATTAATTAATGCATCATTAAAAAGGAAAAATAGTAAATCAAACATGTACAACAGTAAAATAATAGTTCCAATAGATTAGTGATATATTGTACCAGGATTTATTGTACCAGGTAGGATATCTATTGAAGCATATAACCAACCTGTTGCAGAAGATGGGTAATTCATTAGAAATAATAAAAATAGATCCATGATCTGTTGCACCAGGTAGGATATCTGTTGTAGCATATAACCAATCTGTTGCAGCGGATGAGTAATCTGTTGGAAATAATAAAAACAGATCACTGATCTGTTGCACTAGGTAGGTTATCTATTACAGCTTATAAGCAACCTGTTACAACGGATGAGTAATTCATTGGAAACAATAAAAATAAATCTTTTATTTGTTACACTAGGTAGGTTATCTGTTGCAACCTATAAGCAACCTGTTGCAGTAGATAAGTAATAATAAAAACATATCACTCATTTGTTACACCAGGTAGGTTATCTGTTGCAACATATAACCAACCTGTTACAAGGAATGAGTAATCCCTTGGAAACAATAAAAATGGGACTCACATCTGTTGAAACAGATCACTCATCTGTTGCTAAATGAGTTATCTGTTGGATCAATATTGTTTAGATTTCGTCCAAACAGAAAAGTCGTCTGTCGCAACAGATGAATGATTTGTTCTATTCATCTGTTGTATTATATGTTTAATCTGTTGCATTAGATGTTTCATCTGTTGCAACAGATGATTTATCTGTTGAATTAGATGGTTAATCTGTTGTATCAGACGGTTTATCTATTGCATCAGATGATTTATTTATTATATCAGATAATTTATCTATTGCATCAGATGATTAATTTATTGCATTAGATGATTTATCTGTTGCATCAGATGATTAATTTATTACAACACCATTTTTACTAAGAAAAATAACAAATCAACCCAGCAACACCAACTCACACGCATACTAAGAACATTAACGGTGACCAAAAATTACCAAAAAATTAAATCAACAGTTCGACAACAAGAATTCCAATAACAACAATAAATTATATTTCACACCGAAAAGAGTAGAGAAGAAATGCCAAAAATTAGGATTTTATTTCGTCCACATTTCAAAATTAAGCAAGAAATATTAAAATTGTTAACCAATACTAGAAGAGAAGTTGGCTCAAGTTCCTCTATTTCTTCATAACTAAAAAGACATAATTTTTTACCCATGAAAGAAGAAATGGGACGATGAAAAACTCAAACTTGTTGTTATCGTCGGAGAAGTTGGGTCAAGTTCCTCTATTTTTTCACGTCGATTGACGATTGAAATTCAAAAAGGAACTCACCCAGCTATTTGTTGCTGGAGCTTGAAGTCGTAATATTTGATTGAAGGGAGAAATTTTGCAGAATTGTTGGTTAGAAAAAAGTTGAGAGAGACTGTTGAGAGAGAGAATGGAGAGAGACGGTTGATTTGGAGGAGAAAGGTGTGGGTTGATTTGTATTTTTGAAAATATTAGAAAGTTTTGGAAATATTAATCAAGTCCACAATTAAATTAATTAAGTTTTCTAATTATGTTTGACCCTTTAAGTTGGTCAATGTCACCAATCCTTCATTCAACACTTAAAACACACCTTTCCTTCAATTTTCTATAGTAAGTATTTGAGGAAACATGCTTGTCAATTTTAATTTTGTTGGTTTTATATACTCAAAAAAATATATGATATAGTGTGTTATGACCTAAGTTACTTGAAATTAGGTGTATATATCTAAGACGGGTGCCGATTCAAGAGTCGAATTCATCAAAATTTAAATTTTAAGATTCGAGGGTGTGAACCGAGTATAGATATAGGTGCGGTGACTTGACTATTTTTTTTCAATTTCAATTAGGAGTACTATTAAGAATTTCATTATTATACATACTACTCGAATTACCTTTTCAATTAGGAGTACTATATAAACATATATTATTTTACCAAATTTATTAATTCTTTTTATATTCTAAAGACTAAAAAAATAAAAAAAATATTATTTTACCATATAATATATTGATTCTTTTTATATTATAAAGAATAAGAAATATAAAACAACTGACATCATATTTTACTATATTGATTCTTATTTTATTTTATTACTTTAATACCGACACTGTCAATTTCTTCCACAAGATATCAAAATTGTTGTTTCTTCCCCCAAGCTACTTCATCGTCGGCAAGTTGTAGATTACATGTACGATTGCCTCTTTATCCCTAGATGAACCAAAAGTGCGACTTTCTCTTTCTTCTCGGTCTAACCAAACAGCTAAAAATTAGATTTTTTGTCAACTTTACAGTCGTCGGTGAAGTCATCGGTCTGACTTTTTCTAAGTAAGTCACCGGTCGAGTGTCAATTTTTTCTCAAAATTTGTCTTGATTTTGGTGAACGTCTCTCGATTGATTTGACCAAATTCGAGATGCACCCCGCACCCACACCAACATCAGTGTCGCATCGAGATAGGTCTGATCGAAAAAACCAAAGAGTTCGCGCAACATTGGTTATGACCATATTTTTTTCACCTAGTAAGTAATGATAGTGAATATATTGTCCTGGGGGTTACGTTGCAAACTGATATGATGTATGACTAGGAATCTAAAATGTGAATCCTTGTCATTCAGTTTACATTTATATTGTACTAATTAGTGCTTATGTCATATTCTTTGCGTGTCTCCAGAAAGAGTCCCTACCATTTCAAGATGTTCAAGATTGGCTTACCAACATTGTTTTTAGAATCCAACTGAGAACATTATTTGTATGCAATCCCATAATATCATTAGAAAAATTATCATTCTGTTACCATTTTTTTCTTTGTGTTTTTATATATATTATAAGGCTGATAGATTAATATACTTCATTGATTTGGGTGTATTTATACACCTGAGTTCTATGTTTTATTCATATTTGAAATAAGTTTTGAGAGCAAAGTGTTATAGTTATGTATGTTTTATCTTATTCTTGATATAAATGAGATAACCTACATGATTAGTGCTGTTTTAGAAGTAAATGAGGCATAGGGAGACATAGAACAACCACAGAGTGCAAAGGATGAAAGACGGGAGCAAAATAGCATGAACGGAGGCTTCAAAATAAGGCCCTGCACCACAACCCCTAGGGCATACGTTAGGCCCTGTGCTACGACACTTGGGGCGCGCGTTGGGCCTTGAGACATGGATAAACCCTTTGGAGTAGCACAATATTTTGAATCAAGTCAAAGGCTTAGGGTTAATTTCACCATGCATTTATAAATACTCCAAGCCCATTTTTTAGAGAAGGGATGCAGTATTTAGAGCACTGGAGAGAGGCTAAGGATTACTCCATTAGGGTTCATCTTTTGTAAAATCTAATACTTTTATATATTTGGTACGAACAAGAATACTTTTGTTTATTTATTTTGTAGTATGAGTGGCTAATTACTCTTGTTTTGGGATTATGATTGGATTATGATTGTTTGGTATTAGTTTAAATCAATGAAGTTTATTTCTCATAAGATTGTACGTGCGTTCTTGAAATTACTATTTTAGTATCTCTCAAACATTAGAGTACATGTGTAATTCTTGAATGAACTGACCTTGGAAATATGAGAATAGGATGAAGAACATAAGGAGTAAGATCATCTCTTATGTAAGGATATCGTACACCTAGCCTTCCTTATTTGGCTATATATGGGATGAAAACGTTAAAGCATTTGAATTAGAAACTCTCATCCCCGCTCAATGATGTAGATGTGAGACTAATTCAAATAGAGAATTTAGAGGATAACTATTCCCAAATAGTACATTTAACTTCATTGCCCGCAATTTGAGAAATAAAGTTCATTGAGATAGACAAATGCTAAAGATGATTGTATGATATGCCGTAACCCTAAAATCTCTCTACTTATTGATTATAACTTTGGTAAAATCATATACAACGCTTTTCTTCATTCACGTCTGTTGGAAAATAATAATTTTTACAAACCCTTTGACACATCACAACACTTGATTAAAATATTATTAATTACTTGACTAAGTGAATTGCAAAACTAGTAGTCCCTGTGTGTTTGATATCCAACTCATTTATAGCTACTACATTACTTATTAGACCACGTACATTTGCATGTGTAGTATGCTACAATAATTTTTTGGCTTCGTTGTCGGGGACCTAAAGAAATTAGGATTTTTTGAATTTTCTATTGGTAATACTACACAAGTGTTGACAACTTGATCTTAGCGGTTGATTTTTTGGAGGTTTAATTTGTGCTTCGAGCTGACTATAAAAGAAGAGTTGGTTGAGCCGTACTTGGAACTAGAATGAGTATTTCATTAGTGTCAGAGGGCATCAAATCTTCAATAGCAATCCAAAAACTTCAAATAGATGAATAGGTAAAAATTACTCCTGATGAAGTTGCAGCAGATAGACTAATTTGCGAGGTGGAAATCCCACTCGGTAACAATGTTACTAATAGCATATGTAGGCCTGCTGTGGAAGATCGATTTGAGATGAAACATAACGGGGTGCAACTCTTGCACACTAATGGGAAATTCACAAAACTATATCATGAGGATCCATAATAACATTTGCAGAATTTCATGGAGATCAATGATACTTCCATTCACGAGAGTGTCATTATGTGAGATTTTTGCTCTTTCTTTTTTATCTATTGGGAGAATCTAAGAGGTAGATTAAGTCTAAACCACCAAGTTCCATCACTACCTAGGACGACTTGGAACAAAAATTTCTAATTTAATTTTTCCCATCCGAAAAGACCGCACTATTGAGGAGTGAAATTTTAAGTTTCAAGTAGAGAGATGGTGAGAATCTATACCAAGATTGGAAAAGGTTCAAGTCCATGCCCATGATTTCCCATATTATCATCAGACCAATAGGGTTTTGGTGCATACTTTTATAGAGGGACTTGAGCTGCATATAAAGATTCTACTTGATTCAGCAGCACGTGGACATGCATTGAAAAAGCCTTATGATGAGTTGTACACACTTCTGAATTGTATCTCACAGAGGAATTCTAAGAGGAATACAGATATGTCAAGAAGCACCCCAAAGAAAGTTGCAGGGTTTTCTAGTAGTTGACTAGTCGATAACGATTGCAGTACAGATTGCTTCCTTCAAAAAATCAATAGAACACTTAGTTTATAACTTGAAATTGGGGCATAAAAAAGCTTCATTTAATATGGTGCAATAGATTCAGAAATGGTGTGAGGCATGTGGGAATGGTGACCATTCAGCTAATGCATGTGCAGCTAATCCAAAATCTGTGAACTATATAGGTAATGCGCAACGTCAAGGGAATTAGAACTTCAAAATTACTTATAGTGCAAACTGGCAGAATCACCCTAACTTTTTATGGGGTGGAAACCAAGGGTAGAATACAAATCAATATCAAGGATAAGAAAATCAAATCTTCAACAACAGGGTTCGGGCAGTCAGGCTAATAATTAGTCTAGTAATATTAAGAAAATATTGAAATAGATAATGACAAATAAACCACAGATGTAAACATATATAAAGAATCAGGAGTTGGCTATAAAAACCTTAGAGGTTCAATTGGGGCAGTTTGCTGGGGCACAAAACACTAGGCTTCAGAGAGGTCTACCCAGTGATAGACCCGAATCCTAAGCAAGCGAATATAGTGTCTATGCACAGTGGTATGCAATTGGAAAAGTTAAAGCTCGAAAAAGATGATTCTCAGAGCTGTGGCCAGGGATGAGAGAAATTTAACCATGGCAGAGTTAAGAGTAGTGAGAATTGAGTGGCAAGGGTCAAACGACCTTTACTATTCCCATAGAGGCTGAAAAAACAGAAGGCAGAAGCATGCGCCAAAATTTATTGACTTGTTAAAATAGGTTCACATTAACCTTTCTCTTATTGATATTTTTAGGAAAGTCCTTAAATATTCCAAGTACATCAAAGATATCGTGGCCAAAAAAACCTATTGACAAAATATGTCATTCTTGCACATACTGAAGAGTGCACCTCAAGAATTCAAAATAGACGGCTTACAAAATCAAGGATCCAGGAAGCTTTACTATTCAGATCACAATTGGGAAATCCATTAGTGCTTGAGGTTTATGTGATCTTGGTGCTAGCATAAATCTCATGTCCACTTCTTTGTTTAAGAAGATAGGGTTGGGTAGCCTAAGGCCCACCATAGTGGTATTATAGTTGGCTGACCACTTACTTTTCAAACCTGATGGGATAGTGAAAGATGTGTTAGTGCAAGTGGGGTCCCTTATATTTCCAATGAACTTTATTATACTGGATTTTGATGCGGATCCAAAAGTTCCATTTATTTTGAGATGTCTCTTTTTAGCTACTGGACGTTCATTGATAGATGTAGTTTCTAGGAAACTAGCTATGCGAGCTCATGATTGTATACACATATTTTTTATCCTCCCCGAATTTTAACATATTTTTTGATGTTAAATATTTATATTTGGTCCGATATTATGTTAATTTTTATTTTATTTTAGATAAAATTTTAGTTAAAAATAAATAAATAAAGTTAATTTTAGGATTTTTATTTTTATTTTTAAAATAATACAAAAATTCAAATATATATTTTTCTTTTTAAATTTTAATAAATAGGCTAAGACTTTTAGTATTATCTTAATTATATTTATTTTTGGCTATTTATAAACTTTTACTGTATTTTCTTAAATAAAAACTTAATTAATTATTATATTTATTATTATTATTATTATTATTATTATTTTCTGTAATAGTAATTGAAAAAAAAGTTTCAAAATTTAAATCCTAACCCTTATCAAATCCTAACTATTCCCCCCTAAAATTTCCCCTATTTAAGGATTTCCCACCCCAGACAAAACAGACAGCGAATATGTACTTTGACCATCAATCTCTATCAGATAAAAAGAAACCAGAGAAAAAAAAAGGCTAAGAAAAAAACACAGAATGAAATAAAATAGACAGTGAAAAAGCGGAAATGAGGGAGAAACATTCAAAACATCAAATAAAAAAGAAGGAAAAAGTGTGAAGTTGGGGTTTGAGTTTTTCATTCGAGTTTTTAGGGCTGACATTCGTGCTTTGATATTCGTTTAATTCATTACAGGTTCTTATTCGATCTTAAACTTTATTTTAAAATTTTTATTGCAAATCAAATCATAAATAAAGTTGTTTCAATGATTTCATGAATTATTTAGTATATGTAGTTATTGTAGTGAGGTGTTTTATTTATATGGTCATTAAAATTAGTGTTTGTTGTTCCTTAGTTATTCGTTGAAATTGAATCTTAATGTTGGAATATGTCTCTGGGTATATGATGATTTGGCTTTAAAAAAAAAGAGAGCAAAAATAAAAAAAAAATATAAGAAAAGAAATAGACACTGACACAGTTCCTACTTTCTGGTAATCAAAATACGCTCATAAACAAACTCATCACTTCACAATATTCTCCATTATCCACACTATCACAGAATACACCAAAAGGGCACTCATTGAAAGCATTCAGATACACTTCTCTTTTCCATTTTTCTTTTACCAATAATACATACACATACTCTCAACTCACACAACACAAACAATACACACTCACACATTCGGAGAATGGGTAAATCAGAAAAGGAAAATGAAGAGGATGAATGGAAATATGAAAAATAGTAAAAACGAGTGAAATATTGGAAAGAAATTTTAGGAGAAAAAGCAGAGAGTAAAATCGTTAAATAGGATAAAAAATGATAGTTTTTAAATTTTCCAGCGAGAAACTTGCTGGAAAACACATACACACACTACATGCATAACGCTAACCACCCCACTACTGTCGGCACAAACAAACAACAAAAACCACTCCAAACTCCCTGAAACCAACCGACTAACCCACCGCCGATTTTGACTCAAAATCCTTTCGCCACCGATGAAACTCGCTGGTAATCCCTTATCTGGTCAAACAACCACCAGATCTGCCACCGCCTTCCCTTTTTGTTCTTGTCATTGTGATGATCCCATCACCAACGAGCACCAGCCGCCCTCTCTTTTGCTCAAAGTCCAGTGGAAAACCACCTGAAAATGCCCAATCGTCATTCCATTACTATTCCGATGAATTCATCAGTGAAACGATGATACCAATGTTAATATTCCCTAAATTGACCCAGGACCGTATTATTGTTTGTATTTAACTTGGATATGTATTATAAGATTTAGGTTTTTATTTTAATTTAAAGAAATAAGATTCAAAAATCGTAATAAAATTAGCATAATATGGGTAACTTTATTTATTTTATTATTTCATTATTCTTATTTATTGTCATTAATAAAGCTTAATAACTATTATTAAATTAATTAATTTCTTTAATTGAATGTTACTTTAGTTTATTGTAAAGGTTAAAAAGCATTTTGAGTTTATAAGAAACAAATTAAAGCTTTTAACGCTAGACAAATTTATAGGCACGGTTAAAATATTTGTCTCAATTTAGAATGCGGCATACGCATCTTTCTGAGACATTAAAATTCAAGGATGTAATAATGCACCTTGGCGAATATTTTCTAAAATTAATTTTTCACCAATTTATTAATATTAGATAATAGAGAAGTTTTAGTATAATAAAAATGAGCAAATTTAGGCCTTTAAACATAATTTATCAAAATAGTTTAAGTCAAGATAAGTCAATAAAAGAGACCGTGTTAGAACCAAGGGACTCGAGGGGTGGCTCACACCTTCCTCTCGGTCAATAAAATTTCTTACCCGATAGTCTATTTTTGTAGACCAATAAAGAGTTATGTCCTTTTGATTAGGGATTTAAAAAGGTGAATTGGAACACCATAACTCAATTGCAAGATGACTCTGAAAATAAATTAATCACTATTCAAAATCATCACTTTAATTAAAAAATCCCTTCGACTTCAATCCGTGAGGCGAAAAAGGGGTGTGACATCTTTGGCAACTCCACTGGGGATTAACTTGAATTTGTTCTTTTGATATTGACATTACTTGCTTTAATTATTTTTATATTGTGTTTTTTGACCTTATGTGCTACCTGTCACTTATTTACTACTTTGATATTATTGAACTATATTATAAATTGTTTTCTCTTGCGCACCCCTTCTGAGTCTTTAAAATAGGATAAAAGGAATGTAACCCATGCATTCTACCTTATTTTTGAGATAGCCAGAGTGTTAAGACACCAGGTGAAGGATTATTAGTCACACATGTTAGGCGGAGTTTGGATCAACAACGAAGTCGGAGTTGCAGTGCTACCAAACAAATTGTCCCTTCCCGACTCGAGTGTCGGCTCGAGTAAGCCAATCTAGACACCTATCTCCATCAGGATAAATTTAGTAGAACTGAAACTCAGAATCTGTTTATCCATATTAAGTTTTTCTTTGTTTGCATCATGTGTATTTGACTTAGCTGGACTCGATACAGGGGGATGGGTTTATCTAGAGCAGGTGTTATTTTTTATAATGAACAACATGTGCATCCTTGTAAAACCCTACAAAGTTCAAGTCCAATTTAGTCCTTTATAGCATGCCAAAAGGGGTCCAAGACTTAGAAAAATTTAGCTAAGTGTTAAGACTTAGAATTATTTTTTAGCCTTCGTAATTGGATGATCTTATTTTCAATCCTTACGACCTTAGAATGTCGATTTTTATGTTGATTCATGATCAGGGATGTCAATAGGTCATCTTGGGTGAGTTTTGGAATTTTCAAACATCATTTGAGTCATGTTTGGATGACAAAAATAGAAAGTAAATTCGATCTCGAAGCGTTGCTTGGCTATTATATCGACAACATCGACGTGGTGCATCACCTGCCGCATCATTGGGCACATTTTGCTTATTGAATTACAACTTTTCAAGGGAAATTAGGTCCTTTTCCCCTCACCCAATCCAATAAAAACACGAAATTAAGCTTCCAAAAGGGCAAAATACATTCATTCTTCACAAAACCTCTCAAAAACAAAACCCTAGGTTCATCAAATTCAAGTTCAAGTCTCAAGAATTCACCAACAATTCCCATAACTTCAACAATAAAGGTATGTTAGGTGTTCATCCTTGGGTCTCCTTACACCCTTGGAGTTCAAGAATCCTTTTTAAAACTTGAATTATGATTCCCATGATATGAATTGAATTATGCTCATGTTTCTGTTGTTGTATGGGTTTCAAGTTAAGATGTTTTATGAATTCCATGAAATTAAGTTAGTATGTGTGTTGAATTATGAATCTCTCATGTCAAAACCCTTGAATTTGCAAGTTGCAAGTTGTAGTTATGATGCCCTATGTGGTTGGTTCTCATGTATAGCAATCATGCTCCCCAAGTGTTTGATAAAATATCCATATGAGTAAATTATGCATGGTAATTTATTGTTGTGTTGCTAAAGTTGTGATATGAGTTTATCAATTATTCTATCTAGTCCTGGGGGTATTTATTACTCAAAATCTAGCTATTTACTTAGTTGTAGTAGTTATAGAATAGTCCAAGTAAAGGTCAAGAACCGTAGTACTCAATCAATTAACAGAACTCAGTGAACTCAGTCCAGTTCAGTCAGTCAACACGATCAGGGTCAGTTCAGTCAAGCTGAGTACAGTCTAGTGATTAGTGTCTTTTAGTTAGGAGTAGGATTCAGCATTGAGCGAACCTTGGGATGGGGGCATTCTTTCTAGTTAGGGTTTGACCCTTAGTAGAAATCCCTAAGTTATAGAACTAGTCTATATCGGGGTATGTCAGTTAGATGAACACTCCCACAATTACAGTTTTAGTCTTAGTATTTAGTAAAGAACTCAATCAGTTCTACAACACCACGGCTATCAGTTATCAGCTACTCAACCATTAAAATTCAGTACTTAGTTTCAGTATAATCTTAGATACACGACGTATACCTATATTTATAGTATTGCATGTTTAGTATGTTCAGTAGTTACAATTTTGCATGTACTCTGATCCAGTTATTTCATGATGTTCATTTAGCCAATTAAAATCTTATACATATGAACCTATATATATCAGCCTTACCTCACTTAGCTTACCAGTACATTTCATGTACTGATCGCATACTTTATTTTTGCGCTATGATGTCTTATATCATAGGTTCAGACACTCAAGTTCCTGAACGTACTTAGCAGCTCAGGCTATCAGTAGCAGTTATAGCGGTGAGTCCTTATATTTTAAGGATAGAGTTTATCTATTTCAGTATTCCAGTAGTTTAGTGGTTATTTAGTCAGAGTTAGTTGGGGGTTTGTCCCATCAACTCCATATTCAGACAATTAGAGGCTCTCAGACTAGCATAGCCAGTTATTCAGTTTTCAAATGTTATTATCAGTTATACTTAGTTGTTATTTTAGTATTTTTGAGAACTTTATGCCATTTTTTGATTTCTTCCACATATATTTCAGTATTATATATTCAGTGCTCATAGTAGGTTTCAGTCATGGGTTAACTTATGGTTCTTCGGGGTCATAAGCACCGTGTGACACCAGGGTGTAGTCTCGGGGTGTTACAAACTTTGTATAAAGCCTAAGGTTCTAAAGACTCCTAGGGAGTCTGAAAGATGTATCAAGTAGAGTCTTGTGCATAGGTGTATAGCACTCCACACTTTTGGACGAGGATATGAGGTGTCTTTAGGAAAAGTTCCCTTCTTCTAGTGTTCATATAGTGTGAGTGATCATGAGCTTAAGTTAAACTCTTTTTATAATACAACTTCTCCTTCCGTTTATAAAAGATGCCTCCCAGAAAGACCAACGGAAAAAGAACTGAAAACCAGCCACCACCTCTGCCTATTCAGGAAGATCCCTGAATGAGCACATTTCTCATGTATAATTCATAGAAAATTTCACCACTGTAGCCCATTCTATGGCAGCTCAGAATGTTTGACCAACTACTATTCAGTCCAAACCAGTGGCCAATACTGCTGCAACTAGAATTTGGGACTTCATCTATATGAATCCTCCTTCATTTTCAGGGTCTAAGTCTGAATAGGACCCATAGGAATTCCTTGACATGGTGCAAAAGGTAACAAACATTATAGGGGTAACTGCTAGTGAGAGTGCTGAGTTAGCTGCTTATCAGTTGTAGGATATGGTTCATACATAGTTTAAGTAGTGAAAGGTAAATAGGGGTGCAGATGCAGATAGAATGAAAGGGTTCGCTACTGCCTTTCTTGATAGGTTCTTTCCGTTAGAGTTGAGAGAAGCTAAGGTTTTAGAGTTGATCAATCTAAAGCAGGGCAATACGAGTGAGAAAGGGTATTCTTTCAAATTCACTTAGTTGGCTAGGTATGCTCTTCATGTAGTAGCTGATAGTAGGTATAAGATAAGCAAGTTCATGTATGGTGTATCTGATCATGTGGTCAAGAAATATAGGACCGCAATTGTAATACCCCACCCTTCTCCTAGTTCAAATTTGTCTCTAGAACATCAAAGATCTTTCTTCAAAGATGAATATATTTTATTCCATGTGAAATTTGTAAGATTTTGACTTTTTATCCCGTGAAAAATTAAATAATCTTTCCATCGATACCAAATTCGCCCAAATCCGATACTTGGGTGAAGAGTTTGAGCCAATTTAGTGAGACAGTGTACCACCTGGTACTTTAGCGCATCGCGGAGCAAGCCAAAATAGCAATTGTCAAAATCTAGTAAGCCTCCACTATTCCACCGCATCACAGTGGCTTTTTAATTTACAACCAAGGTGGAAATACGATTTTCACCGTGTCGCTCCAAGGCTCAGTTTCACAATTGTCCAATTTCTAGTAAGCTATCGTGATTATGGCACGTTGCGCTAGCATGTAAAATTGGAATTTTTTTTCAGTTTTGGATTTTAATTCCAAGGGCAAGACGGTTATTTTGCTATCCCTATATATACTCTTTAACATGATATTTCTCATTATTTCACCCAAATATACTAGTTTTCTCTCAATTTTCTTCAAGAACAACTATTAGGTTCATAGCTCAAGACCCAAGTCATCAAGATTCCTCCGTAAATCTTTCGAGAATCATATAATAAGGTATGTTAGATGTTGATTCTTGGGTTCCTTCCACCCAAGAAGTTCAAGAATCCTTTTGTAAATTCAAAGATCTTATATTTATGAGTTTTTATGATTCATGTGAATTGAAATTGAAGTTTATGTTATTATTGATTTTTAATTCATGATTTAGACTACCAATTTCAAGAGTTAATTCTAGTATGTGATGAATTGTATGATGTTCAAGATAAACCCTCTTCAAGTTGCATGATATTGATGTATTCATGATGATTAAGTATAGAATCTGTGGTATAACCAAAGCATGCTCCCCATATGTTTGATAGAATGCTTAAGTAAAGATAATAGTGCCTATTTAGTATGTTAAGCATGAAATCCTCAATTTTGTGATAACTAGTGCATACCAAGCGTTTGTTGAAATGCCTTAGTGAATATATTATGATAAGTTGCATGCATTCTTATCCATGTGTATTTCTTATTGAACAAATATGAGATATTAGTATGCATTCCCTATACATTTACATGTGTATGACATTCAAGTTATTGACGAGATATCGTATTGATTGTGTTGTGAATGAAAGTACATTGTCATGATATTCAGGTGTGGTCCTATCTTATTTATTTATGCTATCGAGTCCTAGGGGTTTTTATATCCAAAAATTTAGTTGTTGGTCTAGAGTCGAGTCAGTCTCAAGATAATTTCAGTCGTGCTATGATCAGTAGAATTCAGCCAGTACAAACTTAACAAAATTCAGTAATCTCAATACTAGTTAAATCCAGCCTTAGTATCAGTCTAACCCAGTTTCGTATTCAGTTTAGACCGCAGTAGTATTCAGTTCATATTTCAGTAAGGCTCAATAAGTTACATAACTCAGTAGCATTCTGATAAAAAGTAGAATTCTAAAGTATTCCGTCAGATAACGAAATCAAGTAAACTCAGTTAGATCAGTCAAGTAAGATAATAGAAAATAGATTTAGCTCAGTCTAGTATAGTCCAAGAATTAGTTTAGTGTCTTTTAGTTGGGAGTAGAAACTAGCACCGAGCGAATGCAGGGATGATGACTTCCCTGTTAGAGAGGCAGAGTCATTAGTAATAGTCCCTAAACTCCAAAACTGCGTAGCCAGTACAGTACTAGGAGTCACCCATTAGATTAAGGCTTGACAATCATATTGCCTTAGGCTTGAATCCCTGTTCAGGGTCACCCGTTAGAGAGGCTTGAATATAGCAGAGGTCTTTACCTGTGGAATGGTATTGACACCCTTCCAACTGGGGTTATAGGTTGGACCCCACTAGATTAGATTCAGAATATATCGGTTATGTGAGAAATCCCACAGTTGCAGTTTCAGTATCAGTCTTTAGAGTAGAACTCAGAAATTAGGACTGTCAGATATAGTCACCCATCTCAGTAAGAAACTTAGATAGTTCCATAGATTTATGGACCACCCGCTAGTTAGGCCTGGTATAACATAAAATTAATCATTATCAATACTAATAGAGCCGGATATCACCCTTTAGATAGGTCTGATCTCAAACTCAGTCCGTCATTTCTGTTATCATCAGTTTCAAAGATCAACCGCTAGAGAGAAATGATCTTAACTTCAGTACTCAGTTATCAATATCAAAAGATTCAGTTATTCAGTATCTCAGTATTAGTAGTGAGTTCAGATATCAGTAAAGCAGTATCCGAGTATCATTATTCAGAGTCATAATGATTTCAGTTATGGTTTGTGCATTCATGCATACGTCCTCATTCACTACTCTCATGTCATTCAGTTAAGCTATGTTCATGCATAAGACCTTGCATTTAGCCTTACCTCATCTAACATACCAGTACATTCCAAGTAGTGATGCATACTTTTCTCTTGCACTATGGTGTCTTATACCATAGGTTTAGAAGCGCGAGATCCAGAACACCCTTAGCAGTACAGACTCAGTCAACAACAGTAGACGTAGCTGTGAGTCCTCTTTATTTGAGGATGATCCTTATTTTATTATGGCATTAGACTCAGTTTATTTTTAGTAGACGGAGTTAGTTGGGGACATATCCCATCAACTCCCTAGTTCAGACAGTTAGAGGCTTTTCAGACAGATGTATCAGTATTCAGTGTTCATTTTTGAGTATTTTAGATGTTTTGAACCTTATGGAAAGTTTTTGCCAGTTTCTTGCATTTATTATATTATATTATGCAGTACTCAGGTATAGATATCAGTAGAGGGTTAGCTTGTGGTCCTTCGGAATCATGAGCACCGTGTGGCATTCTGATTCTAAAAAATTAGAGCGTTACAGCAATGCTGATTAAGAAGATGGACTTGGCTAGGTTGATTGTCCATGCTCAACATATTGAGTAACAGAATACTAAAGAGAAAGAGAGGGAAATCAAGAGGGCTAAAAAAGATAGTTTTAGTTTTGCTCAACCTAAGTCAGAAGGTGGTAATTATCCTCAATTTTGTATAAAATTTTTAGTCCCAGCTCTGTCCTTACCTAGTGCTCCTGTGCCTGAATTCATAAATGGTAATAAGGATAGGGCACCAGACTCTAAATCTTAGGGTAGTGTGAACAATGCCTGAACAAATCTTCTTTGTCAGAAGTGTGGCAGAAATCATCAGGGTGTCTGCAGGGCTCGCAATAATATATTTTTTGGGTATGGTAAGCTAGGTCATTGAATTAGAGAGTGTCCTCAGGTGGGTTGACAGATTCATCATAATTGTCCCCCAGTTCAGTTCGATCTCCCATCTCAGCAGGGTGCCGCTTCTAGTGCCACTAGTGGGCAGCACCAAAACAGTCTCTATACACTCCAGTCCCGACAGGATCAGGAAAGTTCTCCTGATGTGGTAACTGGTACATTACATATTTACCATTTATATGTTTATGCTTTATTAGATCCAAGAGATTCTTTATCCTTTGTAACTCCTTATATAGCTGTCAACTTCGGAGTCAGACCCAAAATCCTAATAGAGCCTTTCTCAGTTTCTACCTCAGTAGGTAAGTCTATCATAGCCCGATGGGTATATAGGAACTGTACGGTTATGGTGTCTTATAAATTTACTTCAGTAGACTTAGTAGAGTTAGAGATGATGAATTTTGATGTCATTCTCGATATGGATTGGATCCATTCATGCTATGCCTTAGTTGAATATAGAAATAGAGTTGTATATTTTTAGTTCCTGAATAAACCTGTCCTAGAATAGAGGGATAGTACTTCGGTACATAATGGTCAACTTATTTCATACCTTAGAGCGAGAAAAATGATATCCAAGGGGTGTGTCTATCATTTGGTGTGAGTCAAAAAATCTAGTTCTGAGACTCCTAATCTTGAGTCAGTTCCAGTCGCAAGTGAATTTCAAGATGTGTTTCTCGAAGATCTCCTAGAGTTCCTCCCGAAAGAGAAATTGACTTCGGAATAGACCTTTTTCCTGATACTCAACCCATCTTTATTAAGCTATACAGAATAGCTCCAATTAAACTTAAAGAGTTAAAAGAACAGTTGAAGGACCTCTTAGACAAAGGGTTCATCAGGCCCATCGTATCTTCTTAGGGTGCACCAGTTCTATTCGTGCAAAAGAAAGACAATTCTCTTATAATGTGTATAGTCTACCATCAGTTAAAAAAAGTCATGGTCAAGTATAAGTACCCACTTCCTAGATTTAATGACTATCATCAGCTTAGAGTCAGAGAATGTGACATTCCAAAAACAACTTTAAGAACCTGGTATGGTCACTTCGAGTTTTTAGTCATGTCATTTGGTCTTACCAATGCCCCAACAGCTTTCATGGACTTGATGAACCACATGTTCAAGTAGTTCTCGGACATGTTTGTCATAGTCTTCATCGATGACATTTTTGTCTACTCCCGTAATGAAAATGACCATGCAAACCATCTCTGATTAGTATTACAGACTATCAGAGCCCATCAATTGTTCACCAAATTTAGTAAATGTGAATTTTGGATAACGTCAGTAGCTTTCCTTGGTCACATTATTTTTGCTGATGGCATTATCATTGAACCCTAAAAGACCGAAGCAGTGAGAAACTATGCCAGACCCATCTCTCCGTCAGATATCAGGAGTTTCTTAGGTTTGGCTGGTTATTACCGATGGTTTCTTGAAAGGTATTCATCTATTGCATCCCTTGTATCCATATTAACTCAGAAGAAAGTCAAATTTTAGTGGTCAGATTCTTATGAGAAGAGTTTTCAAGAATTGAAAACTCGACTCACTATAGCCTAGTTTTGACTTTACCCGGTGGTTCAGATGAATTTATTATATATTGTGATACTTCCAGAGTTGGATTGGGGTGTGTTTTGATGTAAAGGGGTAAGGTTGTGGCCTATGCATCTAGACAGCTTATAACTTATAAAAGCATTATCCCACCCATGATCTTGAGTTAGCAGCCATTTTTATGCCTTAAAGATTTAGAGGCACTATTTGTATGGGGTACATGTTGATGTATTCACAGACCATAAAAGCCTGCAGTTTGTGTTTTCGCAGAAAGACCTGAACTTGCATCAGAGAAGGTGGTTAGAGTTGTTGAAAGACTATAACATGGGTAGTGTTGCTCACGTTAAGGATGGTAAGAAGAAGTTAGTTTAGGAAATTCATCAGCTTGCCAGACTCGATGTCCATTTAGTTGATTCGTCTGAGGAAAGTGTTTGGGTGCAGAATAGTTTGAAGTCTTCTTTAGTTTTTGAGGTGAAGGAAAAGAAGAACAGAGATCCCAATTTAGTTAAGCTGAAAGAGTCAGTTAGAGACTAGAAGGTTGAGGTTTTCTCCCAGGGGGAGTTGGTGTGTTGCATTTCCAGGGTAGGCTATGTGTGCAATATATGGATGGCGTGAGACAATGAATTCTTTATGAAGCACATGGTAAGCATTACTCTATTCATCCAGGGGACACTAAGATGTACCGTGACTTGCGGGAAGTCTATTGGTAGAGTGGGATGAAGAGAGATATTATAGAGTTTATAGCTAAGTGCTCAACATGTCAGTAGGTTAAGATTGAACATCAGAAGCTTAGTGGGTCTATACAGGAGTTTAGTATTCCCACTTGGAAGTGAGAGGAAGTGAACATGGATTTTGTGACAGGTTTGCCTCGTACTTGTCGATAGCATAATTTGATTTGGGTCATTGTGGATAGGATGACCAAATCAATCCATTTTTATCCAGTTCATACTTCTTATTCAATCGAGGACTATGCCAGGCTATATATCAGAGAGTTGGTTAGGTTACACGGTGTCCCGTTGTCCATCATTTCAGATAGAGTTACGCAGTTAACCTCTCACTTTTTGAAAGCCTTCCAAAAGGTCTTGGGTATACCTCTCACTTTTCAAAAGCCTTTCAAAAAGGTATTGGTACCCAAGTCCACCTCAGTACAGCATTTTTACCCTCAGACAGATGGTCAAGCAGAAAGGACTATTCAGACTTTAGAAGATATATTGAGAGCATGTGTTATTGACTTTAAGGGCAATTGGGATGACCACTTACCTTTGATTGAGTTCGCGTATAATAACAGCTATCATTTCTTTATCCAGATGTCTCCATTAGAGGTTCTTTATGAGAGAAGATGTAGATCTCCCATTAGTTGATTTGAAGTAGGTGAGGCTGTGGTGGGGGGCCTGACTTGGTGTTTGATGCCTTAGAGAAAGTACAGTTGATTGGGAGAGGTGTAAAATAACCCAGAGCCCACAGAAATCTTATGCAGATATGATAAAGAAAGATCTTGAATTTGAGATTAGTGATTATGTGTTTTTGAAAATCTCTCCCATGAAGGGGGTGAACAGATTTGGTAAGAAGGGAAAGCTTAGTCCCTGATATGTTGGTCCTTATAAGATTCTGAGTTATTTCGGTATGGTAGCTTATGATCTTAAGTTACCTACAGACTTAGCATCAGTGCACCTAGTGTTTCATGTCTCTTTGCTAAAGAAGTGCATTGGTGGACCAACAGTTGTAGTCCCCATAGAGAGTTTAGATGTTCAGAACAGTCTCTCTTATGAGGAAGTCCTAGTCGAAATCCTTGATTATCAGATTCACAAACTAAGGAATAAAAAAGTTCCTTTGGTCAAAGTTCTTTTGTGAAATCAGTTCGTTGAGGAATCTACTAGGGAAGTAGAGTCAGACATGTGAACCAAGTATCCTCAACTCTTTTTTGCAAACTCAGACTCAACCTAAGGTAACAACCTTCCTTATATTTAGTATATTCCATACTCAGTTACAGCTGCATAACATTCTTATATCATTCATGCATTCATGAACAGTTCAGTCATACATCATGTCTCCAGAATTCAGCCATTCTTCAATTATGCATGTCAATGTAAGTACAGTTCCTCAGTTCCTCTCAGTTCAGTCAGTCTCATTCAAGGATGAATCTTTCCAAAGGGGATATATTGTAAGACCCCGCAAAGTTCTAGTTCAATTCAGTCCTTTATAGCATGCCAAAAGGGTTCTAGATTTAGAAAAATTCAGCTAAGTGTTAAGACTTAGAGTTATTTTTTAGCCTTCATAATTGGATAATCTTATTTTCGATCTTTACAATCTTAGAATATCGATTTTTAAGTTGATTCATGATCAAGGATGTCAATAGGTTATCTTAGGTGTGTTTTGGAATTTTTGGATGTTGTTTGAGTCACGTTTGGATGATAAAAACAGCATGCCAACGAGATCTTGATGCGTTGCATTGGCTATCGATCGACGCAGCGCATCGACAATCGCGTCGACACTATCGATGCGGTGCGTCGCCTGGCGCGTCACTAGGCAAATTTTGCTCATTTAATTATGACTTTCCAAGGGCAATTAGGTCCTTTTCCCTTCACCCAATTCAGCTAAAACACAAAATTAAGCTTCCAAAAGGGAAAAATACATTCATTCTTCACAAAACCTCTCAAGAACAAAACCCTAGGTTCATCAAATTCAAGTCCAAGTCTCAAGAATTCACCAACAATTCACACAAATTCAACAATCAAGGTATATTAGGTGTTCATCCTTGGGTTAACTTCCACCCTTAGAGTTCAAGAACCCTTTCTAAAACTTGAATTATGATTCCTATGTCATAAATTGAATTATACTCATGTTTGTGTTGTTGTATGGGTTTCAAGTTAAGATCTTTTATGAATTCCATGAAATTAAGTTAGAATATGCATTGAATTATGAATCTCTCATATCAAAACCCTTGAATTTACAAATTGCACGTTGTAGTTATGATTCCCTATGTGGTTGGTTCTCATATATAGCAATCATGCTCCCCAAGTGTTTGATAAAATATCTATATAAGTAAATTATGCTTAGTAACTTATTGTTGTGTTGATAAAGTTGTGATATAAGTTTATCAATTATGCTATTGAGTCCTGGGGGTATTTATTACCCACAATCTAGTTGTTTACTTAGTTGTAGTAGTTATAGAATAATCCAATGGTCAAGAACCGTAGTACTCAGTCAGTTAATAGAACTCAGTGAACTCAGTCCAGTTCAATCAGCCAACACGACAAGGTCAGTTCAGTCAAGCTTAGTATAGTCTAGTGATCAGTGTCTTTCAGTTAGGAATAAAATTCAACACCGAGTGAACCTAGGGATAGGGGCATTCCTGCTAGTTAGAGTTTGACCCTTAGTAGCAATCCCTGAGTTACAGAACTACGTAACCAGTGTAGGGTAAGTTGTCCTTCTGCCATACTAGGGTTGATGCAATCATATATATATATATATTTCATGAGTCTTCATGCCAGATTAGGGTTGACCCAACATTGTTAGTATCCCGTGGCAAGGTGCAAACACCCTTCTAACTGGGGTCACAGGTTGGACCCAAAATTAGTCTATATCAGGGTATATCAGTTAGATAAACACTCCCACAGTTATAGTTTTAGTCTTAGTATTCAGTAATGAACTCAGTTAGTTCGACAGAACCATGACTCTCAGTTATCAATTACTCAGCCATTAGAATTCAGTACTTAGTTTCAGTATAATATCAGATACACGATGTATACCTATATGCGTAGTATTGCATGTTCAGTAAGTTCAGTAGTTATAGTTTTGCATGTACTCGCATCCAGTTACTTCATGATGTTCATTCAGTAGTACATTCCACGTACTAATCATATACTTTATTTTTGCTCGATGATGTCTCATATCATAGGTTCGGACGCTCAGGTTCCTGACCGTACTTAGCAGCCCAGGCTATCAACAATAGTTACAGTGGTAAGTCCTCATATTTTGAGGATAGAGTTTATCTATTTCAGTATTCCAGCAGTTCAATGGTTATTTAGTCAGAGTTAGTTGGGGGTTTGTCCCATCAACTCCATATTCATCTAGTTAGAGGCTCTTAAACTAGCATTGTTAGTTATTCAGTTTTCAGATGTTATTATCATTCATACTCAATTGTTATTTCAGTATTTTTGAGAACCTTACGACATTTTCAGATTTCTTCCACATATAATCAAGTATTATATTTAGTGTTCACAACAGGTATCAGTCATATGTTATCTTGTAGTCTTTCGGGGTTGTAAGCACCATTTGACGTCCAGGGTGCAGTCTCGGGGCATTACAATCTGATGTACTCTTTGACATTTATTTGGAAAGCCATTTGGTTGTTGACCAACTTTAGAAAACTTGGTAAAACACAAGAGAGTATATTGTCCTCAAATTTAACGAATCATTTTTCAAAGAAATTAAAATATATATATATATATATATATATATAGTTTTAAGGTCTTCATGAACTACGATGGTCTGATTCTCACTATTTAGCGGGATATGTAGGAATCACTTTTTGGGGTACGACCCTATCTTTTGAAAAATTATTCATAGATTTATTGGAGAATATTTTGAAAATATGATTACTTTCATAATTATTTTTCTAATCCTCCAGTCCAATTTTTATATATCTTAATAGCCCTGAATCTTTAGGGATCATGAGGCTAAGTTTTTACAAAATAAAAAATATATATAAATCTTAACAACCCTAAACCTTTAGGGGTCTTGAGGTTGAATTTCATATGACATATATTTCAAGAACTACACACACTCGATTCTCATCTTAACAAGTTACGTAGGCAGTCCTTCATGGATTCAGTGATATTTAAAAAAAAACAAAGTTTTGATCCTTATATATATATAAAAAAATTAATTTAATTTGTTCTCAAAAATAAAAAATATATTATTTTTTCCAATAAACTCAAAAAAAGGAAAAAATTATTTTTCATTGTTCAAATAAAAGAGTGTGTTTCTTCATATCTCCAGTTTTAAGAAATATGCATGCCTTATTCTCATCTTAGTGAGATACGTAAGCATACCTTCTGGGGTTTGGTGATCTTTTAAAAAAAAGATAAAAGAAAAAGAATTTTTGAAAAATGTTACATTCCGACGCCTTTGCTATTTCTTATACAGTTAGTTTAAGGTGGTTGGTTTGTGGTATTTTGGTTGGTCCTCCATATTACACCAATTCCAGGGAAGAGAGTCATGTACAACAAGAACATAGAGAGTGAAATCATGGATCAGACAAAGAGTTAGGAAAAATGAGAGTTTAAAGCAAGAGATTGTGAGTTTGAGGCAACAAATGTTGGAAATGTATCGAGCTTGGGCCTGTGGGCTGCCTTCCCCTCCACTTCTCACTATTGACCCTACAAATATCTTGAGTTTTTCACCAGAATTACAAGGTCAGTTTTTTATTTTTGGTTATGCGTCACAACATGCCTTAGAATTTACTCCAAACCAAAAGAATCCCAATGCTTCCATCACCCATTCTCTAGAACTTCAGTATGAATATACCACATTGATAGCACCACCTATAGTCTCTGCTTCTATTGCTCAACCCTCTACTAAGGTTTCTACCTTGGCTTTTCGTCTGGTGATTGTGCTTCCCCAATTTTCTAAAGACCAAGAGAAAATGGCTAGGAAAATGAAAAACACAGAAAAGGCTATAAAAAATTCTTTAGGATTTGTGAATAATGAAAATGTTGCACATAAGGACTGGAGCATGTCATTAAGTGTTAACCTCTCTCCTAACTTTGAGGTATCAGAATTTGAAGAACATGATAGGTACGAGGATTCTGTAAAACACTTAGGACGATATTCCTATCAGTTGAGAAGGGCTGAAGGAAAGAAGAAGGAAAGCATACCTATTGTCGTTCCAGGGTCAAAGCAGAGCTCAAGAGGTCCAAATCAGCAATATTGTCAGTCAAAATCCCGAGCCTGCTCATCAAATCCATAAGCTCACCTGTAACAACGTTCCTCTTTGCAAAATCTAAGATATTCTATTCCAATTCCTCAGTATCCTTTGAACAATGCATAATTGTATGCTCATCCATTTTCTTATCCACAATGGCATGCATCGGTCCCTCATTATTGTCCTCAAACCGCATATATTTACCAAGGAACTTCTAAGTCCAAGTTTCAATTGAGGACGAAATTTGAAAAGAGAAAAAAGTCAAAGGATAATTGTACACCAATTGAGGAGTCATATGCTAGTTTATTCCAAAGGCGAATAGAGTAGAGCATGATCACTCCTCTCCTTGGGTGTACTCCTGATTCGCATTTAAGAAATTTTGATCCTCATGTATGATGTGCATATCATTCTAATGTTCAGGGCCACAACATTGAAGGTTGTAGTGTTTGAAAAGAGAAATAGAAAGGATGATTCCAGAAAAATTAATTATAGTGCAAAGCATTGACACTACAAAGGTCACACATTATCCTTTACCAGTACATGATAATGCATAATATGGAGGAAGCAATGAGTTAAGCATGGGGACCCAGAACTTATTTGTTGACAAAAATATGTCTGATAGTGGTGGAAGCTCTAGTCATACTGATATGAAAACCAATGACTAAGATTTCAGGCACAGCAATTGAGAAGTCACTCCTCTTCCTTCTTGGAGAAGGGGTGGTAGTTTGTTTTAATTTTTTTTCTGTTATCTGAATTATTTCAGGTTTGTAGTTCGGGATCTACCTTGTTTTATCCCTTTGTTGTTTATGTTCAAACCCTTCTATCTTTAATTTTAAATAAATGGAGTGTCCCTTTTCCTTTTTTATTTTAAATATGCGTTGTTTGTTTGTTTTTTTTACATAAGTATATTTTATGGTGATTCTAGTGATATGGCATGCTGGCAGAATTTTCAGCTAGATCTTAAAATCCCGCTTAAGTATGAACTTTGAATAAGAGGGTTAAAGTTAAAAACAAAATATTTAAGAAAATAAGTAGAGTGTTAAGGTGTTTGGGGACCTAGTTACAACCTCACTTGAATATATAGAGGTAATCAATTTGCGAATAAAAAATGACTTGATCTTCATTGATAAGGTCTGACTTGATCTTCAATGAGAAGGTCCATATCAAGTTTTTGAATGAGATCAATTAGAGATATATAGTTTCTATTATAAGGAAAAACAAAAGGAAGTTAGCTTCAAAAAAAGGGCAATAGTCATCTATTGTGAGAAAATACAACACAAATGGGCCCGTATGTTTTACAAGCATGAAAGAATGACACATGTGCACCTGCTCAGTCAAGGTCAATGTTAAAAATATATACATGATCTTTATGTTCTACTCTCTCATTGCATGTTATGTACTTGCATTTTTAAGGATTGATATGACGAAGGCATTTCATTCTTCTATCCAAATGTTGTGTCATCCTTTGTTACCCCCTTTAAGCTTTAAGTTTATTTTCTTTTATACACCTCTTTTGGAATCAAAATATAATCTGCAAAGTCAAAGAAAAAGAAAGAAAAATAAAGAAAAAGAAAGAAAAAGAAATGAGTCAAGAAAGAGAAATATAGTCAA
The DNA here is from genome assembly GCF_002878395.1 of Capsicum annuum. Classification (NCBI taxonomy): domain Eukaryota; kingdom Viridiplantae; phylum Streptophyta; class Magnoliopsida; order Solanales; family Solanaceae; genus Capsicum; species Capsicum annuum. Next base: position 90,473,956 of record NC_061122.1, read on the forward strand.
AAAAATCAAAAAGAGAAAAGTCGAAGAAAAAAATCATCAAAAATTAAAATCAAGCAAAAGAATGACTTATCTGAACTAAGTTTGACCTGATTCTTGCTATGACAAGATACGTAGGCAGCCCTACTCTAGGATCCGGTCCAACCAAGCAAAAATTCAAAGTTACCTAGTATGAAATAAAATTGGGGCAAAAGTTATTTTCTGTATGAGTCAATTCCATAAGTTGTAAATATCACGCTATATAATATATTTTTGAGTCTCATTCAGCCCATTCTTTCTAACCATATCCAAAAGCTAAGTTACAAACAAAGAAAGACCGTTATATTAATTTTTGAGGGATAAGCATGTTATAGGTATATGATGCTTTACATTTTGGGCACCACTTTCCTTTATCTGGATGAAAATGTGAGAAAAATAAAAATGAGAGAGTCTTATTGGTGAAAACTCTTATGGGAACCATAAGGCGATAGTGAGTTGAGAGAAAATAAAGCTAAGAGAGGCTTGTTGGTGAAAATCCATTGAGGTTTCACTAGACTAAGTAGGATTTTAATCTAGAGCAACAAGTTCTAGAGCGGCTTAATTTCAAATTCAATAAGTGGGTAAAAGTTGAAAATGATTAGTATGAGTAGATCAGGCTATTTTATTCAAAATGCATGTCATAATTACTGGAATCACCTGCCACACCCAGATAGGTTTTCATTTTGGATATTTTTTTAAAAGAGATGTCTACAGATTTTTTTCTATTTATTATTATTTTTCTTTTTTATTTTGTGTCTTTCTCATCAAATGAAAAATCAATATCGTCATCTTTCACGTATTTTGAGTCAAATTTTATTTCAATAAAAGTGAGAAAGAACTTTAAAACTTACTACCAACTCCCTCAATTGCACAAAGCAAGACAAAGGGCTGATGCACAAAGGTAACATATTTCAAAATAAAGTAAGGTGCTCAAGAATGCTTATCATCCGAAAATTTTTGGACTCATGGAAGTATAAATAGTGTATTTGAAGTTGAACCCAGATACATCATGCTAGAGAAATATGATTTGAGTCAATACTTCCAGTAGCAAGAATCTGGGGTTAAAAATATGACAAGCCAATGATATCGATTAATGATTTGAAATGGAGCTAAGCATGACAAGTGAAAGAGCGGTCACCTTAGTAGCCAAATGCCACAAACCAACCACTATGTTTTTAAATTAAGAAGTTTTCTTTGTTTGAAACAAAAACACATGCTGACTTCAAATCAAATGTTTTAAAGCTTAGATATTAGAAAGATGCAATTCCTCACTTTACAAATACAAGAGATGGTATTGCTAAGTATGTTTGATAATCACAATCATGGTTAAAACTCATAATCTTATACCTTAGGAGACGCACTTCCTTTTCTGGGTGTTTCAGGTCTCATTGGTTCGGTGACACACTTCCTAACTTGAACCATTTCTCCTAAAAGACACATTTTCTAGTTGAGTCATTTTATTTAACCCCTAGGAGACGTACTTCCTAGTCAAGATATGTCAGTTTTCACGTGTTAGGTAACACACTTCCTAACTTGAACATTCACTCCTAGAATACGCACTTTCTAGTTAAGTCATTTCATTTAACCCCTAGGAGATGCACTTCCTAGTCAGGGTATGTCAATTTTCATGTGTTAGGTAACACACTTCCTAGCTTGAACCATTACTCCTAGAAGATGCACTTTTTAGTTGAGTCCTTTCATTTAACCCCTAGGAGATGCACTTCCTAGTCTGAATAATTCAAGTTTCGTTTGTTAGGTAACACACTTCCTAACTTGAAAATTCACTTTCTAGTTGAGTCATTTTATTTAACCCCTCGGAGACACACTTCCTAGTCAGGGCATGTCAGTTTTCATGTGTTAGGTAGTGTACTTTCTAACCTAAACATTCACTCCTAGAAGACATACTTTTTAGTTGAGTCATTCCATTTAACCCTAGGAGATGCACTTCCTAGTCTGAATAATTCAAGTTTTATTTGTTAAGTAACATACTTCCTAACTTGAACATTCACTCCTAGAAGACGCACTTTCTAGTTGAGTCATTTCATTTAGCCCCTAGGAGGCACACTTTCTTGTCTGAATAATTTAAGTTTCATGTGTTAGGAGACACATTTACTAATCATGGTCATCAGTTTACTCTGAAGAAATGCATTTCTTTAGCAAAGCTTTGATTCACCCTTTTTATTGTACTTTTCAAAAGGTGTGATCTGATGACACTCACAAAATTTTCTAGTGCAAACTAGGCAAAAACTTTATTCGTGTTTATGCGACTTTACTTTTTAGCTCAGGACCTTCCTGAATAATGAGATTTTACTTTCTGCTCAGGACCCTCCTGAATAATGAGTCTTTTCTTTTCTAGTTCACCTTTTACTTTGAGTTCAGGAACATGTGTAAAAAATTAGAAACAACAAGTCAGGAGTCCACCTAAAGAACAAGGCAAAAAAATAATAAGTCAGGAGCCCGCCTGAAGAATAGGGTGAAGAAATAACAAGTCAGAAATCCGCCTGAAGAACAGGGTGAAGAAATAACAAGTAAGGATCCCGCCAGAAGAATAGAGTGAAGGAATAACAAGTCAAGAGCCCGCTTAAAAAATAGGGTGAAGAAATAACAAGTCAGGAGCCCGCCTGAAGAATAGGGTAAAGAAATAACAAATCAGGAGCCCGCCTGAAGAACAGGGTGAAGAAATAGCAAGTCAGGAGCCCACCTAAAGAACGGGGTAAAAAAGTTGTAAGTCAGGAGCTCGTTGAAGAATAGGGTGAACATTATCAATTTCAAGTCAGGATCCCGCCTGAAGAATAAGGTGAACATTATCAGTTGCAAGTTCAGGAGCCCGCCTGAAGAATAGGGTGAAAATTTTAAAGTTCAAGTCATAGGAAAGTCTGAAGAATGAGTTAATTGTCAAGTTCCTCTCTAATGCGAAGAGACAACATGAAGGAACATTTTATTTTTTAAAGATTCAACTCAAAATAATGACTTTCTCACCATTTGAGAAGTTATAAAGATTCAAGTCAAGATTCTAGTAAAGCTGTGCAATAGATAGGATCTTTTATTTTTATCTTCTTTTTCTATTTTTATTTTAATGTAAAAGCAGAAGTTGTGAATTGGAAACTCGATGGAACCTCACTCAACTTGTAATTCTTTATCTCATTATTTTACTTTTGAACTACACGTGACCTGATCCTCTTATAAATCGGGATAGGTAGGAGGTCAAAAATCAGGACTCGGTCACATAATTTTTTTTATACTATTTTATCCTTACCTTTTGAATAATCAGAGGGTCAAAAATCATATCTTGTCTACTTTTTTCTATGAAAACTCTTTGAGATATCACACAAAGAGGGGCAAATTGTAGACACGTGATTTTTGATCCTCCCCAAATTTTAACATATTTTTTTATGTTAAATATTTATATTTGGTCCGATATTATTTTAATTCTTAATTTATTTTTTTAGTTAAATATAAACAAATAAATAAAGTTAAATTTATGATTTTTTATTTTTATTTCTAAAATAAAACAAAAATTTTAATATATATTTTTCTTTTTAAATTTTAATAAATAAGCTAAGAGTTTTAGTGTTATCTTAATTATATTTATTTTTGGCTATTTATAAACTTTTATTGTATTTTCTTAAATAAAAAATTTAATTAATTATTATATTTATTATTATTATTATTATTATTAATATTTTTATTTTTTATTATTATTTTCTATAATAGTAACTAAAAAAATCAAAATTTAAATCCTAACCCTTATTAGATCCTAATTGTTCCCCCCTAAAATTTCCCCTATTTAAGGATTTCCCCACCTAGACAAAATAGATAGCGAATACGTACTTTGACCATCAATCTCTATCAGACAAAAAGAAACCAAAGGAAAAACAAGATTGAGAAAAAAACACAGACTGAGAGAAAACAGACAGTGAAAAAGAGGAAGAGGGAGAAACATTCAAAAACATCAAATAAAAAAAAGGAAAAGGTGTGAAGTTGGGGTTTGAGTTTTTCGTTCGAGTTTTCGGTGATTACATTCTTGCTTTGATATCCGTTTAATTCATTATAGGTTCTTATACGATCCTGCACTTTTATTATTAAAATTTTATTGCAAATTGAATCATAAATAAAGTTGTTTCAATGATTTCATGAATTATTTAGTATATGTAGGTATTGTAGTGATGTGTTTTATTTATATGATCATTAAAATCAGTGTTTTTTTTTTAGTTATTAGCTGAAATTGAATCTAAATGTTGGAATATGTCTCTAGGTATATGATGATTTGGATTTAAAAAAAGAGAGCACAAATTAAAAAAAATATATAAGAAAAGAAATAGACACTGACAGAGTCCCTACTTTCTGGTTCTCAAAATATGCTCATACACAAACTCATCACTTCACAATATTCTCTATTATCCACACTATCACAGAATACACCAAAAGGTCACTCACTAAAAAGGATTCACACACACTTCTCCCTTTTTCCATTTTTCTTTTACCAACAATACATACACATACACTCAACTCACACAACACAAACAATACACACACACGGCCAGAGAATGAACAAATAAGTAAAGGAAAATTAAGAGGATGAACGGGAAGATGGAAAACAATAAAAATGAGTGAAAAGTTCGAAGGAAATTGAAAAAGGAAAAATCGAGGGTAAAATCGCTGAATGGGATAAAAAAATGATAGTTTCTAAATTTTCCGATGAGAAACTCATCGAAAAACACAAAAACACACTACATGCACACCGCTAACCACCCCACTGCCGTCAGCACCACCCAAAAACCAAACCTACTCAAAAATCCCTGAAACCAGCGGTCCAACCCACCGTCGGTTTTGACGCAAAACCCCTTCACCACCGGCAAAACTCGTCGGTAATCCCTTATCCGGCCATAAAACCACCAGATCTACCACCAGCTTCCCATATTTTTCCGTCTTTGTGCTTCTCTCATCACCGCCGAACACTATCCACCCTCTCCTTTGCTCAAAATCTAGCATAAAGCCACCTGAAAATGCCCAGTTATTATTTCATTACTGTTCTGGCGAATTTGCCAGCAAAACTGCGATACCAACGTCAATATTCCCTAAATTGACCTAGGACCATATTATTGTATGTATTTAACTTGAATATGTATTCTAATTTATGATTTAAGTTTGTTTTAATTTAAAGAAATCAAATTTGAAAATCATAATAAAATTAGCATAATATGGGTAACTTTGTTATTAGATCATTATTCTTGTTTATTATCATTAATAAAGCTTACTAACTATTATTAAATTAATCAATGTTACTTTAGTTTATTGGAAAGGTTAAAAAGCACTCCGAGTTTAAAAGAAACAAATTAAAGACTTTAATGCTAGACAAAATTTTAGGCACGGTTAAAATATTCGTCTCAATTAAGAATGCGGTATACGCATCTTTCTGAGACATTTAAAATTCAAGGATGCAATAATTCACCTTGGTGAATATTTTTCTAAAATTAATTTTTCACCGATTTATTTAATATAAAATAATAGAGTAGTTTTAGTATCATAACAATAAACGAATTTAGGACTTTAAGCATAAGGGATTGCCTCAATAAACGAATTTAGGACTTTAAGCATTCAGTTTAGAAGAGATCATGTTAGAACCATAGTACTTAAGGGGTGCCTCACACCTTCCCCTTGGTCAACAGAATTCTTATCCGATCTTCTATTTTCGCACAACAATAAAGAGTCATGTCCTTTTGATTAGGGAAAGACTCTTCCAATAAGAAGGACAAACATGCAATTGGAAAATAGTCTGCGGTGGTAAGGAACTTTAAATTTGCTTTACGACTTGGCTATTTCGTCCTAGTCCCACTGTTAGTAGTAGATTAAGGTTTAAATCCTGCACTACAACAAAATGAAGAAGAAGAAAAAAAGAACAACACAGTGAAAAAGAAATATACTCATAGAAAGGAGCTTTCACATTCTGTTTTGGCTGAAGAAAGGAAAGAAGATTTATTTATTTTTTGTTTGTTGTAGGGTTATATTTCAAAGAAGAACCGAATCCACTACTTTGGACCGTTGATGCTACCCGGGGAAAACATTGAGAAATGCTCAAAGAGCATGACAAATAAATTCAACATGCCTTTTAAAAAGCCCATCTTGAGAGAAGTAACATAAAATATGAATACATTGACAATGTGCAGAAGAAATCACTCTTACACCATACGAGCAATGGTCGGTGAATTCTAGAGGAGAAAGAAGTTGCAAACTTTTGATGTATTATAGAACTCTATCCAATGGTAGAGTTTTATAGATCAAGGAAGGAACACTCAATCCTAACCTACGAAAATCACAGCAGGAAGAGAAAATATCTGCTCACATGGAACTCCCAAGTCCTTTTCACCTATACTAAAGTTAATACTTAGCAGAATGTACAGTACATAGTCAGAAATGTTCACGTATTACCTGTATGGGATATGGCTGCTTGTATTTGCTAAAGTTGATATCACATCTCCCAGAGCTGAAAGTGACCTATTGATATTTTGAGCTTCCTTCAGCCTATCACTTTGGACATCAGCCTTCGCAAGCCTCTCACTACCATCTAAATCCACAAGCCAAAGCTTGCTCTTTATAAGTGCAACAACTCATTTATCTAGGTTCTCCAATTCAGTTGGTTGCTTCTATTTGCTTGTTCCTTGGAATATGGCTGCTTTTGTTTGCTTGCTCTTTGTGCATTCACCATCGATCAAATTTGCTAACTTTACCTTACACAACCAAAACAACTTTATTCATACGGAGTCGAACCTGAAAGTAAGAACCAAACAGTTAAAATAGTCGGAGGCATAATCTGCAAATAATAAGGTTTCATTACACAGCTAAATGATTAAAATTGAATAATTTGTCAGGCTGTTAATAGATTGGCTAAATTAAAGAAATTACAACAAAATTGAATACTCACAGGGCTCATTAATAGATTGTGCTTAAGAACTCTACAGTAAAAAAAATAAGCCACAACATGGGAAACCATCTCCTTCTCAGGGTTAGCGACAAAGAAAGTTGGAAAAGATGAAATGTGCAAAATTAAACATTGACAAATTTAAACGAAATTGTACACTTAAAGGGATCGTTAATTGGGACATCTAATAATGGAGATTACTTCCTCCATCAAAGTTTAAGAAAATACCAACGCCAAAAATGTGTAGTACAAATTAAACATTGATTTCGTACACTTACAAGGCTTGTTAATTGGGAGAATTATCTAAGAACGAAGATTACTTCCTTCATCAAAGTTTAAGAAAATGCCAACACCAAAAATGTGTAGTACAAAATTAAACATTGACAAATTTCAACGAAATTAAACAATTACCAGGTTCGTTAATTAGCAGAACCATCTAAGAACGGAGATTACTTCCTCCTTCAAAGTTTAAGAAAATGCCTACGCCAAAAATATGTAGTACAAAATCAAACATTGACAAATTTCAATCAAATTAAACGCATACCGGGCTCGTTAATTGGGAGAACCATCTAAGAACAGAGATTACTTCCTCCATCAAATTTAAGAAAATGCCAATGCCAAAAAATGTGTAATCTAAGAAAAGTCATGAGGTGGGTGAAAAGGAGGAAAGCGGAGGGTGTTTTGTGAGTTAATGGTTAATAAATGGGTTTATTAATTATTAGAAAAATAGATGATAATGAATTAAAATTACAAAAAATAACTCAAAAAAATCAGATAAAAGATAAATAGGTTTGGTGAGCATTGAGGCATGCCACATCAGTAGCCTTTAATGTCTCTTTACATATATATATATATATATTTGTTTTTTGACTTTCAGTTAAATAAAATTATTATTAGCAAAACAATTAATATTGATACAAAATACTAAAAAGAAATATACTACTTTGGATAAAATCACAAGGGAAGCCTCTCTATTAGTACTTTTTTATTTTTAGTTTTTCCTACCAAAATAATTTATTTATTTGTTTTCTATAATTTAAGAAAAAATACCATTAGGTAATGAAAAAGAGTTACAAAATAGCTCCTCAATATAAGGACACGAGTTTGTCTTTGCTCCATTGAATTTCCCTACGGTAATTGTCTAGGCCAATTAGATCATTGACATCTATTTTGGTTAACACTGATATAGTATATTCCTTAGGTACATGTTGGGTTCTAAGTGAAAGTGAATGAAAAATAAAGGAAAGAAAATTGAGGAAAAAGTGAAGTGTATATTCATTTTATATAAAAGAAATGTTCTTCCACATTGGTGGGAGAAAGAAAAATTCTTGTTCTTAAGTATAAAAGCACTTCTTCAGGTGGATAGTGCGGCAAGAACAAGACAAGCCCCATACCATTATTGTTGCTTTGCTCAGCTCGACCTCTGCTTTGGCTTCAAAATTGAAATTGGAATTGAAAAATGATTGAGAGATTATCTTTTTGGACAAGATTCATTTGAAACTTGAAAATTAGTGATATTATAATTCAAAAATCCAATAGAAAATTGTTCTCTATTTGCGGACGAACCTGAGCACGTGCGGATGAATGTCATGATGCACCTTGAAGGGATGTAACCCTTCGAGTTGCTGTTTGAAGATAAAATGACGACATGTGCGTGCAGATGCCCATTCGTAGATGCACCTGGGCCAATTTATAGAAATGATTAATTAATGACCTACGGCTGCATGTGGGCCACCTATGGGCGCAGGTTGAGTCCACAGGTCGGTGACATTTCAGAAAGTTGCGTCTTTTCAAGAATCATTGCTTCCCTTTCCAAGTATAACCTTTTGACTATAAATACTTGAATTTTTCTCAGGTAAAGGTACAAAATTTAAAAGTAAAGACACTCTTCTTCTTGAAAAAACTCAAGTGTGATCCACAATTGTTGAGTGAGTTCATAGTTCTGCAAATTTGAAGTACCACTATTTGCTGAACTGAATTATTTTATCCTGAGAGGATAGATTTCATTAACCTTGGGTACTTGAGGGAAATAAGTTTCTTAAGGACACGTCGTGAATTCAGTGGACTTGATTCTTTCTGTCTTCATCTCTTTATAAATGTTGGTTTTACTATTTTTGATAGTTTGAATTTCATTTTGATAGTTCATAAAATTATTTGAACTTGTGTTTGAAGTTCTTGTTTATTAATACAAATTTTGTACCCGAAAAACAACAATCTTAAGGAATTTGTAATAATCTATATTTTAATTTCTAGAGACTAAAGCCTTTTGGATTTCTATGATGTTTGAACTCAATAGTGATTTGAAAATGTTAAACCTTCATCACGAGCTAAAGTTCATTTAGTTGACAATTAGAAGAACATTAAACTTTCATTGTTAAACTAGAAACAAGTTGTTTAAAGTTTAAGACTTTATTGTTTGTATTCTAAAATAATAAGTGTTTATCTATTTGTGAAAAAATATGAATTTGATAATCAAGTTAGTGATGGAATGGGGAATGTTGCAACAACTAACATTGCTACTTTAAGTCATACGAATACTGCTCTTGCTATAACACCGATAGAAAAATCAAAAAAAAAATTCTGATGTTGATTGTAAATGATGGCAGTCGAAGACGTTCTTTAATTTGAATACTTTGAGTCTTCAAAGGTTCATCACAAAAAGCATTCCTGATCTGTCGAAAGAAACACCAAAAAAAGAATGTTTCATAGAATGGAAGCTTGGAAACACTCAAAAATTGTGTAAGAATTACATTCTGAGTGGCCTACAACATGACTTGTACAATGTGTACAGTAATATGGAGACTTCTAAGGAACTCTGGGATGCTCTATAAAAGAAGTATAAAATAAAGTATTTTGAATTAAAGAAATTCATTATCGTCAAATTTTTGGACCTCAAGATGGTAAACAGTAAAGCTGTTGCTTTTCAAGTTCAAGAGTTGTAAGTCATAATCCATAATCTCCTTGCTGAAAGTTTGGTCGTGAATGATGCTTTTCAAGTAGCTGCAATAATTGAGAAGCTACCGTCTTTGTGGAAAGACTTCAGAAACTACTTAAAGCATAAGTGTAGGGACATGTCTGTTGAAGATCTCATTGTGACTTTAAAGATTGAAGAGGACAATAAGGCAGCAGAAAAGTGATCTCGTGGGAATTCTGCAATAAGTAGAGTTAACATTATGGAAAATGAACCCCCTAAATAAAAGAAGATAAAGAAAGCATCAGGACAAAAAAGAAATACTCCTAAGAAGAAATTCAATGGAAGTTTCTTTAATTATGGCAAAGTTATCCACAAGTCTGTAGATTGTCGGGCTCTGAAGAAGGGAAATAAAAAAGATCAAACAAACATGGGTGAATCTAAAGACGATGTGGATGACATGTGTAATATGCTTTCAGAGTGTAATATAGTTGTAAATTCTAGATAGCGGTGGAGGGATTCAGGTGACACCCTCCACGTGTGTGCCAACAAAGAATTATTTGTATTATATGCTCCGACTTAAGTTGATGAGAAGATATTCATGCGAAATCCACTACGACAAAGGTTGAAGGAACATTAAACATGACATCGGGCAAGGTAGTGAAACTAAACAATGTCCTTCATGTTTTGGAGTTGCGAAAGAACTTAGTTTCTACTTTACTTCTGACAAAAAATGGATTCAAATGTGTATCTGCTTCTGACAAAGTTGTAATAAGTAAGGGTGAAGTGTATATGGGTAAAGGTAATGACTATTGATATGCGTAAAAGTTCTAGTTCTTCTTACTTTCTTAAGTCAATTGAATTGTGGCATGAACGTTTGAGGCATGTCAACATAAAACCTTGTAAAAAATGATTTTAGAAGTTTTGCCTTACTTTGAATGCAATAAATTAAAGAATCAAACATGTGTGGAATCTAAGTATGCTAAGCATCCATATAAATCTATTGAAAAGTATTCCAATTTCTTAGACTTAATTTACGCAGACATGTGTGAACTCAACATCATCTCGTGGTGGAAAAATGGTATCTCATAACCTATATTGACAATTTGCATTAGATATTGTTATGATTATTTGATAAATAGTAAGGATGCAGCAACAGACGCATTTAGACAATATAAAACATAAATTGAGAATTAGCTGGATAAAAAATTAAAATAATAAGAAGTGATGGGAGTAGAATTATGAATCTCTTTTTGAAGAGATAATTGAAAAATAAAATTGTCCATAAAACTACTGCCCCTTATTCACCTCAATCAAATGAGATTACAGAAAGAAAAAAAATCAAACATTAAAGAAAATTATGTATTTCTTACTTGTAAGTTTAGATTTACCTCAAAACTTATGGAGAGAAGCTATCCTTATAGCAAATCAAATACCGAATAGAGTGCCACAAAACAAGACACAATTTTTAACATATAACAAATAGAAAGAAAGGAAGCCCAACTCAAAATATTTCAAAGTGTGGGGTATCTATCCAAAGTTCATGTTTCTATACCTAAAAGGGTAAAATAGGACCAAAGACTATGGATTGCGTTTTCATCAAATATGCCACAAGCAGTAAAGCATGCCAATTTTTGTTTCATAAATACGAGCATTCATAGCTTCATGATAATACAGTAATTGAATTAGATAATGCTGAGTTCTTTGAACACATTTATATATATAAAGTTAGACATGAACTGTCTACTGGAGGGTCTAAATGACCTCAGGATGAACCAAAATAAAATATACTTAATGATGAGAATCCAAGGCGTAGTACACGTCAATAAATGTCTACTTCCTTCGGATAAGATTTTGTAATATTTCATCTTAAAAATGAAAATGAGCCTCAAACTTTTAAATAAGAAATACTATCTATGGACTTATCATTTTGAAAAAGAGGCAGCCAATAGTGAGATTGGTTCAATTTTGAGCAACTCTACTTGGGAGTTGATTGATATTCCTCTAGGAAATAAACTTTTAGATTTTAAATGGATCTTTGAAAGAAAAATAAAAGTAGAAGGTACTAATGATAAATACAAGGCAAGACTTATTGTGAAATGCTTTTACAAAAATAAGACCTTGATTATTTCGACACACACTCTCCAGTAACAGAGATAACGTTCATTCAGCTGTTGGTTTCTTTAGCTATAATCTATGGTCTTGAAATTCATTAAATAGATGTGAAAATAGATTTATTAAATAGAGCATTGGAGGAAAAAGTTTACATGAAAGTTACCAAGATTTTGTGGTTCCTGGTAAAGAACATTAAGTGTGCAAACTTGTTAAGTCACTTTATGAACTAAAACAAGCATCCAAACAATGACATGCAAAGTTTGACCAAACCATGTCGACAAATAGATTTAAGATAAATGAATGTGAGAAAATTATTTAAATTAAAGACACTTCAAATCTCAAAGGCATTATTTGTTTATATATGGATAACATGTTGATCATCAGTAGATACATTGGTGATATAAATTCTACGAAATGGATGCTTGAGAGCAAGTTTGATATAAAATACCTTGGAATTTCTGATGTGATTTTAGGAATAAGAATTCATAAAACTCTACAAGGGCTGGCATTATCAGTCTCATTACATTGAAAAGGTACTTGACATGTTCAAGTATTTGAATTTCAATATTGTCAAGACTCCATTAGACGTGAACTTTGAATTTTAATATAATAAAGATAAAAACGACTCATGATTGGTTAATGCAAGAGTGTTTGAAAGTTTGATGTATATCATGAATTGTATATGACCAGACATATTGTGTGATATTAGTAAATTGAGTTGGTACACGAGTAAACTTAATAAAACTAATTGGATGACAATAAGAAGAGTTTTTGATACATAAAACATACTCTAGACTATGTTTTGGATTATAACAAATATCCTATGGTGATTGAAGGATATGCAAATTAGATCATCAGATCAGATGAAGTAAAATACGTGATTGGATATGTATTTACTTTAGTTGGAGGAGCAGTCTCTTGAAAATCATCCAAACAGGCATGTATTGCCCGTTCTATAATGGAATATAAATTTATCGCGTTAGATAAAGCCGGTGAAGAATTTGAGTTACTCCAAAATTTCTTGGAAGATATTTCTTATTAGCCCAAATCTTTGGCACAAGTATGCATACACTGTGATAGTCAAGCGATAATAGGTAGACAAGGGAGTATGATGTATAATGGTAAATCTCTTCGTATAAGACGAAGGCATAATATCGTTAGAGAACTACTCTCTAGTGAAATTATCATGATTGACTATGTGAAGTCAAAGGATAATGTGTTGGATCCACTAACAAAAGCCCTATCTAGAGAGAAAGTTGAGAGATTATCAAAGGAAATGAGCTTACGACCTTGGATAAGTTATCATGGAGGTAACTATACCTAGAAGACTAGAGATCCCACGAGCTAGGTTCAAAGAGATAAAATAAAGTTGTGATTGACAGTTCAACATTGTCAATTAATTTAGCCCATTCTCATGATGAAGACAATGTTTCAGGAAAATAAGGATAAGACTTATGATTTGAAGCTTTTTAATGGTTTCTATGTTTGGTAGGTGTGATTAAATAGTTTAATCTATAGGATCAAACATTTAGGAGTCACCTATGTGAGGATGAAGCAGAAGCCGCTTCAAAGAGAATAGTTCATGAAATACTTGGCAGGTGTGATTAAATAGTTTGATTTATAATAGTAAAGGCCTATTATATAAGCTCTCATGAAAATAGTTCATGCTCAATGTTGAAATGGACAAAATCTTGAGAACCATAAATGATAAAAAGTTGATTGTGCGATTTTTGTTATCTAGGGGTGCATTAAAGTTCGATGGTGTGCATCCAATTTCACTACGGGAAGTTCAAAGTAAACCTACTTATCCAGATGTAATTAATCTTTGCTTGTAGAACACACACCTGTCCGTATATTTTTTTGATGAAATAGTCATTTTTCATTCATGTTGGAGATTAGGTTCTAAGTGAAAGTTAATGAAAAATGAATGGAAGTACATGAAGGGAAAAGTGTAGCATGTATTCACTTTATAAAAGGAATGTTCTCCCTATTGCTAGGAGAAAGGAAAATCCTTGTGCTTAAATATAGAAGCAGTTCTTTATCTGGATAGTAAGGTAATAACAAGACAAGCCTCGCGTCATCTTCATCGTCGCTTTCTCGGCTTGGCTTTGTCTTCGGCTTTAGATTGATATTTAGATTTGAATTTGAATTTGATCGATCGGAAGATTATATTTTTGGATAATATTCATTTGAAACTTGAAAATTAGTAATATTGTAATCACTACAAGAAAATGCACTAATAGCTACAAAACATAAGCTACAAATTTGAAAATCGTAGCTATAACCTAGTTATAGCCACAAAAATTAAATTTTATGGCTATCTACAAATTCAAAAAATTTCATAGCCACAAAAATCAAATTGATAAAACTAAAACTTCATTTTTGCTATTATTGTTTAATATCGTGGCTATCATTATCTAAATTGCTACAATTTTATAGCTACGATAACATTTTGTAGCTAACTATAAGTTTATGCCACCCAATAAAAGTATTTGTAGCAATAGTAACCTTTTAGCCATAATTAATTATTTGAAACAAACTATTGTAGCTAAATTAAATAATTTTGCTTCAAGTTATAAAAATTGTGGCAATAGTCAAACAAAATAGTTAATTTTTGCCACAAAATAAAACCTATTGTAGTAATAGTAATTTTTTCAACCACAAAAATTATTTGAAGCAAAATTTGTGGCTAAATAAATATTTTTCTTTAAATTAAAAAAATTGTGGTAATAGATGACTTCTAATAGATATAACTATTTGTCATGACAAAATGATATAGCTATAAATTGTTTTTGTTGCAAAAATTTCATAGCTAATAATTACAATTTTTAATTATAATTTAAAATTTATTGTTACAAAACTACTCCTTTTGTCTCATATTATTTGACATTTTTGTCAAAAAAAGGGTCTCAAAATAATTAACATGTTTTAAAAGATCAAAAGATACTTGGAATTGATTTTTCAACTTTACCTTTAGTAATTTAATGAAAGCAATTAACTCAAATAGACAATATTGACAATATTTAATGTATATTTAAGAATCACATTAATTAATTCACAATTCGTATAAATTTTATTTATGAATTGTGTAAAAGACAAATATATTAAATAATACGAGATAAAAATAATTTTTTTACCCATATTAAATATATTTTTTTTATTACACTTGAGTTGAAGTGGTACCACATAAATAGTATTAATGTATAATCATGATAAATTAGTAGCAGCAAATTTCTGTAGTTATAAGAAATGTATGTACTTGGTTTTTCCTTTAAAAACATTATACTTGGTTTTTCCTTTAAATGATTTTGTTTTAATTATAGATTGGGGCTCCATTTACTTTTCATAGCTTACAAAAGGCAAAACAAAAAAACAAAAAATTGTCGGAGCCATCCATCAATTTTCGTAGAAAGGGAAGGGGCAAGGTCTCGATGAAGCCATCCATCATCGGAGCTCCGATCGTCTTCCCCGAGAACAGATCCTACTACTCCACCAGCTACATCGATCTATGATAAAGCCAATCTCATTTCTTTTTTTATTCCAAGCTAATTATTACTTCCACTTTGAGCTTTGAATTTCTTCAATGGCGAGGAAACAGCTCCAATTTGAGTAGCCTCTACGATCTATCACCGGTAAGTATGTATATGTTCTTTCATTTTTCTCTCTAGTAGATCCTCTTTAATTTTTGTATTTGTACAAAATGTTCATATCCGATTAAATCGATTAAACACCCCACGTTGTATTTGGACCATTGGTAGAAGCTTAGAAGGCGTTCAAGTTGGTGTCTTTTTTCCTGGGTCTCATATTTTGCATGTACTCTTTTGTTTTACAAAGCTGTCATCCAAGTTTCACTGTAAAAATTGTCAATTCAGTCTTATCATGCAGATACAGATAACAATTTTTAAGAGCTATGTATAGAGACATATCAAAGATTAATGTCAGTAGGCCGAGGGTGTGGTTTATTATACATTCTAGCTGAAAAACAGTGAACAACAGGTCTGAATCTGTTTTGTATTTTTTTAAAATCTTTTGCTTTGGAGTATTGTTGAACAATTGAGATTGGTGAAAGATGGAAATTTCAAGAGAACCGACTCCTAGAGTGAACTAATTTGTTACATCAATTGAAGGTAAAAAAGATGACTCAAATCATTAAAGATCCAAATTGAAATCAGTAGATACGTTTGCACGAATGGATCACCATTTTCTTACATTGAATGCACCAGAGATTTTGAAGGAAACTGTGAGAATTCTGAAGTACAATCAATAAGTTTCATGACAAAAAATCTCTGTAATTTCTGTTATGATGATAGAGGAATATAACAATGAATTCTCAGAACATTCAGGGAGCAGTTCTGTACAAACTAAACACTCCAAGTATGTGTATTATTCCCTGTTCCTTAAAACATAACTAGTTAGTTGGAATACACTGATGTCGTTGTTGTTGTAGACACTTGACTAAATTATATTCCAAGTGAGCACTTAATTGATGTACCCTAATAAAAACTGTTATCATGTATTCAATCAAAAAAATATGTACTTTGGATATCTAAATGAAATTTACTAACAAGTTTCAGAGGATGTCGATGTATGCACCATAATTGAAATGATGAGTACTGGATGTATGTGTATATAGTTCTGACTGATTATATTTCGATTTGTTAAATTAGTAGCAGAAGTAACCGTATTGAGCCGGGAACTGCATGGGCTATAGAGATGAAAATGTAAAGCAGTTTTTCAAGAAATAATTAAGCGAAGACGACAATGCTAGCGATCACTTAGAGATTCCCAGGACATTAGCGCACTATTTACAGAGTTTGATACTGCAACATTGCGTTAATCATGGGTTTTAATGGAGTCGCTTGAGGACCATGAAGCATGGTAGATGTGTTCTTGGGGTTTCTTCCTATATCCAGATTAGGTTTGTTTGAGATTCCTGTCTACATTGGAAGCTGGTTGGTTCTCTCGACATGCCCAAGACAACTTTTGCCGAAGCTGAAGTTAGTGTCATCAACCAACCTGGATGTTGCTGTGGTGGGAACGGAGATGCTCTACTACTGAATCAAGTGTTCTGTTGAATTTTCGGATTCTTGTCCCACCTGATTATCTTCACTTGAAGTTCTTGTTTTCTATCTTTCTTTACTTGGAATATACAGTGAGTAAAACCCAATTTTCAGTGGTGTTTGCCTTGATAGGATTACTGGTCGATTAGCTGCTTCTCTTATATTGTGATATTTATTTGTTTGGAAGCTCACAACAACACTTTTTAGCAATTCTGGTTGGGTTGTTGAAGCTACCCGGGGCATAATTGAAGTGATTTGCTGCTGTCCAGAGCTACATACTATTTAGCATGTTATTGCTGAGTGAAAACATCACAGGTCTCCTACTTGCAATAGGGATCTTTGATCTACATATTTTCTTGCTATATTGTTTATTGTTTTAGAAGCTGAATATGACCTTCTCTAAAGGTGATGGTTATAGTTCATTATTATACCTAATTTTGAGATGTTATCACTGTGTAGGCACAATTGTGAGGATACTTGCTATCTTGTGCTAGGTAGATTGTGCAGGAGTGTTTAAATAGTTGCTGAAGATTTACTACAAGGAAATGTTGTCATCTTTGATGCCTGTGTTAACTTGCTCAAGAATTGTTATTCATTATTCATCTTCACTGAAGATTTACTACAAGGATATTTTATCATCTTGATACTTGTGATTATTTAATCGTCCATTGAGGTAATGTGTTATCTTTAACCAAATCTTCTACTCCTTTTGCATTTTCTCCGGGGCTGGTCCTTTTACTGGATCATCCACACCAAGTACACCATCACCCAATGGGGCATCAATATCTACTACTCGTGCAGGTACATATACGCAGATTTTAAATTTAAATTTGATAGGTTCAACTTTTAATTTCCTTTTCACTTAGCTTGTTGTACTTCTAAAATGACGGAATTCAAAATTTCATGTTAAAATTTTAATAATCTCTGTTTCAATTGGCATCTTTCAAATTTTAACATTCAAACAAGTGTTTTTTTTTCTGAATTCTCTCAACTTTGGTTGTAAAAATATCTCAATTTATAATGTACTTTAATTTAGACATGAAGTTTAAGAAATATGAGTCGTTTATGTTCTATCATTCATCCTGTGCATTATGTTTCCAAAATAGCATACAATTATCTCGCAAGCATGTATTTTTCCATAACGAAGGCTTAAATTTTGAATCACTTTTTTTGCTTCATTGAATGACTCCGGTAAAGTTTTACCAAAAGAAAGTGCTCGTTTAATTAACTTTAGTTGATTCTTTAGTATGCTATCAACTGCTTTATCACTCAACCCATGAAGACACTTAATTTGGAACAATTCAATAATTAGTGACAACTTGGAGAATGTCTCGCAACCCGGATAGAGTTGTTGTGCAGCATTCTCCAATAATTTGGAAAATTTGGAAGCAGGTTCTGAAGTATCATCATGTTTAAACTTAACCCCACTACAATCATCCATGATTTTGGGGCCAACAATATTATTAATCATTTCAAACATATCTTTACCTTGCTCTCTTCTTACATCCTTTTGTTCTACTTCATTATTATCAGTTTTTTGCTTTTTAGCTGCAAATTCTCCATGATGAAGCCACCGAGTATACGATGGGACTATCCCAGTAAATATTAAATGATTCTGTACTTGATCTCTAGTTTGGTAGAGAACATTATTGCATGTCTTACAAGGACAAGGAATTTCATCGTTTGGTTCTTTGTCCTTAAAAGTAAATTGAAGAAAATCCTTGACTCCTTTCTTATACACATCACCCAATCTATTGGTACAACCAATCCAAGTGTTGTCCATTTCAAATTGTACAAAGAAAAAAGAAGAAAACCTCACTTCTTAAGAGTTAACCAGAACTATACCTGAAACAAAGAAAAGAAGAGTAATAATTTGCATCTGTCACCTATGTGTCATGTTTGTCAATCTTAGCTATTATGTATTGCTTCTGTTTATATGAATTATTTTCTAGAATTCATGTTTATTCCAAATTAATAATCACCATAGCAATGATCATCTAAACAACCTAAAAAATAACCCCCCAAAACGAAAGAGACTTTTAAGTGAATTAGAAGATCTATAACTTTTAGCTAGAGAGAATAAATAAGCTTAGCTAGAGAGAATAAATAAGCTTACTTCTGACGCTTTTGGTATTTTCCAGAGATACCTCAGGAGATGACAGTGAGGTTGATCCTCGACTTTTGAGAGAAAAATCGGTAGAGAATCAAAATTTAAATAGTGAGTGTTTAGGAATTTTTAGACCCAAATTTAAGAAGTGAGGGTTTAGGGATTTTTGGTACGGTTTTAATTTTATTAAAACATGACTTTTAGGAATGCACATATATGTCAAAGTTTCATAACATCACATTTCGGTCCCCTGTCATTTTTATATAAATTTTGAAAATTGTTACGCTACCCATCGTATATTAGTTGTTCACGTTACTAAATATACTTTTTATCTTAGCAAATATGAGGTACTGCATAATTTCTTTGAGTCTTAACTTTGGACTTTCCCCAACTTTTGTTATTGAATTTTATGAGGAGGTGGGACCTATAATATTTTTCTTGAACCCTTGAATGGAATTTCTACCTCCGTCACTGCTTGAATCAGTTTGGTAATTGTAGGTAGATATTATAAAATACTAGTTATGTTGTAGAGTACTCTGCAGAAAGTAATCAGTAGAAGGTTAATCATCGGAAAGCAATCTTTATCTAAACATTAACAAATTTTTGCAATCGCAAGGGGTTCAAAAAATACGCAAAGGAATACTATAAATCACAGTAATTAACATTTAAGTTTTTTTTTAAGATATAAAATATTTAATTGATTTTCGAAATTATATCAGTGTCACTTAAATTGGAATAGAAATAAGGTATATTAAAAATCTCAATAAGTAAAAACTTAAATTATTTTAAAAATATAATTGACTATCAATACCACAAAAGTTTGAACAAGGAGATTGACGTATTATTTGAAAATTACTATAGTAATAACAACAACAAACGCAGTATTCCCAAAAAGTGGGGTCTGAGGAGGATAGAATGTATGTAGTCCATACCGCTATCTCAGCTGAAGTAGAGGTAGTTGTGTATTATAAGTTACGACAGTTAACAACTTAAAATATCTAAAGCATATTAAAAATATGATTGATTATCTAAATTTTATTTGTGTCACATAAATTGAGAAGAAAAAATAACATACATTGGATACGTACTGGTATAGGCCCTCGACATCTTGCATTTAAGACATCTACTTTTGGATATACACTTTCTATGTGACCTATTATATGTAGGATCCTATGTAGGATATGAATACACAGTGTAGGATGCCATATAGAGCACATGTATTTATTTGTTCAGCTAAGTTTAAAAGTTTAAGTGTCCACTTATGCACACTCAAAATTAGACGGTATAAAGGAAAGCTTAAGTTAAATTAAAGGGTACATTTATGTTTTATGCCATTGTTATTTGACTCAAACTTGTTTGAAATAATATCTTTATTGATCTAGTATAGTTGGAGGTTTTAATCATTTGATTTGATCAATTTTACAATTTGTAGGTCTTAAAACTAACTTAAATAAATAAGTGAACTTCAAAAATACTCAAAATTTCATTTCAATCAATTAGTTATTTTGGAAAATACTATTTTATCTTGACATAATCTATTGGGATGACATATACTTATATTGATTTAGTGTAATTAGAGATGTTCATTATTTGGCTCGATTTAACTTTATGGTATTCTACTTGTAAGTTTCAAATACAACTTAGATAAATAAGTGATTCTATTTACTTTGACTAATTAATTATATTAAGTTTAAAGAAAACTTCAATAAGTTTCACTCAGATACAATATTACAATATTTACCCTATTGTATTTTGTGTTTATAATTATTGTCTACTGTAGTTATTTTTTCTTTCTAAAGTTGTCGGTGTGGTTGGGTTCTCTCCCATCAATTTAAAAATTCAATAAATCTAATGCCTTCAAATTTGCTATTTAACTAGAAATAAAATAAGGTTTGTTTTAGTACTAGTGTATTTGAATTTGCTTATTCTTGTAATTTGTGTAGGCTTTTATGCATGAATATATATATATATATATATATATATATATATATATATATATATATATATATATATATATGAATCGAACTGTTAAGGACCATCTTCTTATCGATTTTGTATGTTTACAAATTGAAAATTTATAAAATCAATCAGATAATATATAAAATCGAGTTGATCAACGCACACCTCCTAAGCCTAACCTTCAATGTCTTCATGATCTACTATTAATTTAAAGTAATTAATAATTATTTTAAATATAATTATGATAATTGAATTAAGAATTAATAATTAAATATAAAAGCACATGAATATCATAGTTTATATCTAATACATTTGTAAAATAATCTTTAATTATCATGAAGACATTAAAATAAAATAATCAAATCTAATACCATACATGAAAAAGGAATTGTACGCTTTACATATAAAAAAATCTCATCAAACGTTTTTAATGCTATTAGGGTTATTAGGAGGGAGAAATAAATTGACAAAATTTAAAATTTGAGAAAGAAGTAGCCTCCTCCCCCCTCCTCTAAAAAATTTCCCTCCAAAATATTTTCCTCTAATTTTTTGGTCAAATTTCAGCTTATTTTTTTATATATTAGAGAAATTAGATGCATGACAGTCTGACCTACAAAAATATTGGAGACACAAAAATCGAAATCCTAAACTTACAACGGTAGTCAAGTCTTTCTCCAAGAAAGGTAAAGTTGTTTGTCTAATATCAATTTGTTTGGTATTTCAATTATCGGTTCATTTTTTAAATTTCTCAATAACTAATTGACTCCTCTTCCTCTTCAAATTCCACTATGAATCTATCGAATTGTTGGACCCCTTTCCTTGGAATTCATCAACTTTTCTAGGTATGAGTTCTTTTCTGCTCATTTGTTTTGCTTTTAATTTATATTTTTGATTTTTTATTTGCATTTAATGTGTATTTGGTTTGATGGATCAGTTTGGGTTCTTGATTTGTATTTTAGATTACTGAAGTTGCTTTTAATTTTCAACATTGAGTAGTAGTTGTTGTTGAAGAAAAGTATTTTAGTATCTTATGAATGCTTATTTCTAACTAGAAATGGGTCAGAATGGTCTTCGAAAAAAGCGTAATCGTGGGGCTGACAATAATGACGTGGAACCTGTTACGAGTTTCAAATAGACATCTGGCAAAGAAAGTTTGCGTGACGTGGAACCTGTCACGAGTTTCAAAAAGACATCCGGTAAAGAAAGTTTGCGTGAGGTAGAATCTGTTATGAGTTTCAAAAAGACCTCAAGCAAAGAAAATTTGCCCAAGAAACATGTAGATGAATCTATTTATTCCGGTAATTTTATATTGTTTTATAAAACTATTTTTAACAATTAGACAAGTTATCATATTTATTTAATCATATTTAGCTAATTCATGTTTGATAACCTTTTTAGAAAATATGGACATGGTAAGTGAGGTTACAATTATCTATCATTATGGTGGATATTTAAAATTTTGCCCTTCTAAAGAATATGTGAGCGGGCATTTGATGAATACAATTATGGACATTGATTTTATGAGTTATTTTGATATGTTGGATGATTTGAAAAAGCACTGTAAGTTTTCTATTTTAGATGGAGATAAGTTCTCTTATTTAAGAGGTGATAAAATTATGAATGATTATGATGGATTGGTAGAATGTTGTGATGATTCAGACGTTAAGGACATGCTTTTTAGTTATAAGATGCATAAGGAAAAGCCTATAGAGATTTATACATTATCGAAAAATTATGATATTTTCGAAGATCCATCTCTTGAAAAAAATAATTATAGGGATAATATGTCAGAAAAAGTGAATGAAGCAGTTGAAGAACATGAGCCTACAAATGCGATAGGTATTTTTTTTGTTTTATATTGATTTAGTTTTTTGTGTTATATATTTTTACTCCAGTTATATATTGATTTATAAATGTAGGCTCTACCATTGTGAAAAGAAAAACTAGAGAACCAACGCGATGCTTGAAAATAATAAATTTACAAGAGGGAGAAAAAGTGTGTACAATTTGATGAAGATAATCAAGCAATTGGTGATAATGCAACTCAATTCATTTGATTTTTGGGCCAAACAGTGAGAAGTCATTCTTGTTGCCCGTTGAAAGTAAATTGTTGGAAGGAATTGAGCAAGATAAGATTGATCTTATGTGGGATATCATCTTGGGGATATCATCTTGGTAAGACAAATGACAAACTAATAAAATATTTTACTTTTAAAATTTTTATATCTAGTTTGAGTGATTTTGGTCTAAAAAATTCTTCAATTTTTTTTTATTTTGATTTTTCATGTTGTATTTGATGAAAGCCTGTGTCGATCCCATTTTGTATGCTTTTACATACTTTAGCTACCTCGAATGAAAACTTGCAGTACTTTGGTCAGCTGTATACCTGAAGTTTGAAAAAAATCATTGGCTCTAGCGGTTTTGATCTGGATGTTAGAGAAATCAATTTTGTTGCTAGATCCGTCAATAGATGAAATTTTAATTTTAATATTTGCACACGATAACAGTGACTTGGATTCTTCACTTTAAAGAGTTAAAACTTATTTGAAATATATATTGTTATGATGCAAATTTCTCTAGTCATGGATGTTTGCTTCTTCACCTTAAAGAGTTAATGTATTTGAACGCACGCTGTTATGATGCAAATTTGTCTAGGTATAGCGTCACTGCATGGATGTTTGCTTGAACAATGTTTTCTTGAACAATCTTTAGTAAGAATTGTATGTGTTTATCTCCTTTTGGTATTTTGTTTCATGTCTCAACCTCCTTTCATTTTCTCTTTTGTCGGGGTCTATTAATAATAGTTTCTCTATTTTATTTTGAGGTTGTGGTATGAACTGCATGTGCTTATTTTTCTTAGACCTCATTTTGTGGGAATATACTATGATGTCTTTAATTTTGTGAATCGATAGTTCTCATGAAATATGATTATAAAGTATAATGGTGTGCTGAATTTTTGTGTAGGAGAAATTTAACTTTGATGTTCTGAGGAAAGAAAAAACGCAATTCTGAAACATATGAATGACCTTTATAGGGATTATAGACACAAGCTGAAACGAGATTATTTTGATAAAAACAACAACTTACCAACTTCGCTTATGCAACAAGCCTAAACGTGTTATGACAGACGACTGGAAATATTTGGTCTATCTTTGGAGTGATGATAGCTTTCAGGTATTAAAATTGATTTATTATTATATATTATATTAATTACAGAAGTTGTTCATTGTTTCACTTTCAATTTTATGTAGAAAAAAAGTATGCAGAACAAGAGAAATCGATCGAAATGATCTCTGCCTCCTTATTGTGGGACTCAAAGTTATGCAAGATTTAGACATGAAATTGTATTTTAACATAATAATATTTAGGATGAATTTATAATATTTCTATTCACATATCTTATTTAATTACAATAATATCTTTTGTTTTTATTGAAGAAAAATGCAAAAACTTCTTCTCGTGTTGAAGTCTTTATTGAATCGCGCAAGAGAAAAAATGAAAAATAAGTTGATACTTTTCAACAAGACATAATTGTAAGTTCTAATTTTGCCTCTTCTTTTATCTCCTCTTAGAATATATATATATATATTTGATTGATTTTTTTTTAATTGCAGGATCAATTAGAACAACATAAAAAGGAGCAAAAAGAGGAGAAATTTTCTTAAATAATGATGATATTTTTGAAAAGGTGTTGGGGATTGAAAAAAATAAATATCTTCGTGCATATGGACCAGGAAAAAGTATCAGTGAATATTTTGGTGGAAGACCGATAAAGATACAACTCATAAAACAAGTAGAATCGATCAGAAAGAAATCAAATGAGCGTGTAAAAAAAGTCAAACGGGAAGCTAATGAAGAATCTGAAGAAATGAAGAAAGAAATGGAGGATAAGATAGCAGAGTTGGATAAACGATGGGAAGAAAGATTTCGAACGATATTTTCGACTCGAGGTCAACAGTTGTTGCATCATGTGGAGGAGTGATGAAAATGCCAAAATTAATGAATGTTCGTGATTATATTCTCTTGCAAAATATTTTCAGACTATTGTTGACAATCTATTGGTCGTTCTTAATGCTTTTCTTTTAAGTTTGTTGAATAATTAAAGAATATATTCTTTCATAATTATTTATAAATTTATGTTGAAAATAATTTTTCAATTATGTTTTATGAATTGTTGCAGTAAATAGAATTCGTGAAATAATTTTAATTAGTAGATATATTTTATTTAAAATTCGTAGCTTAATATAAATTATAACTGCTATGTAGTAAGCGCATGGCTATACTTGTTCGTCTTCATAACAAATAAAGATAATGTTTTGCTACTGTTTTATTCTCGTGACAAAAAGTATAAATTTAGATATGCATTTTTAAATTTGTAGCTAAATATCCTCTATAATTTGCCATGTATAAAAAATGTGGCTATAATTTTTTAATTATCATAGCAAATAAAAGAAAATTTTGCTACATTTTTTATATTTCATGGTTAAAGATACGAATTATTAGCTACAATAGAATTATGTTTGTGACAAATACTTTAATTTATAGCTATGATTTTTTAATTCATAACTAAGTAGGAATATTTTTTGCCACAAGATTAAGTTATAGAAATAGCTATAAATTATAAGCTTGCATGGAAAATAAATTAATTTTTTACTACAAAATAATATCTTGTGGCTACAATATGAATATTGCTACTAATATTCTTCATCGTGGCAAAAGAATAAAAGCACTTGCTAGAAGTGTATTTTTCGTGGCAAGAACATTTTACTATACTGCTACAACATAAAAAATTCGTGGCTATAACTATTTGTTGTTAGTCACTACTCATGTAAAGTCCGTAGCTAAGACTTAGTTATGCCTCTTCTTGCTACGAATGCTACAGAAAAAAAAATGTAGCTAAATATCTATCCACGAAAATTTTCATATTTAGCTATGAGATACTCTGTAGCTATACATGTCTTATGCTGTAGTGAATCTAGAAAATACAATATTGTTGTAATTTATATTCTATTGTCATTTGCTATTTTTTTGGCTTAATACTGATGGTAGATGAATGTTAGACCGAAGTTTAAGAATCTTTGCGTAAGGATATAAAATCATTTTTTTTCTATTTTCTGAAAATTATTAATTTGTATTCAACGTTAAACATTTGTGATATCTTATTCTATTATATAGAAGCGTGAAAGGAAGCAGGTGACGGTCGTCATGTCTGCTTCCTCCGTGATTTTATTATATCACCTCTATTATATTATTATATGTCATTTACATATTAAAAAATTAATAATATTCAACAAAAAATATAAAATAAACATTTATGACATGTCTGTTTCAGTTGCTTCAACTGTAATTTTACTATTTCATCCTAATTAATTACTATAAGTCATTTAAGTTTTAAAAATTAATAATATTTAATAAAAAAGATAAAATAAATAAAAAAATAATAAACAAACTATTGATATGTTAAATTAACTTGCCATCTTATATAAGGCCCGTCTAAATTTTTTTCACAACTATTCTTTATATTAATTTTGTTATATCACTTCTAATAAGTTATTTCCTAATTGATTATTATATTTCATTTATGCATTAAAAAATTAATAATTTTTAATAAAAAAGAAAATAGACATTTATGACGTGTCTGCTTCAGTTGTTTCAACCGTAATGTTATTACGTCATCCCTAATTAATTATTATGAGTCATCTAAATATTAAAAAAATAATATTTAATAAAAATAAAATAAATAAAAAAATGATAAATTAACATTGGTGTTTTAGATTAACTTGACATCTTATATAAGACCTGCTTAAATTTTTTTCACAACTA
The DNA here is from genome assembly GCF_002878395.1 of Capsicum annuum. Lineage (NCBI taxonomy): Eukaryota > Viridiplantae > Streptophyta > Magnoliopsida > Solanales > Solanaceae > Capsicum > Capsicum annuum. The sequence goes on from NC_061122.1 coordinate 90,500,865, forward strand.
TTTTTTATAGTAATTTTAATGTATCACTTCTAGTAAGTTAGTATGAGTTATTTAAGACATGTCTACTTCGCGACTTCAATCGTGATATTTGATTGATTCTCGAAATTGTATCTGTGTCAATTAAATTGAAATAGAAGAAAAAGTATTATAAATTCAATAATTAAAAACTTATTTTATTTTAAAAATATAATAGATTATCAATGCTACAAAAGTCTGGACGAGTATTATAAATTATAATGGCTAACAACTTAAAATATTAAATTACAATGTCAAAAAACTATTATAAATTACAATACCTAACAATTTAAAATATCTAAAAAATATTTAAAATATAATTAATTATCAAAATTTTATTTATATCACATAAATTGAGACTAAAAAATAACATAGCACGGACGTTCAATATCTAGTATAAATAAGAAAAAGGTTGATAAAAGTATTTCCAAATCTTATACGTAAAAAAAGACTAATATACAGTAATAGAATTATAATGCAAAATTCCTCTAGGATTATATAAGCTTTTAAAGGAATTTTAGAAATTAATTTAGACTTGTGACCAAAACCAACTAAATATGTTATTAAAGTTCAAAATCATGCGTAGGAAAAATATTTATAGTAGTCTTCCTTTTTCCCTCTACCGTGTTCTTTTGATCCTTCGATATCTAGTATAAATAAGAAAAAGGTTGATAAAAGTATTTCCAAATCTTATACGTAAAAAAAATAAAATATAATATACAGTAATAGAATTATAATGCAAATTCCTCTAGGATTATATAAGTTTTTAAAGGAATTTTAGAAATTAATTTAGACTTGTGACGAAAACCAACTAAATATGTTATTAAAGTTCAAAATCATGCGTAGGAAAAATATTTATAGTAGTCTTCCTTTTTCCCCTCTACCGTGTTCTTTTGGGTCAAATATTCTTCAACTTAACTTCACTAGGTTTGATTATTTGCTATAGGTAAAAAAATCATAATATTTAAGAGAAAATGGTCAAATACCTCCCAACCTTTATCCCAAATTTCAATTACACAACTATACTTTGAAGGGGTCCTATGACCCCCCTGAACTATTTGAAAATGAAATATATACCCCCCAAATGCTGCCGCCCAGATGCGTAATGAAAAGTGAGCAACACACACTTGCCATGTAATGCCATCTAATTTCCACATAATATTATTTTTTATATAAAAAATTAATTATTATTTTTTAATATATATATATATATATATATATATATATATTCTCTTCTTTGAATTTTCCTTTCCATTTTTCATTTTTCTTTCATTTTGGAAGCATTTTTGGTAGCACAGGAATTCGAATTAATTCAGGAGAAGGACCACATTTTGATTCATTAATATGTTCACATTTCCAAAAATTCATGTGAGCAACTCAACTTGAATCAATCAAGTTGGCGTCATTGCCACCGTCAAATAATGAATCCACCACTTTCTGCCGCCGTCGTCGGAGATCCGGTGACTTTTGGCGTCGCGGACTAGTCCCAACGGTGCGCCACCTCAACGCGAGCACACCCTAACAAAAATCGTCCAAAACCGATGCTCCAATCGCTGTGAAATCGTATTTGAGCGCAGCGCCGCCGCTGACGAACTCCGGTGAAGGCGGCGCTGCCACTGTCCACCACCAATCGACGCAACACCACCACCAAATTTTATTTTAGCTATTGCATCAATTGTTGAAATAATTGTTAATTTTTTCGTTTTGATGGAATTGAAGATAGACCCATTTGGGGTGTGTGTTCTTGAAATGGAATGAAATTAGTTATTTGTTTTTTTATGAAATTTCAGAATTTGGTGTGTGTGTGGGGAGCAGCCATGGTGTTTTGTGTTGTGTTAAAGAGAAGAAAGAAAATGAATAATAATAAGAAGAAGAAATGTCATTGATGAGTTCTTGGTGCCATTGTTTGTGAAGAAGAAGAATTGTAGAGGAAGAAAGAAAAATGTCATTGATGAGTTCTTGGATGTCATTGTTTGTGAAGAAGAAGAAGAAGAAGAAGAATTGTAGAAGAAGAAGAAGAATTGAGGAAGAAGAAAGAAAATGAATTGAAGAAGAAGAGAAAGAAAACAAATAAAGAAAAATAATAATTAAAATTATAGATATTTATTTAAAGAAATATTAAAATTACATTTTTAATAAAAAATTCGGTTTTCACTCTCTTTAAAGAAAGTGAAATGCACATTCTTGCCACGTCAGCGTTTGGGGGGTATATATTCCATTTTTAAATAGTTCAGGGTGGTCATACCTCTTTAAAGTATAGTTGTGTAGTTGGGATTTGGGGTAAAGGTTGGGGGTATTTGACCATTTTCTCTAATATTTAATGATAAATTATTTTAGGAGTCAAAGATAAAAAAAAAAAGGATAATAAGTTCTTATTTTATTTTACTGTTATCATGAAATGTTCTGTGATCAAGTTTTTAGTATAATTAAGGCAAACGTGGTGCCATAAATGAAGTATGTTGGACGTTTTTTTTTTTAAATAAAAAATCCTGGGCACATTAGCATAATCAACTAAATAGAAAAATCCTGGGCACTTCTTAATCTTTTTTGGGTCGTTAATGATATAATCAACTCATTAATATGTTTGTTGGTCGAATTCGTAAGCACATTAGCATTTTAAAACTCAAATCAATTTGTCCAAGGAGAAAATAAATACTTCTGTAAATAAAAGTTAATGTATGGAGATTTAAATAATTTCAAATTATTATTTTTTGTCTCAGTTTACATTGCATAAAAAATTTTGAGCTTCAAATTAAATTTATTTATTTTCGTTTGTGTAAAGGATCAATTGCGATACAACAGAAAATAACACATTTGAGATACAATATTTATTTCTATAATTTAACGTACACTAAGCTAGTCAATATATAATAATAAAGGTGGATGTTCAACCAAGCCGCCGCATGCAGAACCTAACCTTTAAGCTAATTTTCGATCATCATTGCAACTACTTTCGGTATGAATAACCCATCAGAGGAAATAGTAACACATAAGGAAGCTAATAAGATGAAAGAACAAGTGAAAGAGAAATCGTATGCAGATTTATTCAAACCTAAAGGGTACGTGCATTAGAATATTAAGGTGCCTTCAAAACCCGTCATAATGCATCAAGGTGAGCCAAGCATTACATGAAAATCGTCGGAGGTGAGAAACATGATATTACAAGAGAATCTACAATACACAATTATAAATTCTCTTATGGAAAACCTAATATTAAGGAGTTGAGAAAGACTATACCAATGCAGTGTGGAATAAAAGGAGAATGCACAATAGGTTTGTTAGATGCAAGACATATACTCATCCGGTTGAATGGATTGGAGGATTATGTGCAGCTACTATCAAGTCCAACTTTTTATATTAAGGCGAAGGACATGTATTGACAAATGAGGAAACTTAAATGGGATCCATGGTTTGAACCAGACATTGAAACTACTATAAGAGTAGCATGAATCTCAATGCCTGATCTACCACCTAATTTTTTTTTGCAAAAGAAATGATATTTTCTATAGCTTCTGCAGTAGGAAAACCCTTAACTGTAGATATGGGTACAAGGAGCCAAACAAGGCCCGACTGTGCAAGGGTGAAGGTTCAAGTTGACTTGATAACTAATTTACCTCAGAGAGTGAGAATTAATAAAGAGAATGAAGATACAGGAGCAATAAAGTCAAAATGGATTAGTATCCAATATGACTACCTGCCTAAAAATTGCAAAGAATGCTCTTTGCAAGGTCATGATAAAGCAAGCTGGTGGAATATTCATTCGGAGTTACATGACAAAGTGCAGGAAGAGAAGGAAGATATGAACAAGGAAAGAGGTCAAGGACAATATAGAAGACAGAAGGAATATGCAAGACGGGGTACTGAGAATATAAATAAGTAGCAATGGTTGCAAAGGAGAAATAAATATTGAAGAGATAAGTATGGGCACATAGTAGGAGAGATAGAAAAAGAAAATCATAAGGAAGTGCTTACTGCTAATACTTTTGAAGCTTTAAATGTAGTAGAGGAGACCAAGGATAATGATCAACATAAAGACAACATTAAAGAATCTACAAAAGATTGAGTTAACAAATGCTTTGGAAAAATTAACTCATAAGAGGATAATGCAGAGATGGTCAGTGTAGCACCTAAGCAAATGAATGTAAATCAGGAAGATGAAAGTGCAGGCCAAAGATCAGTTGACAAAAGTAAAGATGCTCCTAATAAGCAAAATCAAGCAGAACAACATCAACAAGAAGTAACAAGTACTATGTACAGGGAACATTTAAAAGACCAGTAGGAGGAAGCAGAAAACTGTAATAATGAAAGAGAGGTGATGATAGTAGAACAACAAAATACAGATAAACATGGTCATTGAATAAATAGTTGCCATTGCAATAGATGTAGGAAAGTAACTTAATCTTATAAATGTTAACAAACTCGATATGGATAAGGAGGATTTAAAGGATAATATAATATAGGTAGCTACAACAGCTGACTTGTCTCCAAAGAAGATACAATAGTTAAGTGCTAAGCATGGAAAACAAAAAAGAAAGAACAGAAGTACAATAGAAAGTATATTGCAGACAAGGATTCACACAACAAAATCAAGATCTAGATGAATTCTTTGATATGAAATAAAAGATCTATCAATACTAAAAAAGCATTCACAAGATTAATTACAATGCATAAGATATATCAATTTTGCTTTATAGGTCTCATGGATCCTTTTCAGGAAAGCTTCAATATTGAGACGTATAAAAGAAAATTAGAGATGCAACATGCCACAACTAATGCTTCAGGCAAGATATGGGCATTTATGGATTCATCAGTGGAATATAGTACAATCAGCAATGAGGAAAACAACTTACAATGAAGTTAGAGAATAAAAATATTGGAATATCAGTAATTGTTACATTGGTATATGTAAAGTGTACTTCTAACGAAAGATTATGATTGTGGGAATCTATGGAAGAGTTATCTAACGACATTGAGAATCCTTGGCTTGTAGGGGAGATTTTAATGTCATTAGAAATAAAGAAGAAAAACTGAGTGGACTTTCTGTTACTGTGGAAAAAATAGATAATTTTAATCATTGTATAAATGTTTGGAATTTGGAGGAGAGTGTATTTTAAGTTAGAAAATATACTTGATGGAATGGGAGGACTTATGGTGAGTGTATTTTCAAAAGGCTAGACAGGGTTTTATATAATGATAAAATGATAGATGTGGTTCTAGTTTTGGAGGTGGAGTATTTGTTAAGGAGTGGATCAGAACATGCTCCATTGTTATTGAATTTCAGTAATACAAAGAAGAATATTCTTAGATCTTATAAATTTTTAAATTTCTGGTTGAAATATTATTCTTATATGGAAGTGGTAAGACAGAGCTGGCAACAAGAAGAAGGGAATCCATTTTTAGTTTTCCAACAGAAACTTAAAGTGACAAAAGCTGCCTTAACTAAGTGGAGCAAGAAGAAGTTTGGTAATATATTTCAAGAGATTGCTACACTGGAGGAGGTATTAAAGGTAAGGGAGAAACAATTCGAGGAAGAGCCTTCACCAACTAATAGAGCTAGCTTGCAAAAGGCTCAAGCAGATCTTAGCATACAAATAAAAAGGAGGAGGATTTCTGAAGAAAAAAATCAGGTTTTGAGTGGTTCAAGGATGGAGAGAGAAATACCAAGTTCTTTCATACTATAGTAAAAGATAGAAGGGCTAGACTAAAGGTTTCAAGAATACAGAATTATGAAGGTATTTGGTTGGAAGAACAAACTGAAATTACAAAATCTACTACAGAGTTCTTCCAAAAATAGTTTAATAAACATGAAGATGAGGTGGATTTCTCAATGTTAAATGTACTACCATCAATAGTTTCTCATGATCAGAATATCCAATTGAAGAAACCTCAGAGATGGAGTAATTGAAAGCTAAAGTAATAGGATTAAATAGGGATAATACAGAGGGACCTGATGGTATGACAGGAGCATTCTATCAAGATGGATGGGAGATAATAGGTAAGAATGTTCACCTTATGATAACAACCTTTTTTATGGCTTTGAGATGCCAAGGTTCATTACACATACTAATTTGGTGCTGTTGCCAAAGAAGTTGATAGTGAATAGCTTTTCAGATTTGAGACCTATTTCTCTTAGTAATTTTGTAAATAAGATCTTTTCAAGATTAATTCATGATAAAATTAAGTGTTTTCTATCTGATATAATCTCTGAAGAGCAAGCTAGATTTATTCAAGGTAGAAAAATTACAGAAAATATTTTGGTTATCTAGGAGATAGTTTTAGAAATAAGGAAACGAAGGACGCCTCTTAATATGGTGATGAAACTGGATATGATGAAAGCCTATGACAGGATGGAGTGGTTGTTTCTCACAAAAGTCCTAAGAAAGATTGGATTTTGTGAAGAAATAATTGACATGGTGTACAAATTAGTTGCAAATAATTAATATTCTATTTTATTGAATGGCCAACCTAAAGAATTTTTTAAATCCTCAAGAGGGTTAAAACAAGGGGATCCTCTATCTCCTACTTTGTTTATATTAGCAGCTGAAGTATTGACCAGGAGTTTGAAATCTTTGCTAACTCAGAAGAAGTTCAAGATGTTTGGAATGCCAAGGGTAAGTCCCAAAATTAATCACCTTGCCTTTGTAGATGATATGATCATACTGTGTAAAGCTGAAGTGGGAACTTTGAAGATGGTTACAAAAACTTTGGACAAATATGAACAAGTTTTAGGTCAGAAGATTAATAAGGATAAAAGTTCTCTTTAATTGCACAAGGGATTATATAATGGTACAGTTGTAATAGCTGAAGTAGCAACGAGAATTTTGAGGTAGGAATTTTCCTTTACATACTTGGGTTGTCCAATATTTTACATAAGGAAGAAGAAAGGCTATTATCAGTCCTTAATGAATAGAATAACTAATAAGTTGCAAAGCTGGAAGGAAAAGTATTATCTTATAGAGGAAGAGCTATTCTTATTAAACATGTTCTACAAAGTATTCCTATTCACCGTCTTTGTATTATGAATCCCCCCTAATGTTATTAGTACAATTCATAAAGATTTTGCTCAATTTTTTTTAGAGTAATACAATAGGGGGAAGAGGAAGACATTGGGTGAAATGGAAGAGTTTGTGTTTGCCTGAGGAAGAAGGAGGTTTAGGTTTCAGAATGGTACATGATATGCCTACAACTTTATTATGCAAACTCTGGTGGAAATTTAGAACAACAGAGTCAATTTAGAGTAAGTATATCATAATAAGTATTGCAAAAAACATCATCCCAAGGAAGTAATATGGAAAGTTGGTGGAGGAGGATCCTAAGTTTGGAAGAAAATGCTAATTACTGAGACTTTATTGATCATAATATATTATGGTAGGGTATAAAAGGATATGTAAATATTTGTTTTGATAACTGGAATGGGTTTGGAGATTTTTCTTCTGTGGAAAATATGGAGGAGGATGGTAGATATCAAAAGGTGAAGGAACTGACATGGGGTGGAAAATGGAATGAGGAAGTGATGCAGTCTCTTTTTCCAGAGGAAATTGTCCAACACATTCTTAATAAGATACCAACACCTAGTCAAGTAAATGAAGAGGATAAAATAATCTAGAGTATTGAGTCTAAAGGTATTTTCTCAGTAAAGATAGCTTGGCAGTATGTTAGGCAAAGAAAGAGATTAATGATATTTATAAAGATATTTGGGTGAAAGGTTTACCTTTTAAAATATCCTTTTTATGTGGTGATTATGAAAGGGAAAGGTTCCAGTGGATAATAATATCAGGAGATGGGGTATTGAAGGTCCATCAAGGCACCAGTGTTGTTCTAGTCCAACACAAGAGACAATGTCTCATGTGTTCCTCAGATTAAATTTTACTAAAAGGACTTGGTCCTACTTTGCTAATTTTGTAGGTATAATTATTTAGGGATTAAGCTTAAGAGAAACAATTCTTCAATGGTGGACAACTGCAGTAAACCAAGGGAGAAAATATATTTTAAAGCATTACCAGGTTTCATCATCTAAGAGTTATGGAAGAGAAGGAATGGCAAAAAACATGAAGGAAAGGAAGTAAGTGTTCAAAGAATGATTTTCAATATTACAAGGAATATGAGAATGCTGTTAAAGGTGAGAAAAACTAAATTGGTTTTATCAGCTGATTGACCAGGGATATTGAGGGATTTTGCATTGTTAAAGGCTACAACAAGAGTTACTATGTTGTAGGAACTACCTAAGAATGAATGGGTGAAGTATAATACGGATGGAGCTTCAAGAGGTAATCCAGGAAGTAGTTCATATGCATTTTACTTAAGGGATGAAAAATGAGATTTACTATATACAGAGGGGGCTATAATAGAAGACCCTAATAATATAAAAGCTGAAGAAATTGCTATCCTAAATACAATAAGACATTGCAATCAAATGAGGTATGAAAATGTTATAATACAGACAGATTCATTGGCAATGCAAAAGATGTTAACAAGGAAATGGGACTATCCATGGAGCATATGTAATACCCCGAGAGTAAACCCTAGGTGTCACACAGTGCTTACAGTCCCGAGGGACCACAAGCTAACCCATGACATGGTACCTCTTGATATCACTAAATAGGATGATAACATATGCAGAAGAGAAATTGATAATCTATATAGTTTTAAGTAATAAAACTGTTAGAATCTGTAAACCAAACTGATAATACTGATGAAATATCTGACAATGTCCATTGAAGTCTGAATACTGGATAACTGGTTGTAGTGTTTGAAAGCCTCTAAACTGACTGAATATAAGTTAATTGGATAGGCCCCAACTAACTCCAACTAACTCCAACTAACTACTGAACTGAAAGCATGAAAATAAATAATTTTTCCTCAAAATATGAGGACTCACCACTGCGATTGCTAATGGTCTGGAAAATCTATGTGCGATCTGGGAACTGGGCGTCCGAACCTATGATATGATATATCATAGCGCAAGAAAAGAGTATGTGATCAGTACTTTGAATGTACTGGTATGCTAAATTAGGTATGATGATATGCATGGTTTCGTGAACATTAATAATAAATGTCTGAATATATATATATATATACATACACATAACATAAAGTACTGAATAGAGTGCATGAAATCTGTAGATACTTAGGATACGTGAAATCTGTGGATACTGATGATGCATAAAATCTGTAAGTATTAAGGATGTAGCACCAAGCATATAACATGTTTAGAATATAATCTGTAAATACTAAAGTGCTAAAATCTAATAACTGAATCACTAATATCTGTATACTATGGTCAAACAACTAAAATTGAATTACTGGAATGAGACTGTGGGAGGTATCATCTAACCGATATGCTCTAATCTGAGCTAATCGGGGTCCAACTAATAAACCCAGTTGGAAGGGTGTTAGTACCGTTCCATAGGTACCAATGCTGGCTATGTGGATCAACTACACTGATGTACTATCCCAAAGGACTAATAGTGTCAAGCCTAAACTGACGGGTGATTTCTCATATCCTACGATGGATACGTAGTTCTGGAGTACAGGGACTGCTACTAACGACTCTACCTATCTGACAGGGAATCCATCATCCCTACACTCGCTCGTTGCTAAATCCTACTCCCAACTGAATTGACTCGAAATACTGAATTATTTTAAGCTTAACTGAGTCTAATAACTGACTGAACTGATAATGCTCAGAACATAGTCTTAAGCTATTCTAAAGATACTAAGGCTAAGTACGCAACTATGATTTTGGGTATTCATAACCCCCAGGACTCATTAACAATGATAGTAAAATAATACTAAGACTCTGAGGACATAACATAAAAGCATTTGTTCAATATTCCTCCTTGTAGGCATTTTATCAAATACTTGGCATGTATGGTGTACACTAAGCATGAGAATAGTTTAAAGCTTGTAGTAAAATCACCATTTCAACACCAATATCACAAATCATGAATTACATTAGTGGACAACAATATTTAAACATGTGGAGTGTAATAATCAACATCAATATAATGGAAACACGGTATAGGACAAGATTCGTGGGAATTCATGGTTAAAATCTCAATAAAAATTATAATTTCTTGTAAAGATCATAATTTGGATTTAAAATATGGTACTTGGACTCCATGGGTGAAAGGAACCCATGAATGAACACTTAACATATCTGAGAAGATTAATTCTTGAAGTTTCTTGAAGTTTTCTTGAGAATTGGACTTGATTCTTGAAGGCTAGGGTTTTGCTAATTGAGAGAATACTCTTTATTTTGGGGGAAATTGAATAGAATAATGACTTAACTTGGTTATTATGGGTTAAATCCGTTTTTAGACTGATTTGGGTTGTGGAAAAAGACCAAACTGTCCCTGAAATAAATTAAAATTTACGTCACTGGGTTACCGATTTTGGCTATCACTGTGATGCAGTGCCATCGCGGTGAGCCACTAGAAGTTGGATGAAACTATTTAAAAATGGAAAATTGCAAAAATAAACTCTGGCATGACGCAGTGGAATCGTGTCGGGCTATTGGAAATTGAAAGTTCTAAAATGGCACCTTGGCGCGACGCGGTGCTATCATGATACCTCACTGGAAAATAAAAATTAGGAAATGGCACTATGGCACGATGCGCTGTTATCATGTTGACACACTGGAAAATGACAATTGGGAACCAAAACTTCACCACGACGCGGTGATACTAAATTTATCATACTATTTTACTGAAAGTGCCATAACTTCTCACCTAGATATCGGATTTGGGAAAAATTTGTATCGTTGGAAAGCTGACTGAATTTCCTACACAATGGTGGGTATTAAGGAAGAAAATTCTTAGTATTTTAAAAGTTTCATATAGGTATTCTCATGTACTAAAATCTAAACAGCGCTAGAAAAAACATGGGGTATTACAATATCTCTCCCTTGAGAACATTCGTCCTCGGATGAGACTGATTAAGCTAAGAATACTGATAGATTGAGTTTACATACTGGACATCCCAACTCAAGTGTGATTACATGGATGAATTAGCTCATGGATGCATGACTATCATGAGGATGATATGCAACGATAATTGATACCAAGTTAGTAACTGCAACTGAACATAGAACTCAGTAAATCTAAGAAAGGCTGTTACCTCAAGCTGAGTCTGAGTTTGTGAAGAAGAGGTGAGGATACTTGGTTCGTATATATGCTTCTGCTTCCCAAGTATCTCCCTCAACGGAATGGTTTCGCCAATGAACTTTGACTAAGGAAACTTCTTTGTTCCTAAGTCTGTGAATCAAGCGATCGAGGATTTAGACTGGGACCTTTTCGAAAGAAAGATCATTATAAATATTTACTCTTTCTAAAGGAACAACAACTGCTGGGTCTCCAGTGCACTTCTTTAGCAAGGAGACGTGAAACACTGGTTGTACTGAAGCTAAGTTTGTAGGCAAATCAAGCTTGTAAGCTACCTTTATGAAATGGCTGAGAATTCTATAAGGATCAACATATCGGGGACTAAGCTTCCCTTTCTTACAAAACCACTTCAATCCTTTCATGGGAGAGATCTTTAGATACACAAAACCACCAATCTTAAACTCAAGATCCTTCCTTCTCACATTTGCATATGATTTCTGTCGGCTCTAGGATACCTTAAGCCTCTCTCTAATCAACTGTACTTTCTCTAAAGCATCAAATACCAAGTCAGTCCCTACTATCGTGGCCTTACCTACTTCAAACCAACCAATCAGAGATCTACATCTTCTTTCATACAAAACTTCAAATGGAGCCATATGAATACTGGAATGATAGTTGTTATTATAGGCGAATTCAATTAAAGGTAAGTGGTCATCCCAACTGCCCTTAAAGTTTACTACACATGCTTTTAATATATCCTCAAGGGTCTGAATGGTCCTCTCTGTTTAAACATCTGTCTGAGGGTGAAAGGCTGTACTGAGGTGAACTTGGGTACCAAGACCCTTCTAAAAAGCTTTCCATAAGTGAGAGGTAAACTAAGTACCTCTGTCTGAAATGATAGATAGCGAAATACCATGTAACTTAAACAACTCTCTAAGATAGAGCTTAGCATAGTCCTCAGCTGAATAAGAAGTATGGACTGGCAAAAAATGGGATGATTTGGTTATCTTTTCTACAATAACCCAAATCAAATCATGCTGACGATGAGTACGAGGGAAACCATCATGAAATCCATGTTCACTTCTTCTCACTTCTAAGTAGGAATACTGAACTCCTGCATAAACCCACTAGGCTTCTAATGTTCAATCTTAACCTATTGATACATGGATCACTTAGCTACAAACTCTGTAATGTCTCTCTTCATCCCACTCCACCAATAGATCTCCCGCAAGTTGAGGTATATCTTAGTGGCCCCTGGATGAATAGAGTAATGCACACCATGCACTTCTGCAAGAATTTTCTATCTTAACCCATCAATACACGGAACACATAATCTACCCTGGAAATGAAATACACCATCTCCTCCTTAGGAGAAAACCTCCACTTTCTAATCTCTGACTGACTCTTTTAGCTTGACTAGACTGGGATCTCTATCTTGCTTTTATTTCACTTCGAAAACCAAAGATGATTCGTAACTATTCTGAACCCAATTACTACCCTCAACTGAATCAACTAAACGGACACCTAATCTGGCAAGCTGATGAAATTCCTGAACTAAATTTTTCTTGTCATCCTTAACATGAGCAACACTACCTATAGACAATCTACTTAGGGCATTCGCTACTACATTGGCCTTTCCCGAATGATACAAAATACTCATGTCATAGTCTTTCAACAACACTAACCTTCTCCTTTGACGTAGATTCAAATTCTTCTGCAAAATCACATACTGCAAGATTTTGTGATCTGTGAACACATCAACATTCTCCCTATACAAATAATGCCTCCAAATCTTCAAGGCAAACACAACCCCTGCTAACTCAATATTATAGGTCGGGTAATTCTTTTTATAGGGCTTAAGATGCTTGGAGGCATAGGCTATGACCCTACCTTTTTGCATCAAAACATAACCTAAACCAACTCTGGAAGCATCACAATACATAACAAACCTATCTGAACCATCTGGCAAAGTCAAAACTAGGGAAGAGGTGAGTCGGGTCTTCAACTCCTGAAAACTCTTCTCATAGGAATCTAACCACTGAAACTTGACTTTTTTCTGAGTAAATATGGACATGGGGGATGAAATAGATAAAAAAACTTCAACTAACCATCGATAATAGCCAGCCAAGCCCAAGAAACTCCTGATATTTGGTGGAAAAATTGGTCTAGCACAGTTTCTCATTGCTTTGGTCTTTTGAGGATCAACTCTAATACCATCACTGAAAATAATATGGCCAAGAAAAGCTACTGACCTTATCCAAAACTTGAACTTATTAAATTTAGTAAACAAATGATGGGCTCTAAGGGCTTACAATACTATTCTGAGGTGGTATGCATGACTATGTTCGTTATGGGAGTAAAGAAGAATGTCATCAATAAAGACTATGGCGAACGTATCTAAGTACTTCTTGAACACTCGGTTCATCAAGTCCATAAAATCTGCTAGGGAATTGGTAAGATCAAATGACATGACTGGGAATTCAAAGTGACCATACCAAATTCTGAAAGTTGTTTTTGGAATGTCACCTTCTCTGACTATGAGCTGATGATAGCCGAATCTGAAGTCTATCTTAGAAAAGTAATTGGCACCCTGAAGTTGGTTAAACAAGTCATTGATTTTGGAAAGTGGATATTTGTTTTTGATTGTGACTTTGTTCAATCGATGGTAGTCAATACACATTCTAAGAGAACCGTCTTTTTTGCGCATGAATAGAACTTGTGTGCCCCATGGGGAGAAAATACGCCTGGTGAATCCCTTATCTAGGAGATATTTCAACTGTTCTTTCAAATCCTTAAGTTCAGATGGAGCCATTCTGTATGGCGGAATAAAAATAGGATGTTTATCTAGAAGAAGGTTTATCCCAAAGTCAATTTCCCTTTCGAGATAAACTATGAGAAGATCTTTGGGGAATACATCTGAGAATTCATTTACTACTGGAACTAACTTAAGGTTGAGAGTCTCTAAACTAGAGTCATCGACTCAAACAAAATGGTAGGACCACCCTTTGGATATAATTTTTCTTGCCCTAAGGTACGAAACCAGTTGACCCCTAGGCACTGTAGTATTACCCCTTTATTCAAGGACTGGCTCATTTGGAAACTGAAAATGAACTACTCTGTTTCTACAATAAACTGATGCATAACATGAGTTGAGCCAATCTATACCGAGTATGACATCAAAATCCATCATCTTTAATCTAATGGATCAACTGAGGCGACTTTATGAGACATTATAATCGGGCAGTTCCTGTATACCTGTCGGGCTATGATAGAGACACCTACTAGGATAGACACTGAGAAAGGTTTTGCTAAGATTTTAGGACAGGCTCCAAAGTTGATGGCTATATATGGGGTTACAAAAGAAAGAGAAGCTCCAGGGTCTAATAAAGCATAAACATGTAAATGAAAGACCTGCAACATACCAGTAACTATGTCAGGAGAATTTTCCTGATCTTTTGGGGACTGAAGAGCATGCAATCTACTTGGATGATGACCACTAGTAGCACTGGAGGTGGCACCTGCTGAGTTGGGCGATCGACCGAAACTGATGACTAATGGGACTGGACCTGTTGGCACAAATACCTACCTTTATGAGAAACTACCCAACTTTCCCAAATTTGGTAGCCTAGCTTGCCATACCCAAAGCATACATCACTTCCCACTCTACACTCACCCTGATGGTTTTTAATATATTTTTTGCAAAGAAAATTTGTATGGGCACTATTCACACTCTCCTGTGACTTAGAGCCTAGAGATCTATCCCTATTATCATTTCTAAATTTAGGTATTAGGGCACTAGATAAGATGGAGCTTAGACTAAAGAGTTCTGACAAAATTGTGAACGATTACCACCTTTTGACCTTGGCTGGTTGAAATTAAAGCTACCTATTCTAGCCCTCTTCTCCTTCTCTTTCTCATTATTTTTCTGCTTCTCAATCTGATGAGCATGGACCATAAGCCTAGTAAAGTCCATCTCCTTAATCAACATCCCAGTCCTATACTCCTTGACCATACTGTCAGATACCCCAGACATGAACTTTTTTATGTTAGACCTGCTATTAGCTACCAAATGAGGAGAATATCTAGCTAACTATGTAAACTTAAGGGAATACTCCCTCACACTCATGTTTCCCTACCTTAAGTTGATAAACTCTAACACCTTGGCCTCTCTTATCTCCAACGGAAAAAATCTATCTAAGAAAGCCGTAGAAAACTCTTCCCATTTAATAGGCCCTATATCTGTGCCCCTATCTACCTCCCACTGCTTAAATAATGTATGAGATACATCATTTAATTAATAAGCAAATAATTCAACACTCTCACTAAAAGTTACCCCCATAATATCTGTTACCATATGGACCATGTCTAAGAATTAATGTAGATCCTCTTTAGATTTGGGTCCCAAAAAAGAAGAAGGATTCAGTCAGGTGAAGTCTCGAATCCTAGATGCATTAGTATTAACCACTAGGCTGGCCGCAACAGCGACGAGCTGAGCATTTTGAGCTGCTATAAAGTGGTTTAGAGTAGTGAATGCAACTCTGAACTCTGCATAAGAATCATGCTCATTCAGTGGATCTTCCTAAACAAGCTGCGGTGCTGGATGATTTCCTGTTCTTCTTTCATCAGCCTTTTTGGGAGGCATGTTTTGTAAATGGAAAAGAGAATATATTAGACAGAGAATTTAACATGACCATTATGCTCACTACGACATGAATACTGAAAGAAGGGAAAATTTTCCTAAAGAGTCTGGTAGCCTCTTATTCATAAGTATGGTGCGCTACACACTCATGGATAAGACTCTACTTAACGCGACTTTCAAACTCCTTAAGATACTTTAAAACCTTAGGGTCTGATACTAAGTTTGTAACACCCTGAAAGTACACCCTGGGCGTCACACGGTGCTTAAAGTTCTGAGGGACCACAAGCTAACCCATGAGCTGGTACCTGTTGAGATCACTGAGTTAGATTATAACATATGCGGAAGAGTAACTGATAAGACATAAAGTTTTAAGCAATAAAATTGATAAAATCTATAAACCAAACTGATAATACTGATGAAATATCTTACAATATCAACTGAAGTCTGAATACTGGATAACTAATTGTAGTATCCGAAAGCCTCTAAACTGACTGAATATAAGTTCATGGGACAGGCCTCAACTAACTCCAACTAACTACTGAACAGAAAGCATGAATATAAATAATCTATCCTCAAAATATGAGGAATCACCACTGTGAAGGCTGATGGTCTGGAAAATCTATGTGCAATTTGTGAACTGGGCATCCAAACATATGATATGATACATCATAGCATAAGAAAAAATATGCGATCAGTACTTTGAATGTACTGGTATGCTAAATAAGGTAGGCTGATATGCATGGTTTTATGAACATGAATAATAACTGTCTCTCTCTCTATATATATATACATAACATGAAGTACTAAATAGAGTTCATGAAATCTATAGATACCAAGTATATGTGAAATCTGTGGATACTGATGATTCATAAAATCTGAAAATACTGAGGATGCATGACCAAGCATATAACATATTCTAAATATAATATTTAAATATTGAAATGCTAAAATCTGATAACTGAATCACTGATATCTGTATGCTATGGTCAAACAACTAAAACTAAATTACTGGACTGAGACTATGAGAGGTATCATCTAACTGACATGCCTCAAGCTGATCTAATCAGGGTCTAACCTGTAACCCCTGTTGGAATGGCTTTAGTACCATGACACGGGTACCAATGCTGGCTCTGTGGATCCATTACATTGATGTACTATCCAGAAGGACTAAGGGGTCAAGCTTAAACTGATGGGTGACCCCTGCAAGGTTATCAAGCCTAAACTTACGGGTGACTCCTCCTATCTTATTCTAGCTACGTAGTTCTATAGTAAAGGTACTTCTAATAATGACTCTACCTATCTAACGGGGAACCCTTCATCCCTGCACTCGCTCGGTGCTAAATCCTACTCCCAACTGAACTGGCTCGGATTACTGAATTATTCTAAGCTTAACTGATTCTGATGACTGACTGAACTGATAATGCTCAGAATATATTCTTACGCTATTCTGAAGATAATGAGGCTCAGTACACAACTATGATTTTGGGTATTCATAACCCCCAGGACTCATTAACAATGATAGAAAAATAATACTAAGACTCTGAGGACATAACATTAAAGCATTTATTTAATATTCCTCCTCGTAGGCATTTTATCAAATACTTGGTATGCATGGTGTACATTAAGCATGATAATTTTTTAACGCTTGTAGTAAAGCACCATTTAAAAACCAATATCACAAATCATGAATTAAACCAGTGAAAAATAATATTTAAATATCATGAAAACATGGTATAGGATAAGATTCATGGGAATTCATGGTTAAAATCTCAATAAAAATCATAATTTCTTGTAAAGATCATAATTTGGATTTAAAACATGGTACTTGGACTCCATAGGTGAAAGGAACCCATGAATGAACTTTTAACATACTTGAGAAGATTAATTCTTGAAGTTTCTTGAAATTTTCTTGAGAATTGGACTTGATTCTTGAAGGCTAGGGTTTTTCTAATTGAGAGAATGCTCTTGATTTTGGGGGAAATTAAATAGAATAATGACTTAACTAGGTTATTAGGGGTTAAATCACGTGTTTAGATTGATTAGGGCTATGGAAAAATACCAAAATGTCCCTAAAATAAATTAAAATTTACGTCTCTGGATTCCCAAATTTGGCCATCACTGCGACGCGGTGCCATCACAGTGAGCCACTAGAAGTTGGATAAAACTATTTTAAAATGGACAATTGCGAAAATGAACTTTGGCACGACGCGGTGGAATCACGTCGAGCTACTGAAAATTGAAAATTCTAAAATGCCACCTTGGCGCAACAATGTTCTATCACAGTGCCTAACTAAAAAATAACAATTGGGAAATGGCACTATAGAGCAACACGCCGTTATCATGTTGACACACTGGAAAATAACAATAGGGAACTAGAACTTCACCACGATGCCGTGATGCTTAATTTAACAGACTGTTTTACTAAAAGTGCCATAACTTCTCACCCAGATATCAGATTTGGGCAAAATTTATGTCGTTGGAAAGCTGACTGGATTTCCTACACAATAGTAGGTATTAAGCTAGAAAGTTCTAAGTATTTTGAAAGTTTTATATAGGGATTCTCGTGTACTGAAATATAAATTGAGCTATGAAAAACATGGGGAATTACAGCCTAGCAAAGCATATACAGCAAATATGGCTGTCATTATCAGGCAAGCAAGTTCAATTTTAGCGTATACTAAGAAAAGGCAATTAGTTAGCTGATTATTTTTGCTAATTGGGCATTGGATAAGGGAAATTTCATATTTACATCATTTCAATAGGTACATGCAATAGAAAAGAGGATAATTGATAGTGATAAATTACAATGCCCTTACTTAAGGATGTCAGCAGCAAAAGGGTGATAGGACTGGGAAGGCAACCAACAAAAAAAGACTCACAGTATTGGGGGGGGGGGGCTCTGATGGTCTGGTAAAGCTTTAAGAACCTGAGGAACAAGGTGCTTCAAAACAATCATGGGTTCGAGCATCCCATTATCTCCCTACCAACCATGTCTGCAGAAGATAAGAGATATTAGTACATCAAACTTTCAATGCATTACAGAGCTAGGAGGAGAGTGTTACTTACTTAGAAGAGGTACTATTTTTCCTCTGACTAAATGCCATAATACACTTTAAAAATTTGGACAACATCTCATCCACTGGAGAACACAGTTGATCAAGATGAACTTTAAATAGTTAGGGCTAGTATAAGAGTTATCAGTAGATAATAGAGAGGAAAAGGGAAATTAAGAAATGAGCTTGCTTATGCAAGCTGCAACAAGATTCAAGCAATGAAGACCAAGAAAACTTATTAATCACCCAAGCTGAAGAAGAAGAAACTGATGGTGGATAAAGGAAAACATGGCAGCAACAGTGGAGGTAGAAATTGGGAAAGAATATCTCAATTTAGAAACCCTACTATCATCATATATGTTTCACTTTACTTTAATTTTGTTTTAATTTTTGAAGTGGATCTGGTAGGAAGTATAGATAGTAGGTGTTATTTTTGTATTTAGAATTTTAGTGGAATATGTTGGTCCATTCTTGTACAAGACATCTTTAATTTTCGATAAATAAAATTCCAAAAATTTAACAAAAAAAAGGATTTTCAACCCATTGACATGACACTTTAATATTTGACTATTCCTATTTATCTTGTCACGACACAAAAAAGAGGTCATGATGACATGTATCATGGCTCAACCTTGATAAGTAAGTCAATCACCAAAAAGGAAAGAAAATCCCAACAAGTAATACCAATAATAAGATGAGACTTATAGAACAAAGTCAGGTTAACATAAAACATAAATAAAATGAAAGTCTAAAAAAAATAACATAAAATCTACAAAATCTGATATTATCAGTGTAGAGCATCTAATATATTATTCGAATAAAGTAAAGGTACAATGTTTCTCTAAACATAAGTAAAGAAATAATACAACTAAGCAGAGGTCCGATAGTCAACTCTGATCCTTTGAGCAACCTAGTACCTCTATCACAGTCTTTATAAAGCACGATCAAACACCATATGTCATACTTGAACTAGGACTTGCACCAAAAGGGTACATTAGGGGTGAGTATAGTACACTTGTACTCAATAGGTATCATAGAACGACTGAGCAAAGCAAAAGATAATATAAGTAAAGAAAACTATGAGCACGTCACCTGCAAACAAAAAAATTTCCAAATAGTATCTCACACCATCTCTACTAAAAGTTCTAATATAAATATTCAAACAAAATAATATAATCTACATGAAGATTTTATGAAAACTAAACACAAGTCAAGGAGAACTAAAAGAATCATGAAAGATGCATGCACAATGCAATGATGATGGACTAAATAGTGAAATCCATAACATGATTTTCTATATATACCTACCGAGCTCACAACTTCTAAGTTAGGACCCCAGGGGGGGGGGGGATCTATATACTATATCTCAAATCTCAATATACTTCTCCGGCTCATATTCATGGAGAGGTTTCTTTTATAAAAATCTCATTTTCTTTCAAAAACAGTGTTCCTCAATGGTACTAATATCTCATAAATGTATGTGTATGGAATGAGGATGTTATTCTCTAAATCAAATAAATCTAAAGATGTCCAATCCATTCAATATATCAGTAAGCCCAGAAATCAACTCAATATGTCCACAATTCATGATTATCAACTCTAATTAGGAACCATCAGAATAAATATGCAAATAAGACATCATTAATATCATATTAACCCTTAACTCAGACATTTCTATCATGATAAAGGAAATCAATGCTCAATAAGGCCTATAATAATAATTCAAGCCCCCACATAAGCATCATATATAGAATAAAGATATTTAAATGCACAAATAAGGCCAATGATAACAAATAAAACCCCCATTGGGAAACTTGCAATATCATATATCAAAAGTCAACAACAACAAAATATAAGCCTCCACTCAGGCATAGAATAGTAATAATAATCTCTACATATAAACCCCATAGTTATTTCCACAATCCATAGGATGCTTTACTTATTTATTAATTACTAGCTCAATCTGAAAGAAATTAAACCATAAACTACCTTAAAATGATGAAATTCGATCCCAAAGTCCTTCACATTGAGATTTCCCCTTCAAACGACCTCAAAGTCAATTAAAACGTTTAAATATAACATCTACCCATTAAAATAAAGCTATCAATACCCATATTGACTATATATAAGATAGGTACAATAGGGACTCAAAAATGAGTTTGAAAATGAGAAAGGTAAAATTTCTATGTTATTTTAAAAAGTCATTCTTCAAGTTTATAGAAGTCTACAGTTGAAAATTCACCTAGAAACGGGTTAAAAACGAGGTCCAAATTGAAGAAAAATCCATTTTTGAGTTTATCGGCATAAAATCCAAAAATTTATTTCCAAATTAAGATTAAAGTTATTTTCAAAGATATAATTGATAGAAAATAATAAAGCAGGTCGGTTTTGTCTCCATGCAAATCGTAGGTTCCATCCTACTTTAATGGCTAGACAAGCCACTGGCTGACTTACTATGGTGGCTGGTCAATCTTCTCTCCCCCTCCCCTTTTCTCAATCACCTCTAAGAATAGATCTTTCTTCTCCTTTGCTCCTATACCCACTTCTAATGAATCAATATCTAAACCTTTGGATTATGGTAAGGTTTCCAATGCAAAGACATTAGAATCGACCTTTGAGCCCATTCCAATGAAATCGATTCAATATGATAATGGAGTTCTAATTATGGAATGGACAGGGGTCAATAAATCCACAAATAGCCTATCAAAATACAAAATGGTCACAACTAAAAAGCGTGGCGATCCTACCACACACGTAAGAATACGTGATTGTACAAGTAATAAAGTAACCTTTTTGAGCTGGATGTCGAACCCACGAGGACTTGGTTTAACAAAAATCCCATTTTTTCTTTACTAAGAAGATTAAACAAGTGCAAGCGTAGCCAATAAGAGTTTATGTTTAGAATTTAAGAGTAATTGTAAACGAAACAAGATACTAAAGTATGGAGACAAAATAAGGAGAAATCAAGTGTCAAGACACTTTGAATAATCCTAAAATACTATACAATTTTGTTGATTAAGTCAGTTATCTTAGTTGTTGATTCACGGGGTTGATTGGCTCTCAAATCTCAAATTGTCTACTAACTTAGCCCCACAACAATATCGTTTAGTTGGGATGTGAGAACTAAGTTAAACACATTCATATATCTTCCCATATTTGAGCCAAAAGGTCAAATTAGGTATATTCATATCCTAAATGCGAATCCTAACTTTAATTCATAGAAATTATAAGAACCCACTCCATATTTCCCATGATCTAACTTATTATTCCTCCTTCTGGGCTTACCATAGAAATATAGGTTTATCCTAAAGGTTGAGAATCTGTAGAATAGTAATAACAAGGATATATACCCACCTAAAATGATAATCAACTTTAAAATATTCAATTGAAAGCATAAGTATTCATGTTCTTGGCCTCAACCCTAGAACAAGGGTGTTTAGCCACTCATGGTCTTACAACGAATCGCCAGAATGAAATTGATGAATATAAACAAAAAGTAAACTAAAGTAAAGAATAATTATCCTTAATTGTGTGTTTTACTATCTCAAAAGTCATCCAAGGTGTTTATAACAATAGCCAAGTGTCTTATTTATAAAATGAGAGAGTTTGGACGTTGTTATTCCTTAGGCATTTCACGCCATGTTGTGGCATGTTTAGGGGTGTGGAACGCCCTTAATGCAGATGCACTCTATTTATTGACATGTTGTTTTGTGTATTGGGGTATGGAACACCCTTACCTTAGAGGTTTGAGGGCATGGAGTGCTCTAGTGCTCAAAAATTTCAAATAGTTCCATCGTTAACTCCTTCCCTTTTTCTTTGATTTCCTGACTTGGTTGGTGTCTTTCAATCATCATTTGACCTTGTTATTCTCCCAAAAATTAATCCTAGAATATCACATGATATCCCATAACATCACAAACCCTAAAGTAGTGCACTCAACACAATAGAATTCGCCGAGATGCACCAGAACAACACATAGCTCATGCTAGTAACACTAGTTTTCTCATCTACACTCTATGTGACCAATTTGTCCTAACTTGTTTTGAATGCAAAGGGAGCACTATAACTATGTACTTTAACATATATATTCTCAATTATACCATAACCAACTCAGTACACACAAGTAGTCCTCAAACTATGCTAAATATGTATATATAATGACAGTTAGGTGCATAAATCTACCTAAGATCACCACCTCATACTTAAAGTTTTTTTCATCCTCAAACAACTATTTACATTGACCACCATCCAAGGATGACTCCAATATCCCTACTACAAGTAAGATATTCAAGCTAGCACTATAATGCTACATAAATAGCAAGTTCCACATTAAGTATGACATATACATTTGAAAACTCATGAACACTACTTCAAAACATCCTAGCCTCAAGGATTGACTCTACCAAGTTGGAAAACTCATACATATTACTCAATCATAGAGATTATATAAGTCACCTATCTATCGCTAAACACGTGCTCTCCCCACAAGTGTGTTACCCATATTTACTCACAGATATGCAATTCATTAGAAGAATGGGTGTAAGAATCAAATTTCACTCACTTTCACAAAGAATTCTCATGTCACATAAGATGAACCATAAAATTTTCCTTAGTGTAGTACTCCACTAATACCAGAACATCATAGATCAAGATCAAATAGAACTTTAAGGGTTGTAATGTAGGCTAAGGGATGGTTAGGAACTATTTTGGCCAGTAATAATGACTATCTTCCCTAAGTGCTTTAATAATCATACTATACATTGAACTCATCTCTTAATAACCAATTTCTCACCATTTATGTCTTTCCACATATCTTTTGTTTTGCCCTATTTCTTTAATCTATTTCATATATAGTAAAAAGGGAGTATTCTCTATCAACGCATGATTCTGATTAAATTTTCTCTCTTCTCATTACACCACTCCCAACCATAACACATAAACTTTTTTACCCCAATAGCTTCTATTCTCTGGTGCTTCACTTTCACTTTATCTTTCATAAAGGTTACACTCCTTAACCTCATAATTATTAAGTTGAAGCTCTTAGGAAATTTGGATCAAATTATGGTCATCAAAGAAGGGAAATAATCTACATATAAGGATAATAAATAATTGGCTAAAGGCTAAATGAGGCTAACTAAAATCATCCAATGAGGATAGATAAAGTTATCATCCAAAGAGGATAGATAAAAAGGGTATAAAACATAGTTATCAAAGAAATACCTATAGCATCTCCTAAATCTAACATTCTTTATTTCTCTTTGCATACACACTAGTCAAGTTCTAGAAATCAATATGCAATAAGAAAAATCAAGAAAAGACTCACTCACACATGGAACATGCTTAAATGAAGTAGGATCTTCGTAGATTCTAAACCAACGCAATAGAACAAATTCTAATTAAGCAAACATCACATAAGAGTCATATAATTAGGCCTAAAATTTTCAAAAGTAGTCATTCGACTGAATTCAACATGCTCTTACATTTCAAACTACTTGCATTATTTAATAATATATAACACTTAACAAGAACATGTCACTTATTACTGATACAATATTTTTTAAAATTTACTCCTAAAAATGAAAAAGAATACCAGATTCAAACGACGCCCTACAAAAAATAATTGAAAAGAATAACTAAGAGGTGGGTGAAGTGTGCCCCTTCAATATTGACACCAATAAAACTACTAAAAACAAAAAAAGTGAAAATATTTTTGTAATTCTTTTCAAATTTAGTCAAAACTAGAAAATTTGAAAACAAATAGAATTGGAAATCCTACAACACCACTTCACCCTAAAGCATCAAAGAATTGGAAATACTATATCACCACTTCACCCTAAAGAATCGAAGATTCCCCACCCCATACTTAAAATCTCACTTTGTACCCAAAGTATAAATTAAGAAAAAGGATAAAAATACTCCCTGGGGACTCTAGGCCTAGCTAGTACATCTTTAATCATCCAAGAGGTCTGGTGGACCCATACATCTTTTCCATGTTTCTTATCTTAGATCTCTGATACTCAGACTTCCCATCGACCTATGAATTAAAACAAAAATAAAAGGAAAAGTGATACTAAAGAAATATAAGAAAATAAGATACCTACCATAACTTGAGTTGCCTCTCAAGCAATGCTTGATTTAGTGTCATTGCATGACACACACCACTACTCTTTAGCCATATTTCTTCAACCTCATCCTCCAACTTGGAGACCATCTTGTCACTCTTTTCTAATTTTTGAGTGCTTACACTAGCCTTGGAAGGATCCTTCTCAAGTTTTCTACCTTCAAGATTAATTTATGATTTGGGTGACTCAATGAGAATGTTCGAAGAGGCCAGTAAAGGTTTGTGCATGACTACCCCAACCTTCATAGGATCTAAGGTTGAGAAGGGTATTTAGGGGTTCATTAATGAGATTTTGAAGGATGTGGCTTACAAGTGGTATGAGAAATAGGAATCAATAAGGGGTGATGATGCTCAGTCAGTGGTATGGGATGAGTTTTTAGTTGCCTTTATTGATCATTTATTTCCTTAGGAGTTGAGGGAATCTAAGGCCGAAAAGTTTGTGAACTTGAAGTAGGGTAAGATGAGTGTTAAGGAGTATGTTCGGAAACTCCAGGAGCTATCCCATTATGATCCAGAGTTAGTGTCTAACACGAGGTCCTGAATGAGAAAGTTTTCTTCTGGTTTGTCCCATAATTTGTTGTTAGACTGTAAGGGTTCTATGTTGAATAATGATATGGACATCTTTAGGATGGTGGCTTATATATAACAGGTAGAGGATGAGAAGAATAAATATGTAAATATAGGAGAGATATGATATGCTATAGAAATATAACACTTTCAATGCTTAAAACAAGGAAAATATGCAAATTTCTAAGTTTGTTCTGTCAGATATGATGCATTTTGGGTATATTTTGTAGGAAACTAGGGTTTGGATGCTAAGTTAGTGAAAGAGATGTAAAAAGGTGTTTTTGGATACTTATGTGATCAATTATGGGTGTTAGTGATACTTTTTGAATTGTTCGTGACCAAATCATGTGTAGGAATTGAAGAAGAGTTGAAAAAATAACTTTTGACACTTGCTAAGTCAACATGCGGATTGCATGTAGTACATGTGGACCGCATGTGGGAAAAACATGTGCTAGAAGTCAAAAATCCCGAGGGCAAACCTGTATGAATTTTTAGTCTAAGAACATGCAGTCACCACATGTGCCTAGCCTCAGGCCATATGTACCACATGCGCCCAAGGCCCGACCGTATGTGGAGCCTACATGTAGCCACCGATCCTTTTTTCTCCTCTTTGTTTGGGCTTTTGTTTTAGGGTTTCCTCATGTACTATAAATACCCCTTTTATGCGTTTTTATAGTAGAAGCGACACACTCTTGATACTCACAAACATATTTTGATTTTGAGATTAGATTTTAATCTTGGAATTCTCTTGTATTGATTTTGGTTGATTAATTTATTTATGATTTTGGTTTTTATTTGTTATTATTATGATTTATTCTTATTCTTTCAATCATGAATATTATTTATTACTTCACAAGTATGAGCAACTAAAAACCCTTATCTAGGGTTATAGAAATCCTAGCTGATTGACAAACTAGGGAAAGTGCTATTATTGTTCTGAACTGATACCCATGCATGCATTATATTATCTTCACTTTAATAGTTATCTTAGTGGTTGCAAATGTTAGGATCCATCCTAGATTATTACTACTTACTCCAAAAGAGGAGTATCGACTAGGAAAAGATAATGACAATAATAATTTAGAGTTTAACTGTAGATCCATGTTACTAGGTATTATCTAAGTAAGATGGTTAGATTTCATCTAAAAAATAGAGACTCAAAATGCAATAATTAACTAGGATCAAGATAAGGGTTAGTAATGCAACATTTTGAGACTCTATATGCCAAGGGTGATATCCTTTTGCTTGTCCAAAAGACTGTAGAAGGTATATAACTTATCAATTTTGCATGCAAGATATTAGATTGGTTCAACAAAGAATAATAATCCTATTGAGTTGAGAAGCCATGGGGAACACAATACTAATGTTCACCAACGACTGCTTACAACCAAAGTTGATATTCACTACTTGTTCGATACTTCTACTCAAAACCCCCATTTACTTTTTCAGTTCTACCCCCTGATTACAACAGTTAAGAGCTACAATTCCATGCATTCCCTTGGGATTTCACCCTATTCTTTGTTGGGTTACTATATTTGGAAGAGACCGTATCATATTCAGAATGGAGGTATAGCTTAAGCATCACTAAATTTTGGCACTGTTGCTGGGGATTATGGTGTTGATTTGTGAATTAAAGTTATTACAGTTTTTGGATTTTTTTTTGTTCTTATTTGGGTATACATTAATGTATGCCTAGTACACGGAGTAGAGAAATTCCTTACTCCTATGAAATTCAAATCTAGAGAGGATCCTACAAACACCTAGTAGGATGGTGGAATAGAAAAGAGATGATATTTCCAAAGGTGTTCATGATAATCTTCCTCCCCCTCCCCCCATAGAAGTACAAGATATTATTAATCATCATACTGGTGAGATTTTAGATCATACTAAAAATGAGAGGAGGGAAAGAAAAAGAGCTCAACGGGTAGCTAGGGAGGCAACAAATACAAGAAGCAAATCCTCGAGCAACACTCGGTGGAAATAGGAATAGAGCTAAAGGTGGCCGTGTTCAAGTTATCCCAACATATCAGTATGTGTAAATGTATGTAGATGTTGAAGGAGATCTTGGATACATTGATATGACAGAGATTGGAGCTATTATCCCTCCTATTTTAACCCCAAGTATCAAGTTTGACATAACGAGTAATGATCCAGCTCTTAAATCAGTGCCTGCAGATAATGCAAATCTGTACTTTGCAAATTTTATTAAGATATGTAGTTTGTATACCATTTTAGGGGTAAATAAGGAAGTCCTTAAATTGAAGTTGTTCCACTTCTCACTTATAGTAGAAGCATCTTTATGGCTACGGGAACTGCCAATAGGATCTATTACTACATGGAACAAGTTACGTAAGAAATTCTTGAAATTATTCTTTCCTCAATCAACGATGTTGCAGCTTAAGGACGAGATCTATAATTTTAGGCAGCTGCATTCAGAATCAATATATGAGGCATGGCTCAGGTTCAAGAAAAAGCTGAATATGGTGCCCCACCATCGGATGTCAAGGATGAGCTTATTTGAGATATTTTATAGAGCATTGACCATCAACTCCAGAGCTATAGTAGACACCATATCTGGAGATGCATTTATGTTACTATGCTGGAAGGTTGCTTTGGAGATGCTAGATCAGATCTCGCTCACTAAACATGGTTGGAAAACTCAAGAGGCTGAGAGGGGATCTGACATATATGCTATTAGTTCCTCCTATAACCAGAAAGTAGCTGATGATTTAATAGTGTAAGAGATTGTGCTACTAAGAATTAATCTTAGGTTACTGGTAAAGCAGTTTGAAGAAGAAACTACTGAGAAGGTGAACACAGTAGGAGCATAGAGTTCAGCTACCAAAGCTTATAAGTCAGAATTTAAGGAGGAAACAAATTATCTAGATTGTAAGATGGCGGGTTTTTGAGCCCAAGGAAAAGGGAGCCAAGGTATGAACTATTATGACAGATACAAAGACCATAGTAGGGAGCGAGATGGTGACTGGAGGAAAAAAGGATTACTACAGAGAGAAGGGAGATAGGTGTATTTCGCCTGGAAGACAATATGCCGAATTAAGAATAAAAGAGATGATGATTAAGCTAGTAAAGGGTAAATAAAATTAGGAGATCAGCCTTAAGAAGATTAAGACTGACATTTTAGGGTTGACCTAGAAGGTTGAATCTTATGCCACTATTATTAAGAAGTTGGAGCCACTATTATTAAGAAATTCAGAGATGGCAAGAGCGATAGGGCTTTAGGCCCTAAGCCTCAGGTAGTGTTATTAGCGCCCGAACCAATCCTTTTTGCCAGAAATATGGTAGAAACCACTAGAGTATCTATAGAGTTGACAGTGATATATGTTTTAGGTGTGGTAAGCTAGGTCATAGAGTTAGAGATTGTCCCTAGTTAGGTTCCCAGGGTCAGCATAACTGTCCCTTAGCTCAGTTAGGTTTCTCGAATCATCAGGGTACTGCTTTCTGTACTACTAGTAGGTAACGTCCAAACAGACTCTATTCCTTTCAGTCCCAACAGGATGAGAAAAATTCTCCTGATGTGGTCACTGGTATATTACAAATTTATGATTTGTATGTTTATGCTTTGCTATATCCAGGAGCTTCTTTATCTTTTGTAACTCCCTATATAGAAGTTGACTTTGGAGTTAGTCTTAAAATTCTAGCAAAGCCTTTCTCAGTCTCTACCTCAGCGGGAAAATCTATCATATCCTTATAGGTATACATGAACTGTCCGATTATGGTATTTCAAAAAGTCACTTTAGCAGACTTAGTCGAATAAGAAATGACAGATTTTGATGCCATTCTTGGCATGGATTGACTTCATTTCTGCTATGCCTTAGTCTATTACAAAATTGTCTAGTTTTAGTTTTCGAATGATCCCGTCCTAGAGTGAAGGGGTAGTACTTCAGCACTTGGGGGGCAGCTTGATTCCTACCTTAGGGTAAGGAAAATGATATCTAAGGAATGTGTCTACCATTTTATTTGAGTCTGGGACTCTAGATCAGAAACCCTTACTCTTGAGTCAGTATTAGTAGCGTGTGAATTCCCATACGTATACCCTAAAGATCTTCCCAAAGTTCCTCCCAAAAGGAAAGTTGACTTCGGAATCAACCTTATTCTAGATACTCAGCCTATCTCTATCCCGCCATATAGAATAGCTCCAACAAAACTCAAAGAATTAAAAAAACAGTTGAAAGATTTCCTAGATAAGGGATTCATAAGACCCAATGTATCCCCGTGGTTGTAATGACCCGATTTACTAAACTGGAATGCTACACAGTACTCATGACCCTGAAGGACCACAAGCAACCCATGACTGATATCTGTACCTATATACTATATAAGATAACATAATGAGGCAGAAACATGCACTGAAAAGCCATAAGGTTCAATCATAAACATAACTAAATAATGTAATATCTGTATGGGGTAATAAAATACCCAAAACAAAACTGAAGTATAAAACATGATAGTCTGTATCTAGTCTACTTCTAGTCTAAAAGCCTCTACTATCTGAAGAATCTGAATAAGGAGTTGATGGGACATGTCCCAAACTAACTACAACTAATAAGCTAATTAGTAAGATAATAGAAAATTATTATTTCCTTGAAGGATGAGGACTCACTTCTACTCTAACTACTGAAACTAGAATCTACTGCTGATCTGGAAGTCGTGTCTCTGAACCTATGGTGTAACATAAAAAGAAACCACCATAGAGAAAATGCGTTAGTACATATGTACCGAGTATACATGTGAGGTAGTCTATATGCAATGGTTCACATGTATGAATAATGCTAACTGACTGTCTAATATGAACGTGAGAATACATGCATAAATATGTAATTGTAACTGACAATGTGATTTCATGATTTCTGAGTCTGAATATTGATAACATGACATGACTAATAAAATAAATGACTGTGTCTGAGTATAACTGATAACGTGGGTGACTGTAGCTAACAGTCCTGAATCTAATGGAACTATTTGAGTTCCGTACTGTAACTGAGTTGACTGTATTTGACAGTCCTAAAATTTAAAGAACTATCTGAGTTTTATTACTGAGACTAATTAACTATATCTGATAGTCCTGATTCTATAACATGAAACTGTGGGAAGTAGAATCTAATTGATATTCCCCAAAGGTGCTATAATAGCTGAGCTGGGGTCCAATCTATGCCCTGATTGGATAAGTGTCAATATCGATCCATAGGTAAGGACAATATGTGAGTAACCCTCATATAATAGGTAACTCTAGCGATAATGGTGGGAACCCTCACATAACAGGTTAAGCCACCTCATCTACCCTCATATAGTAGGCTACAATATCTCAACCTATATTGGCTACATAGTTTTGGAATGCAAGGATTGCTTCTAGGAATCACACCCTTATATAACAGGTGAGTCCCCATCCTTGGGTTCACTCGATGCTAATTCCTACTCCCATCTGAGTAGACGCTAAACATGATTTACTAAACTGAACTGAGCATGGACTGAGTTATTGAATTTTTGTGGCTGACAGAATACTACTGATATCTAAAAACTGACTGAGTCATGAGATTATGGAGATTTTTACTGAGTCATAAGACTATCTAAATTCTAAGAGTTCATAGCTTGACTGAGAGTATCATGAAAACATGACATGGATCTAGGCACACACCTAATATTTTGGGTACAAGTACCCCCAGAACTCGATAGATGGAAACTGACATAGCATTATTTACTTGAAGACTTGACTAACAACATAATACATACTACATTCATAGGTGCCCTTCATCAAACATGTAATAGGCATAAACTTGTACATACATGGGTATTTCATGATATAATGCTAGTTAGACAATTTTCCTTAATCTAGGCATTTAATCAAACATATTATAGGCATAGTATATGTAACGCACATTATATAACAATTAAACATCATGCTTCAATTCCAATTCCATCATAAAAGGTTTTAGTCATGAGATTTTGTAAATATTTATCTATACTACTCAACTCACATGGAATTTATCATCAAATCATGGAATAGAAATCAATTCCTCATTTATCAAATATGAACATGAGCTGCCAAAACATGAAAACATATAGAAAATCCATAACTTGAGTTTAGAAAAGGGATTCTTGAACTTCATGGACAAAAGGAGTCCATGAATGAACACTATGCATACCTTAGTTCGTGATTTCGTGAAAATTGATGGTGAAACCTTCTTGAAATTAGACCTTTTATGAAAACCCAGCTTGAGTTCTTGAGAGTATTTGAGAAATACATCAATAGTTTGGATGAATAAGGGCTAAATCCTGTGTTTGGAAGCTTATAAAGGGGGGAAAATTGACCCTTTTAACCTTGGAAACATAATTTAATTTTTTAGTAAAATTTCCCAAATTTGGCCCTTGGCACGATGCGACGTTATCACACTGTGTCACTAGAAATTGATAATTGGGAAACTGCAGAGTAGCGCGATGCGGAGCTATTGCATTGCCACCTTGTCTAAGACCTGGAAGTTTGGTGTGACATGCCAGTATTATAGAGCAACACTGGAATTTGACAATTGCCATTTGAGCTATCTCCGCGATGCGCTGAAGGCTCAGGTCAAACACTGTCTCACTAAAAAGGCTCTAACTCTTCGCCCAGGTGTCGTATTTAGGTGAATTATATATCGATGGAAAGCTTATTCAATTTCCTATGTGATAGAAAGTAAAAATTATAGAAATACCATGTGTATAATAATGAATTATTATTTTAATACAAGTTCTAACATCCTTGAGATAGTTTGCAAGCTAAGAAAAAGCATGGGTATTACAGTGGGGTGCACCAATTTTATTTGTACGTAAGAAAGAAGGTTCTATCAGAATGTGTATTGACTACTGTCAGCTAAATAAAGTCACCATCAAGAACAAGTATCCACTTCCCAGAATTGATGATTTATTGGACCAACTTCGGTGCCAGTTACTTTTCTAAGATAGACCTCAGATCAGGCTATTATCAACTTAGAGTTTCAGAATGTGACATTCCAAAAGCATCTTTCATAACTCGGTATGGTCATTTCAATTTCTTAGTCATGTCATTTGGTCTTACTAATTCCTCAATAGCTTTTATAGACTTGATGAATCGTGTGTTTAAGTAGTACTTAGATATGTTCATCATAGTCTTCATTGATGACATCTTTGTCTACTCCTACAGTCGACATAATTATTCAGAACATCTCAGAATAGTATTACAGACTCTCAAAAACCATCAGCTACTCGTCAAATTCAGTAAGTGCAAATTTTGGCTAAGGTTAGTAGGCTTTCTGGCTATATTATTTTCGGTGATAGAATTAGAGTTGATTCCCAAAAGATTAAAGTAGTGAGAAACTGGTCCAATCCTATCTCTCTATCAGATATCTGAAGTTTCTTGGGTTTGGGTAGCTATTATCGATAGTTTATTGAGAGATTTTCATCTATTGCATCCCTTATGTCCAGATTAACTCAGAAGAAGGTCAAATTTGAGTGGTTAGATTCTTGTGAGAAGATTTTTTAGGAGTTGAAAACTCGACTCACTACAAACCTAGTTTTGACTGTACCATATAGTTCAGATGGCTTTATTATGTAATGTGATGCTTTCATAGTTAGTTTTGGTTGTGTTTTGATGCAAATAGATAAGGCCATAGCCTATGCCTCTAGACAACTTAAGCCCTATAAAAAGAACTATCCAACTCATGATCTTGAGTTAGAAGCAGTATTATTTTCCTTAAAGATTTGGAGGCGCTATTTGTATGGAGTGCACGTTGGTATATTCACTGACCATAGTATCCTGCAGTATGTGGTTTCTCAAAAAGACCTAAACCTTGGTCAAAAAATTTGGTTGGTGTTGTTGAAGGATTATGACATGAGTTTTCTGTATCACCCGGGCAAGGCTAATGTAGTGGATGATGATCTTAGTAGGATGTCTATGTGTAGTATTGCTCACGTGGAGGATAGTAAGAAAAAGTTAGCTTAGGAGGTTCATCAGCTTGACCGACTAGGTGTTTGCTTAGTCGATTCAGCAAAAGGTAGTGTATGGGTGCAGAGTAGTTCAAAATCATCCCTGGTTTCTGATGTGAAGGAAAAATAGGATAGGGATCCCAGTCTACTTAAGTTGAAAGAATCAGTTAGAGATTAGAAGGTAGAGGTTTTCTCCCAAGGGCGAGATGGTGTTCTGCATTATCAGGGTCGCCTAGTTTATGGCCAAGTGCTCAACATGTTAGTAGGTTAAGATCTAGCATCAGAGGCCTAGTGGGGTTATGCAAGAGTTCAGTATCCCTACTTGGAAGTGGGATGAGGTGAACATGGATTTTGTGATGGGTTTGCCTCATACTTGTCATCAACACGATTTAGTTTGGGTCATTGTAGATAGGATCACCAAATCAGTCCATTTCCTACTAGTTCATATCTCTTATTTAGTCAAGGACTATGCCAAGCTCTATGTTAGAGAGTTAAGTCAGATTACACAGAGTTCCATTGTCCATTATCTCAGATAGAGGTACGCAGTTCACCTTTATTTCTGGAAAGCCTTCCAAAAAGGTCTTGGTACCCAAGTCCACCTCAGTATATTCTTTCACCCTCAGAAAGATGGTCAAGCCAAAAGGACCTTTCAGACTTTAGAGGATATTCTACGAGTGTGTACGATAGACGTTAAAAGTAGGTGGGATGACCACTTATCTTTGATTGGGTTCACATATAACAACAACCATCATTCCAGCATTCAGATAGCTCCATTTGAGGATCTCTATGGGAGATGTAGGTCTCCCATTGGTTGGTTTGAAGTGGGAAAGGCCATAGTAGTAGGGTGTAACTTGGTGTTTGACACCTTAGAGAAGGTTCAGCTGATCAGGAAAAGGCTTAAGATAGCTCAGACCCAACAGAAATCATACACAAATATGTGAAGAAAGGATCTTGAGTTCGAGATTAGTGATTATGTGTATTTAAAGATCTCTCCTATGAAAGGAGTGAAAAGGTTTGGCAAGAAGGAAAAGCTCAGTCCCCGATATGTTTGTCCTTACCAAATTCTCAGCCATTTCATAAAGGTAGTTTATGAGCTTGAGTTGCCTTCAGATTTATCTTCAATCCCTATAGTATTGCATGTATCCTTGCTAAAGAAATGCATAGGCGACCCAACAGTTGTAGTCCCTGTAGGGAGTATAGACGTTCAGAATAGACTCTCTTATAAGGAATTCTAGTCGAAATCCTTGATTATCAAATTTGCATACTGAGGAAAAAAAAGGTCCCTCTTGTCAAAGTTCTTTGGCGGAACCAGTCCATTGAGGGAGCTACTTTGGAAGCAGAAGTAAATATGCGAACCAAGTATCCTCACCTCTTCTCCGCAAATACAAACTCAGCCAAGGTAATAGTTTTCCCTTGAACTTACTAAATTCCATGCACAGATTCCCCTTATAGACTTGGAATCAGTTACCATTGCATTTTTTAGTTATGTATTCATGCATCAGATATGCATGTTCTACATGAGAAACTTATCTTATCAGTAATTCCAGTCATGTATTCATGAATTATGTTCATCCATGTACTCATGCATCAGATATGCATGGTCAGCATGAAATTTCATCATATTAGTAGTGTCAGTCATAAAATCATATTACAGGTGCATATCCTATATCTAAATCTAGTCTATCAGTATTCTTGGCTCAGTCATCCTCGTTCGAGGATGAATGTTCCTAAGGGGTAATATTGTAAGACCCCACAAAATCCTAAGCTTAATTAAGTCATGTAAAAGCTAATGAGGGGTCCCATACTTTGAAAATTTTAGCTAAGTATTCAAACTTAGTGTTATTTTAGACTTCGTAGGTTGAATACTCTATTTCACAACCCTCAAGTAATAATTTTTAGGTTAAATCATGATCATGAATGTCAGTGGATTTTCCCTAAAAAGTTTTGGATTTTTTTGGACTTCGTTTGAAACACATTTAAAAGATCAAACCAGTAGATCGATGCAATCTTGATGCACCGCGTCACCCATCATGTCGATGAATATTTTTCTCTAGCTCCCAGTGAACATTCTAGTGAACTGATGCGGACTCGATATGGCGCGTCGGTCTACGTGTCACTTGGTTAGTTTTCAGTCATAAAAGTCACTTCCGCAGGGGTATTTGGGTATTTTTCCCACACCTATCAGCCCCTAAAACATAAAATTAAACCATTCTAAGAGAAAAATTCATTCATTTTCACAAGTTGCTCTCAAGAACAAACCCTAGGAAATTTTAAATTCAATTTAAGGCTCAAGAACTTACCATCAATCTTTTAGAATTTAATTGTTAAGGTATGTCAAGTGTTCATCCAAGGGTCTCTTCCACCCTTGGAGTTCAAGAATCTATTTTAAAACCTCAAGTGTATTGATTATATGAATTCATATTGGGTTTGATTATATTCATGATTATAATGATTAAGTTGGTTTCTAATGCATGTTTTGTTATAAGTTTCATGTGAAGTTATTTGATATACGTATAGAATCATGTGAATCTATGCTAAACCCTTGAAATTGTAAATGGGGATTTGAATTATGGTGCCTATATATGGTTAGTGTATTGTGCATGGATTATGTTCTCCAAGTGTTTGATAAATTGCTCATGTGAACAAAGAAAAAGGAACAAAGTTATGTCATGTTAGCTATGTGCAAGTTATATCATGCAAGTGTTTGATAAAATGTCACTATGAATGATTTACGATCAAGTGCACATGGTTATGCCCTTTTAAATTTATGCTATGATTTAATTTTCATACTATTGAGTCCAAGGGGTATTTAATACCTAAAAACTTAGCTGTTTACCTAGAGCTGTGGTAGTTATAGAACAATCTCAGTAGTTTCATGAACAATAGCCTCAATAATCAGTCACAGTTACAGTTCAATATTCAG
Organism: Capsicum annuum; assembly: GCF_002878395.1. NCBI lineage: Eukaryota > Viridiplantae > Streptophyta > Magnoliopsida > Solanales > Solanaceae > Capsicum > Capsicum annuum. The sequence continues at coordinate 90,537,241 of NC_061122.1, forward strand.
TTCAGACCATAGTAACCAGCTAGTGAATAGAACTATGTAGTATTCCACCAGTTAACAGATTCCAATAGTACTCCATCAGTTAATAGAACTAATTTAACTTAGTTACGTTTAGTTAAACAGTACGATCAGTAAAAGTTTAGTCCAGCCTAGTATAGTTTAGAATTTAGTCTAGTGTCTATTCAGTTGGGAGTAGGATTCAGCACCGAGTAAAACTAAGGATGGGGACTCACCTGCCAGTAGAAGGTGTGATCCTTAAAATCAGTCCCGTGTTCTAGAACTACGTAGCCAACATTGGTTATGACATCAACCTACCAGTTGATGGTTGTTGAGGTATCCTGCCTACTAGTTGAGGGTACCACCGTTCTCATTCAGAGAACCTGCTAGATAAGGGTGACTCAACTTATCTTTACTCGTGGCATGGTACTAACACCTTTCTAATTAGGGTTACAGGTTGGACCCTAATCTATTTAGAAAGAGGTATGTCAGTTAGATGATTACCTCCCACAGTCTCAGTTTTAGTCTTAAGAATAGAACTCAGTTCAGTTCTATAGAAATCAGGACTGTTAGACACAGTCACTCAGTTGAGCATGAAACTCAAAATAGATCCACAACAATTAGGAATGTCAGATATAGTCACTCAGTTATCAATAATACAATATCAGTAAACTTGGATATCAGTAAATCAGTAATTCAGAACTCAACATCCAGTGTTAACATGACCTTAGTTACAGTTTACGTATTTCATGAATGTACTCTTATTTAGTTATAGTCATGTTATTCAGTCATTGTTGTTCATACATATGAAGCCATGCATCTCAGCCTACCTCACCTAGATACCAGTATATTCAAAGTACTGATGATACCTTTCTTTTGCACTATTATGTCTTATATCATAGGTTCAAATGCACGGTCTCCCGATCATACTTAGCAGCCTAATCTATTAGCAGCAGACTAGTGGTGAGTCATCATTGTTCGAGGATAGATTTATTATTCTAGTATATCAGTACTCAGTTTATTTTATGAGTCAGAGTTAGTTGGGGACTTATCCCACCAACTCCGGTTCAGATAGTAGAGGCTTTTCAGACTAGAGTATTTATAGATAGATGTTTAGTTTTGGTATTGATGTACCCCACTCAGTATTTATTTCATATTTGAACCTTATGACACATTTCCACCTAATTTCCATAATAATAGTGTTACTATTCAGTTATTGTAGAAGGTACCAATCATGGGTTAGCTTGTGGTACTTTGGGATTATGAGCACCATGTAGCATCCGAGGTACAGACTCGGGACATTATAGGAGAGCTAAAATTTAGAGTCAATGATGAGGAGGCCACATTCAATAGTTGAAAATTAATGAAACAACCAATCGATATTAGAGTAATGTCAGTGGTTGATTGTATTGATGGCCTTGGAGGGTACTCTTATGGGTATTTGGATGAATTTTGAGTAATCAAGAAACCCACATTGTGCTGTGATATTAAATTAACCACTGCATGAGAGGCAACCCATGGGATTATTGGTGAAATCTGAGTAACTAACACAGTAACATCATGCTAGGACGTTAAATCAAGTGCTGAGTGGGAGGAAACCCACTATGTTAGTGTTCACTTTCTTGTTATTTTTATTTGTAGCTTATGGACTTACCCAAAATATGGTAAAATTTCTACAATCATCAATTTCCAGGTAAGGTAATTATGTGACCAACCCATTAAGGTCACAAGTACCACACATGCCAGGTAAGTGGAGGAACAATTGAAAATATTGAATTTTTGAGGATGAGAATGGAAAGTTGTGGAGTTTGGTACTTATTCATACTTTTGGGACCGTAAATTCTCATTAAGGGACCATAAGTAGTTGGAAAATTATCAAAATACCAAGTTTAAAAGGCAAGAAAGCGGGAAAAGTTTTTGGCCCATATGATCCCTGTACATGCGGGTCGCATGTGGCACATGCACCCTATGCTGGCCGCATGTGGGTTCCGTGGGTAGGTAACTTATGGGCCAAAATTTTGATTAAAATTTTGATCAAAATTTTTGGACCACCAACACATATTTAAGACCTAAAATAGCCCCCCATCCTTATTCAAACAAGTTTAGCCTTATTCTAACTCATTAAAATCCTCAAAACTTTAACTTTCTCTTTAAGTTCAAACTTCCGTCTTAAATCATAAGCTAATCCTGCATTTAAATAAAGGCCAAACTAAAACTTTTTTTAGGTACCAACTAGTCCCAACTCACTAAAAACAAGTTCCAACTTGGGTTTTGCTCGATTTCTTCATTGGTCACTTCCGGATTTTCATAAAAGAGGTTACTTTCTTGGATCCTAATGGTTATGTATTGATTTATATGTTGCATAAAAAAGTTGATGTGTGTATTCCATGCAAAATATATAGATACTATCATGTTTGTATGTAGGAACCTTAAAGTAGCCTATAATCTTAATGTAGAGCCTTGTTTTGAATTGAATTCTAAGGTTAGGACTTAATTGGAAGTTGAACTTGAATGAGTAGAGTAATACCATAGGTTGAGCATGTTATTTAACATTGAAAATCATGATTCTTGATGTGTGTGCACATTGGAATTGTTGGGACTTCAAATAAGTTACAGGGTTGTGAAAATTGAGGGAAAATTTGAACTTTTTGAATTTTAAGTTTTTTTTAAACTTTTGTAACCCCTCATCTTTGTTGGAAACTAATGACTAATTTTTTAGGTACACATAACACCAAAAGCCACTAAGAAGAAGAAGGCTAAGACATTAAAGAGATAGGATGAGTTCCTTAAGCCTAATGGTTCGGTGGAAGAGCACCCAATTTTATGACTTATAGATGTTACAAATGGGGTGACACATAGAGTTACTAAAGGACAAATATGTCGGGTAGCTGATACTATTCTAGTGGGCACTATGGGTTATTTTCTACCTGAGACCTCACAATAGGGCAGATGACCAGCTATACTTAGCCTAGATCTCAGGCTAAGGTTGCTTAGATTATCCAGATTGTACAGGCACATATACCCCAATTAAGGATGAAGTCAGCACAGAGATCACCTCCATATTATCCTCCATCGAGTGGTTATAATGAAGATGATAAGGTAGAGTCTGAGTCAACCTCACCTAGAGTATCTCAAGAGTCCCAGTCTAAAGAGGGGTCTGAGGATTCATCTAAGGATGCCGAGTAAGAGGAATCATTAGAGGAACCTAAGCTTGAGGAGGGTTCTACCACATATGTATAATACTCAGATGTACCCTAGTCTAAGAAGGGTACAAATCAAGATTCCCATAAGGCACTAGTACAGCAGAGGTAGAGTCCCAGACCCATACATACCTCGAAGGCACCACTTGAAGAGGAAAATCAGCGGTAGCATATAAAGGGGATGCAGGAAATATTTGATATAGAAAGTTACATTTCAGAGGAATGCAGGACTAAAGGCTTATTTATGAGGAGTGCTGGATTGATCTCTCTGGGCTAAGTTGAGTACCACAGTTGTAGGATTTATTTAATCGTTATCAGTTAGAACAAATGACCATACCACTCGATTCTTCCAACTCAAATATGGTACATGAGTTTTATGCATCATATTAGGACATAGTGGTCCTTACTATGCACAGATATCTATGCCTGATGAGACACATAGAGCAACTACAACTTGATCAAACCATAGTGAGAGGGGTTAAAGTTGATCTTTCAACAAAGACTATTTGCCAGGTTATTTTGTCTAGATTATATCACTTTTGTATCTATAGTAATGTGTGGCTATAGAATGAGAGTTTCATGAGATCAACACATTATGCGAGAGGCTGAGCATAAATGAGAGAGGGTTGAGATGGCTAAGTGGATAATAAAATACCCTAGGTTTTGACCCTTAGAAAATTTCCCAATTTTTGTTTTTTAGATATTTTACGACTTGAGGGCACTATTTGTATGATAGGGTATGGTCCAGGTGATCCAATCATATATTATACAGTGTTTGGTGGTGTTGAGTGGTTGAGTTTTAGGAATGGGTACGACTAGGTAGGTACGAGTTGAATGGTTGGTGATAGGTTATTGGTTTGGGTTTCACTTTAGTTAATCTGAAAGTTAGTAACTTAACAAGGATCTAAGTAAGAGTGGGTCAGTATGAGTTTGGGGATAGGGTATGGGTCGCATAGTCTAACTTGTATGTTTGATAGTGTTCAACCCTTCATAATTATGCCTAGGGTATAATTTTATGGTACTAATTATATGGTTGGGTAAGGTTTGGCTTGGGTGTTCGTATGTTGGATAGTGTTGGGGTCCAAGGTGAGGCCTCGGGTATAGTGGTGGGTACCACTCGTATGGTAGAGTATGATTGGTATGGGTTGGTTGTACTATCCTACGAGAATTTTAAGTAGTTTAAGTTGGGGGTAATATGGACATTTCTCCTCTTAAGATCTTAAGTCCCGACAACTTATAACACTCTTGGAATATTATTTAACCTATTTACAATCAACCAAAATCTCTTAAAACACTCTTAAATTCTCTCAAGGCTCTTGGGTCAGAGAAGGCCAAGGTTTCATCAATAGGATCAATCTGGGGCTTACAAGGGTGATTTCACTTTATCATCTTTGTAATATAAGGCATGTTACTCCTCCCTCATTGTTAGTTCTAACTAAAGGCATGTTTGATGAATTGTTTTCATGCCATAATTGCAGTATGGCTTTGGGTTTTCCAGTATATATTAGGGGTTTTGGTTATAAATGCTTGATTATGGTTTTTCCATATTTTAATTATGGATTTACATAGCTTAATGGTGGTTTGGACACTTGGTCTCATGGGAATGATTAATTGGTACTTTGGTTTTGGAAACACTATGCCCATAATGTGTTTTATAAAATGCCTATTAGAATGCTTTTACTACATTATTGGACTTTTAATGGAACTATTGCATGGTATAGCTTGGTAATGGAACCGTAAATGGTATAAATAGTTTAAATGGTTTGGAATGGTTAAATGGTAAGGTCATGGTGGTTATGGTTGGTCTAATTGAAAGCCTTGTGGGGTACAAAGGAATCCTCAAAGCAATCACAATAATGATCACTTGTGGGGTACATAGGATTCCCCCAAGTCAACTTAATAATGTAATCTATGGGTACATGGCGATCCCTTCTTCTTTAAAAGGACTGCTAAGGCCATTTCTTTCAATCTGTAGTCGATATGACGATACCACTACTTTTAGCCTTAGTTAATAATAAATGGAATGGTGGTTTAGTTGCATGGTAATGTTTTTAATTTGGCAATAATAGAGAGACGGGATAGCTAACCGCGAAGGTGTGAGTCCAACGGATGGACACTGGAAACTCATTTCTACTGACATGAGGATTGGCCATGGCGACCATATATGATACTTATGAGTTACATGGGAATCTCCTATGTATACTTGTACATATGTATCATGGAAAGAAAAGGGTACTCAGGAATTCCCTACTCCTATGATATCACTAGTTCGTGAGGCTACACGCATCGAACTCTGTTCAGGGGGTTACATTATACCCATGTAGCCAGTAGGTGGCTCTAGAATGGTTAAGCTACACATACCCAGGTTAATGGTTTTAATGGCATGCTAAATCTGATTCCTTTTCCCAGCATGGTTATGTTTGTTTGTGAATGCATATGGTTGGTTTACTTGGTTTTAAAGGTTGTTATTATTTTATCCTTAACTTGAGTTCATGCTAGTGTTCACTCACTAACCTACCTTTAGGTGGTTGTATCCTGATACGATATAGGAATAGGCCATTCCATTCTTTCTAGAATGCTCTATTTTTATCATGGATGTTTTTACATACTTTGGCTATTTTATCGACATTAGTTTTGGCTATGGTTGGGGGCATGTCCCAACTAGATATTTTTTTACTTTCGGTTAGAGGCTTTGTGGAACTACTATAGGTTGGTATGGGCGATGTCGGTAGTGGTGTTAGCCTTGGCATTGGTATTGGTATTATGGGTGATACTGTTTGACTCTATTTATCATTGTTCCATCTATTATGTTATGGATTAAAACTTAGTTATTGTTTTGGTTTTAGTTAATGGTTGGATAATAGATGGTTGGACTTGCTTGGGTTGGTCATGGTTATGGACCTATCCCAGAGTTTTGAATTGTACAAAATGCAATCTTGTTATATGTTTAGAATTCATCTGACTTAGGGTACATGCTTGGAGGTTGGATTGGGTAACGAGGGTGGTCCCCGATCCTAGTTGGACTTGGGATGCCCATTTCGATAAAACCTCAGTTTGGGTTGTGTTAGATAGCTAACTATACATCACCTTTGGGTGATGAGACCCCATAGATAGAGGATCATGGAGTGATTAAAAATGGTTTGTTGACTTTTGATTCCAAGTTTTGGTGGGTTCTCATTCGATATCGACTATTTCTCATAGCTTCAGATAATGCATTAACTTGGTAGGGAGCAACCATGGTTGGTAGTTTTATGGCCGGATATTTTATTTATTTTAAAGCTATCCTCTGGCATGAGATCTATGATTTAGCATTTTGGGAGATGACTAATTTGCCATTCCCCTTCCTAATTCAAAGGTTATGTAACGGGGTTGGTGTACTTGAGATACCCGGAGTAGATAAGAGGGTATGTGTGATAGCCACTATGCAGACAAAGACTATGAAAGATCTGGCACATTAAGGCCTTACCAGGAGATCTAGTGAGCCTATCATAGTAACTCGGACACAGACTGAGGGTCCGTCAGTTTCCTCAGAGCCTGGTGATATACATAGAGGCGATATGGGAGTTAGTGTTGATATTAAGATTGGAGAGCAGAGAGAGGCCCCAAATTTAAGCACGCTGGGAGAGGGGATGCTAGCCACTTTTTTATCATCCCTGACTTTAACCTCAGAGCCAATTGGTGTATTTCAGAGTCTACCCACCCATCCCCTGAAACTTCTACTACAGGTATGATTACTATATCTCAAGAATTATTGTGATCTTAGTGGACAATTGTGATTTATTAAGATCGAGTTGAATACTCTATATAAGCAGATGGGCTTAAGAGTTTAGACTAGATTCAAGATGGAAGAGGCTAGATGGGAGGCCGAACAGAGAGCTGTCTAATTTTAGCTATGTGCTAATATACAGGAAAGTCATGTTGAGTTTGAGAGATGGGTTACAACCTGATTTACAAAGACAAAGGCAATAGATCTAGCCTTGATGGGGAAGGAGTTAGATATATTACGAGCAGATGTACGCTCTCTCTCAAAGAGCCATGTAACAACCACTTTTTTAGTCATACCCCAGTGGTTCAAATATCACCTCTGTGTATACCTAGACATCTTGATTTCTTTGTGGAGAATGATGAAGAGGTCATTATAATTGGGTCCAAGATGGGTCATATTGTAGACTTGCAGGATCCTAACATGCCATACGACTAAGTTGTTAAATAAAACAGATATGATTCAATGGATTCCATAGTTGTTGATAGGTAGTGGCATGTAGCTATAATAGTGGGTGCATTTTGTAATAGTGCACCACCACCACCTCCTCCGCCAACGAATTTGACCCTGTATAGGGATGCTCATGACACATACGGTTAGTGCGTCCTAAGTATGTTCTCACTCCTCTCTATTTTGTATTATTTTTATACATTAAGGATAGTGCACAATTTTTAGTTAGGAGAGGGGTATACCATAGCCGCTGCGGGTTTTTATTGCCATGCTTCTTTTCCTGTCGACCTCGGTATGGTTTTAGAACCAAAATGTCTAAGTTAATTTGTGTCGTATTGTGTTTTATTTCATATTGTGTTGTGTTTTTGTGTAATTAGGAGATTTTTTAGTATTTAGGGCAATAGTCATGTTTTGATTGATTTTTGATACCCCTTTAAAATTATATTTTAGAACTATGTGAATGTATATATTTGTGAACATTGTGGATCTTGTTATGACATTAGGATTAGGGACATGATGATCATTTGCTAACAGTTACATGAACTAGATAAGTAGTAGTTTGTAATATTGACTCTGTGCTATGTGTGTGTGAGATGCTACTTAGTTTCTTTTATGTGTTGAATTCAGAACTTGTCTGGTTAGTCTTGCCTAGGATGAAAGATAGTCAGATAGGAAAGGATCATAGGCCATTTTTAATTTTAGTCCACTTTTAGCCTAAATGACATTCCCTGTGTTAAATAGTATCCCTTTATCCCTATTTTGAGCCTTATAGCCTATTTTTATTGTTACACCTTTCACCTTTCCATTTGTGTTACGATGAACATGTTTTAGCCTTGGTTCTCCTTAGACATTATGCACCTCAACTCAGGCAAAACACCTAAGTTGAGGGTGTCTATCATAGAGGTGCATAGTGTAAAGTGGGTATATAGATGGGGAAAGTAAAAAAAAAGTTAGTAGGGCTGGGTGTGGTAGAAAAAGAAAAGAAAAATTGTAAAAAAAAAGTGAAAAAGAAAGAATAATAGACCATACCCTATCTGAATATGCTTTAAAGTAAAACAGAGAGAAATAAAGGTGAAATAAAAAGAAAATTGGCAAATAAGTGAAACCCCAAGGTTAGTGTTGCGCCAAGTAGGCTTAGTCACTTGATATGTCCATATGTACCATACTAGCCCTATTCCTACATTACAAGTTGAGAAAAATCCTATAATGTTCCTCACTTGACTGTCTGAATGCTAAGGTAAAGAAAATAAGGGCAAGCCTGTGATATTTGATGCACACTGATTGAGACTTCTCTTCTGAGTGTGAGTGTCTCTTGACTATCCATGCATTGACATGCACTATTTCATATGAGTGAGTGGGTCCTATTTATTGTAAGGGCACATGAGTCATATTGCTAGCTGCTTGCTTGGTTTGGGTAATATAACTTGTACTTATGAATGGTTGTCTTCTGCTAATGTAATGCCGTACCTTGATCCCATTATGTCACATCACTGTACTTTATTCTCATACACAGTTAGTTTTGAAAAGTGAGATAAGAGGGGGTGTTGTGATTTTTGATTAAAATGATTGATTAACTGCCTTGAATAGCCTAATTCTCCTAGTTAAGCATCATCTTTAGTTTGTTGTATTTTGTTGTGTTGTGTTGCCTGAGGACATGCAAACGTTCTAAGTTGAGGGTATTGATGTGCTATAGAAATATATCACTTTTGACGCTTAAAACAAGGAAAATATGCAAGTTTTTGAGGGTGTTTTGTTAATTATGATGTATTTAGGGTATGATTTATAGGAAACTAGGTTTTGGATGCTAAGTTCGTCAAAAAGATGAAAAAGATGTTTTTTGATACTTATGTGATCAATTATGGGTGTTCGTGACACTTTTGGATTGTTTGTGACCAAATCATGTGCAGTAATTGAAGAAGAGCTAAAAAATAACTTTTAACACTTCCTAAGTCAACATGCGGACTGCATATAGTATATGTGGGCAAAGAATGTGTCAGAAGTCCAAAATCTTGAGAGCAGACCAACAAAAGTTTTTGGTCTGAGTACATGCGGTCACCATATGCACCTAGCCTCGGGCTGCATGTACCACATGTGCACAAGGCTAGGCTGCATGTGGAGACCACATGTATCCACCAACTTTTTTTTGCTCCTATTTCATTTGGGCTTTTTTTAGGATTTCCTCATGTACTATAAATACCACTTACATGCCTTTTTAGTAGAGGTGATGCACTTTTGATACTCACAAAACATATTTTGATTTTGAGATTCGATTTTAGTCTTGGAATTCTCTTGTATTGATTTAGATGGATTAATTCAACTACAGTTTTGGGTTTTTACTTGTGATTATTGTGATTTCATCTTATGCTTCGTATCATGAAGCGGCTAAAAATCCTTAGCTAGGGTTATAGAAACCCTAACAGATTGACAAAGTAGGGGAAGTGCTATTGTTGTTCTAAATCGATACCCATGCATGCATTGTATTATCTTCACCTTAATAGTTATCTTAGCGGTTGCAAACATTAGGACTTCACCTAGATTATTGCAACTTACTCCAAAAAGGAGTAGTGACTAGGAAAAGATAATGACAACAATAATTTGGAGTTTAACTATCGATTCATGCTACTAGGTATTATTTAAGTAAGATAGTTAGATTTCAGTTAATAACTAAAGACTTAAAAGGTAATAGTTAACCGAGATCATGATAAGGGTTAGTAACGAGACATCCTAAGACTCAAAAAGTAAAGGGTGAAATCCTTCTGCTCATCCAAAAGACTATAGAAGGTACATAAGTTATCGATCTTGCATGCAAGGTTTTGGGTTGGTTTAATAAAGCATGATAAGACTACTGAGTTTAAAAGCCAGGGGGAACTCAATTCTAGTGTTCACCTACGACTATTTACAATTGATGTTGATATTCTCCACTTGTTTCATATTGCTACTCAAACCCCCCATTTACTTTTTCAGTTCTTCTTATTAATTATAGTAATTAAGAGCCACAATTTCACAAATTCCCTTTGGATTCGACCCCAATCTTTGTTAGAGGTGTAACTTAGATGTCACCAAGAGACATAACAAGAAGTTTAGAAATTCAGAGCTAGGTGCAAATTAGAAGAACAATGGGAGAGATGGTAGGTAGTGGATTAAGAATAAGAATTAGGGAAATTCTTATTTATCTGTTAGTGCTTCTTATCCTAAACCTTTTGGTGGACGTCATTTTTAGAATAACAGTGGTCCTAAGGCACAGGGTGCCTAATCTCACATTAGTGGAGCTTAGTTAGCCCTACCTTAACCTCTTTGTCATTTTTGTGGGTAGCTTACTATGGCTATTATGATGAGGGGAGAAATTGGTGCTATAATTATAGTTAGCTTGGTCATATGCAGAGAGATTGTACTCAGGCCAGAGTTTCCATTGGAGCTAATAAGGTCCTGATCGTTGCTTCTTTGGTTCTTCCTGCCACTTTTGGTATCGATACTAGCCTGAATTATCTCTATGATTTTGCTACTCATTAGGAATCTGAGGCACCCCTCGATGTTGTCACTAGTATATTACAACTCTTTTCTCTTGATGTTTACTATTTTCTTGATCTGAGTTCTACCCTATCTTATGTGACCCCTTATATGGCTGTGCACTTTGGTTTTTGTCTTGAAATTATTTTCTACCCTTTTTTCGCATCTACTTCGTGGGTAATTCTATTGTTGCTATAAAAATCTATAGAGGCTATGTGGTGTCTATCTTTCATAGAGAGACCTTGATGGACTAGATAGAATTGGATTTTGTAGACTTTGATGTAATCTTGGGGATGTATTAGTTCCATTCATGCTATGCTTCTCTGGATTATAGGACCCGAAAGGTCAGTTTTCATTTTCCTAATGAACCGGTAATTGAATGGGAGAGGAGTTCCTTAGTACCCAAATAGAGGTTTATCTCATATCTTAGAGATGGGAAAATAATTTCCGAAGGGTGTCTATATCATTTAGTTTGAGTTAAGAATTCTAACTCTGAAAGTTCTTTTTTGCAATCTGTCCTTAATGCAATAAATTTCTTGAAGTTTTTCTGAAAGATCTTCCTAGGATCCCTCCCGATAGGGAAATAGATTTTCGAATAGATATTCTACTTGATACTCGTCCTCTTTCTATTCCTTCTAATAGAATAGCTCCAGCTAAATTGAAGGAGCTAAAGGAGCAGTTGAAGAATATTGTTGATAAGGGCTTCATTCGTCCTAGTGTTTTGCCATATGGTGCTCTTATACTTTTTGTTCAAAAGAAAGATGGGTCTCTTTGAATGTGTTTAAATAATCGTTAGTTGAATAAGGTTCTAGTGAAGATAACTACCCTATTCTTAGGATTCATGACCCTTTTTATCAACATAAGGGTACTAGGTGTTTCTATAAGATTGATATTTATTTGGGATATCATTTGTTGAAAATTAGAGAGGTTGATATTCCAAGACCACTTTTCAAACCCGGTATAGCAACTACAAGTTTTTGTTTATGTCATTTGGGTTGACTAATGCTCCGATCGCTTTCATAGATCTTATGAATCGGGTTTTTAGGTAGTTTTTGGATTTGTTTGTTATAGTCTTCATTGATGACATCTTGGTGTACTCTAAAAGTGAGGAGGATCACGCTAATCACCTCCAAATTCTATTGCAAACTCTTAAAGACCAGAAGTTGTATGCAAAGTTTTCTATGTGTGAACTATGGCTTAGTATTGTCACCTTTCATGCGCATGTTATTTCTAGTAAGGGGATCAAGGTGGATCCACAAAAAGTTGAGATAGTTAAGAAATAGCTTAGACCCACGTCTTAAACTGAGACTAGGAGCTTCTTGGGATTGGCTGGGTATTATAAGAGGTTTGTGGAGAGTTTCTCTTTTATTGCTGCTTCATTGACAAAGTTAGCTTAGAAAAATGTTAAGTATTTGTGGTTCGATGCTTGTGAAAGTAGTTTTGAGAAGTTGATGGATAAGTTGACTTCTACGCCCGTTTTGACCCTACTTGAGGGTATTGATGGTATTGTTTTGTATCGTGATGCATCCCATGTGGGAATGAGTTACGTTTTAATGCAACATAGTAAGGTTCTGGCCTATGTTTCTAGGCAGCTTAAGGTTCATAAGAGTAATTATCTGACTCATAATCTAAAGTTGGCAACTGCAATTTTTGCTTTGAAGATTTGGTTCAATTATCTGTATGGGGTTGTAATGCCTTGGGATGCACTCTAGACACCATACGGTATCACGACCTCAAGAGACCATAAGCTAACCCATGAGCTGGTACCTGCTGTGAGCACTGAATAAAATTGGTAATAAAGAATAGTTGTGAAACATAAAAGAAGATGCCATAAGGTTTTTAATGCCAAAAAAATACTTAACCATAATACTAGAAACATTTGATTTTCTAAAAGTGCCTAAAAGCCTCTAAAACTGTCTGAAAGAGAGTTGATGGGACAGGCCCCAACTAACTCCAACTGTTTAACTGAAGTAAAATACTGAATGGACTAAAATAACAACCATGTTCTCGATAGATGGGGAATCTCAACTGATACCACTGTGGATGCATTGGAATGCCTATTTGCGGTTGGGAACCTGAGTGTCTGAACCTATGAGATAAGATATCATAGCATAAGAAACGAGTATGCAGTTAGTACTTGGAATTTACAGGTATGCTAGATAAGGTTAGGCTGATATTCATAGGCTCATGTACATGAATAATAACTGAATGAATGAACAACATGGGATAAGTGATGCATGGTATGCATGAAAGCTGTAAAATATAAGATTGCATGACCAAGTATATACATGATACTAAAATAGTCCGTAAACTAAAATCACTGTAATCTGGTAATAGAGTAACCGATAACTATATGCCATGGTCATTACAAACCTGAACTAAATTATATTGAAGACTAAACCTAAACTATGGAAGCTAGTAAAAACCGACATGCCCTACTATATTATTCGGGTCCAACATGTAACCCCAGTTAGAAGGATATCAGTACTGTGCCATGGGTACTAACACTGGCTGTATGGATCTACTATTTGATATCCCGAAGGATGAGGGTGTCATACCTAACTTATGTGGGACCCCTCAAAGTTTAAAGTGGTGACGCAGGTATGGAACCTAGGGACAACTAGTAATTCCTCATGCCTAACTGATGGGGGAGACGCTATCCCTAATTTCACTCGGTGCTATGTGTTACTCCCAACTGAAGACACTGATTCTTGAACTGATCTAATCATGACTGAACCAACAATTGACCATACTAAGTGATTGTAGGATAATGCTTATAGTTTATATAAGATCGTTTTATAAATACTGAAACTATGTAAACAACTAAGTTTTCGGGTATCCATAACCCCCAGGACTTGATATCAATATCAATAAGAACACATGAGAGCATTGAAACCATAATAAGTAAGAATTATTCCAAAAATCATTGCTTAAGCATATCACCAAACACTTTGAGGGTCATAAGTTAAAGCATGAAAATAGTTTAAAACATGTGATAGTAATATAACTTCAATATTAAAATTATGAGTTAAGGATTTAACATAAAAATTTCACCCTTCAAACATGTCAAGGGATAACTCCAACCAAAACACATGTAAGCATGGTTTAAAATCAAAATTCATAGGAGTTCATGGATATAATTCATGCTAACATGTAAAGATCATGGCTTTAAACTTGAAAATTGATTCTTGGACTCCATGGGTGAAAAGGACTCGTGGATGAACATCTGACATACCTTAATTGAAGAATTAATAAAGGTTCTTGGTGGTTTTCACAAAACTTGAGCTTGAATCTTGAAGGGTCTAGGGTTTGTTCTTGAGAGAGAATGGTTTTCAATTGGCAGAATTTGAGTAAAAGATAACTAACTATGCTTTTGGGGGCTTTAATCCCGTGTTATGGACCCCAAGAGTGAAGGGAAAATGGCCTATTTTCCCTAGGAAAAATAGAATTTGAGGTTGGAAAAATAAGAAGAGGGCGCCGAGGGATCTGGTGCAGTGCACTAGTGTAGGCCCAGCGGGATCCACTGCGGTGCTCTACAGGGTATGCCGTAGGCTTATCCCAGTGCTACTACTGCTTTGCAAATCAAAACTTGCCCTTAAGCTCATCTGAAAATTCCAAAACTCACCTGAGACATACCCTTGACATCCCTGATCATGAATCAACTTTAAAATCGACATTCTATGGCCGGGAAGGTAAAAAAAATTGTCGAAGTTTAAGTGGCTTTTAAAATGACTAAGTCTTAACACTTAGTGAAATTATTTCTATGTCTTGGACCCCTTTAAATCCAATAGTAAGCTGAAATGAGCTAGCGTCTTATGCGGTCTTACAATATCTCCCCCTTGGGAACATTTATCCTTGAATGAGACTGATTAAGCTGAGAATTACTGAGGTACTAATATTAAAGACTGAATATGCATAACTAAAACCATGATTACATGATTGAGTTTGAAACATGGTGACTGACTGAACTGATTTGTGAATGCACGCAATGACATGAAGATAATCATATGGCTGGAACTAAGACAAGAAAAGAGATAGTCTAAGGAAAACTGTTATATTAACTTGAATCTGAGTTTGCGGAGAAAAGATGAGGGTACTTGGTTCGCATGTCTGCTTCTGCTTCCCAAGTAGCTCCCTCAACGGATTGATTCCTCCAAAGAACTTTGACCAAGGAAACTTTTTGTTCCTTAGTCTATGAATCTGACAATCAAGGATCTCGACTAGAATTTCTTCATAAGAAAGACTGTCCTGAACATCTAAGTTTCCTAAAAGAACAACAATAGCTGGGTCTCCAATACACTTCTTCAACAAGGAGATATGGAGCACTGGGTTTATTGATGCCAAATCAGAAAGCAACTCAAGCTTATGCACCACCTTCTCATAATAACTCAAGATTCTGTAAGGGCCAATATATCAGGGATTGAGTTTCCCCTTCTTACCAAATATCTTCACTCCTTTTATGGGAGAGATTTTCAAATACACAATATCCCTAACTGCAAACTCAAGATCTCTCCTCCTCACATTTGCATAAAATTTCTGTCGGCTTTGGGCTATCTTAAGCCTTTCTCTGATTAGCTGAACTTTCTCCAATGCATCAAATACTGAATCTGGCCCTATCAATGCGGTATCACCTACCTCAAATCAACCAATAGAAGATCTATATCTCCTCCCATAAAGAGTATCAAATAGAGCCATCTGAATACTGTAATGATAACATTTATTGTAAGCAAACTCAATCAATGGCAAATGGTCATCCCAACACCCCTTAAAGTTGATAACATAAGATCTCAATATGTCCACTAGGGTCTGAATAGTCCTCTTTGCCTGACCATCCATTTGAGGGTGAAAAGTTGTACTGAGGTGAACTTGGGTACCAAGACCCTTCTGAAAAGCTTTCCAAAAGTAAGAGGTAAACTAAGTACGTCTATCTAAGATAATAGACAATGGGATTCCATGAAACTTAACCAAATATTTAATATAAATCTTGGCATAGACCTTGGCTGAGTAAGAGGTATGGACTGGCAAGAAATAGGTTGATTTGGTCATTCTGTGTACAATAACCCAAATCAAATCATGCTGGCGACGTAAATAAGGTAACCCTGTCACCATATCCATGTTCACATCTTCCCACTTCCATGTAAGGATGTTGAACTCTTGCATAGTGCCACTAGGCCTTGGGTGCTAAACCTTAACCTGCTGACAATTAGCACACTTGGATACAAAGTCTATAATATCTCTCTTCATGCCACTCCACCAATATATTTTATGCAAATCATGGTGTATCTTAGTAGCGCCTAGGTGAATAGAGTAACGCGCACCATGTGCTTTTGTAAGAATTCACTGTCTCAGCCCATCAACACTCAACACACATAATCTACCTTGGAAATGCAACACACCATATCCCCTTTAAGAGAAAACCTCTACTTTCTGATCTCTGACTGACTCCTTCACCTTAACTAGACTGGGATCCCTCTCTTGCTTTTCTTTCACTTTGATAACCAAAGAAGATTTTGAACTATTCTGAACCCAAACTGTACCCTCAACTGAGTCAATTAAATGAAAGGTTAATCTAGTCAACTGACAAACCTCCTGAACCAACTTCTTCTTATCACTCTCAACATGAGCCACACTTCCCATAGACAATCTACTAAGGGCATCTTCCACTACGTTGGATTTGCTCGGATAATACAAAACACTCATATCATAGTATTTTAACAATTATAGCCACCTTCTTTAATAAAGATTTAACTCTCTCTATGAAAAAACATACTGCAAACTTTTGTGATTTGTTAACACATCAACATGCACCCCATACAATAATGCCTCCAAATTTTTAGGGCAAAAATAACAGTTGCTAACTTAAGGTCGTGGGTAGGATAATTGTTTTCATAGGGCTTAAGCTATATAGAGGTATAGGCTATGACCTTACCTGTCTGTATCAACATACAACCCAAACCAACTCAGGAAGCATCACAGTAAATAACAAATCCATCTAAACTATCTGGAAAGGTCAAAACTAGGCCTGAGGTGAGTCGAGTCTTCAACTCCTACAAACTATTCTCAGAGGAATCTGACCGCTGAAACTTGACTTTCTTTTGAGTTAATCTAGAATTGGGGATATAATAGATGAAAAATCCTCATCGAACCTTCCGTAATAGCCAACCAAACCCTAGAAACTCTAGATATCTGATGGTAAAATAGGTCTGGGCCTGTTTTTCACAGCTTCGATCTTTTGAGAGTCAACTCTAATGCAATTGCTAGAAGTAATGTGTCTATGTAAAGCTACTAATCTTATCCAAAATCTGCACTTACTAAATTTGACGAACTACTGATGGGTTCTAAGAGTCTGTAATACTATTTTTAGGTGGTCTGCATGATCATTTTCATTATGAAAATAGACAAAGATATCATCAATGAAAACTATGACCAACATGTCCAAGTACTGCTTGAACACTCGGTTCATCAAGTCCATGAAAGCTGCTGGGGAATTTGTTAGACCAAAGGACATGAATAGAAACTCAAAATGACCATATCGAGTTTTGAATGTTGTCTACAAAATGTCATATTCTCTGACTCTGAGCTGATGATAACTAGATCTAAGGTCTATCTTAGAGAACTAACTGACACCCTGAAGTTTGTCGGATAAGTCATCAATACTAGGGAGTGGTTACTTATTCTTGATTGTGACTTTGTTCAACTGACGATAATCAATGCATATTCTGAGAGAACCATCTTTCTTTTGCATGAAAAGGACTAGAGTGGCCTATGGGGAAATACTAGGCCTAATGAATCTTTTATTTAAGAGATCTTCCAACTACTATTTGAACTCTCTAAGCTCAGCTAGACCAATTTAAAGGGTGGAGTTGAGATAGGATGGGTATCTGGGTGAAAAAATATTCCAAAGTCAATTTTCTTTTCGAGAGGAACTTCGAAAAGATCTTCTGGGAACATATCTGGAAATTCCCTCACTACTGAAACTGACTCTAGACTGGGAGTCTCTGAACTAGAGTCTTTGACTCGGATAAGATGGTAAACACACCCCTTGGATATTATTTTTCTCGCTCTAAGGTACAAAATAAACTAATCCCTAAGTGCTAAAGTACTACCCCTCCATTCAAGGACTGGTTCATTCGGAAACTCGAAATGAACAACTTTGTTTCTACAATCAACTAAAGTATAGCATGAGAGGAGCCAATTTATGCCAAGAATGACATCAAAATCTGTCATCTCTAACTCCACAAGATCAACTGAAGTGACTTTTTGGGATATTATGATCGGACAGTTCCTGTATACCTTCCTGGCTACAATAGAGAGAACTACTGAAGTAGTCACTAAGAAGGGTTATGCTAATGTTTTAGGACTTGCACTAAAATTCATAGCTATATAGGGGGTTACAAAATAAAGAGAAGCTCCGGGATCTAACTAAGCATAAACATGTAAATAAAATACTTGTAACATACCTGTAACAACATCAGGAGAACTTTCCTAATCGTTATGGGACTGGAGTACATACAATCTATTCTGGAGTTGATCGTTGGTGGGACTGGAAGTGGTGCCTTGCTGAGTTCGGCGACTTACTGGTGCTGTTGAAGAGTTAGTATGACTCTGCTGGCGATCATTCCTACCCTTCCATATACCAATCGGATATTTCTTCAACTTGTGGCCTGGCTTGCCACATCCAAAACACATATCTCTTCCAGCCCTACATACCTTTTTATGATTCGTACCATACTTCTAGCAGAAGGGATTAGTTTGACCACTGTTTGCACTACCCCGAGTCTTAAAGCCTAAGGACCTATCCCAATTATCATTTCTGAACTTTAGGACTGGAGCACTGGCTGAAGATGGAGCTGGGGATAAAAATTTGTGGTGGAATTGAGGACGGTTACCACCTTCTAACCTTGGCTGAATAAAATTAAAACTACCTGTCCTAGCCCTCTTATTCTCCCTTTCCTTTTCTTTAACCCTCCATTCCTCAATCTGCTGAGAATGGACCATAAGCCTAGAAAATTCCATTTTCTTAATCAATATTGTGGTCCTACACTCCTTGAACATATTATTAGATACATCAGATACAAACTTACTCATCCTAGACCTGCTATCAACCATCATATAAGAAATATATCTGGCTAGTTGAGTAAACCTAAGAGAATACCCTTTCACACTCATGTTGCCCTACTTTAAATTTATAAACTCCAATATCTTCACTTCCCTGAACTCCAAAAGAAAGAATCTATCTAAGAAAGCTATAGGAAACTCTTTCCATTCTATAGGCTCTGCATCCGCACCTCTATCCTCTTTCAACAACTTAAACCAGGTGTGAGCTATATCCCATAACTAGTAAGTAGCTAATTTGCACTCTTACTAGAAGTCACACCCATAATTTCTATTACCTTTTGAACCATGTCAAAGAATTCCTGCGGATCCTCTTCAGACTTGGATCCCAACAATAAAGGGGGATTCAATCGGGTGAAGTCCCGAATCCTATATGCAGTAGCATTAACCAATGGAATGGCTAGGATAATAGATTGTTGATCTTTTTAAGCTATGATATAGTGAGTAAGAGTAGTGAATGCAACTCTAAACTCGGCATACAAAACATGCTCATTCAGGGGATCTTCCTGAAAGGGAGGAGGTATTGGATGATTTCTATTTATTCTTTCGTTAGACTTTCTGGGAGGCATATTCTATAGACAAAAAGAATATCAGATTATCAAGAGAGTTTAATATTAGATCATGCTAATTCACACGACATGAATACTGAAAGAAGGGAAACTCTTCCTAAAGCGTCTTGTAGCCGCTTGTGCATAAGTGTAGCGCACTTCACACCCATGAGAAAGACTCTACTGAACATGACTTTTAGACTCCCTAGGATACTTTAAAACCATAGGCTCTGATACTAAGTTTGTAACACCCCAGGAATGCACTCTGGATGCCACATGGTGCTTACGGCATTAGAGACCACAAACTAACCTATGAGTTGGTACCTTCTATGAGAACTGAATTAAAATAGTAATAAAGAACAATTGCAGAATATAAATGAAGATTCCATAAGGTTTTTAATGCTAAATGAATACTGAACCATAATACTGGAGACATCTGACTATCTAAAAGTTCCTGAAAGCCTTTAAAACTGTCTCCAGTATTATGGTTCAGTATTCATTTAACATTAAAAACCTTATGGAATCTTCATTTATATTCTGCAATTGTTCGGGATAGGCCCCAACAAACTCCAATTATCTAACTAAAATAAAATACTGAATGAACTAAAATAACAACCATATCCTTGATAGATAAGGACTCACCACTGATACCACTACGGATGTAATGGAATGCCTAAGTGCAGTCGGGAACCTGAGTGTTCGAACCTATGATATAAGACATCATAGCGCAAGAAATGAGTATGCGGTCAGTACTTGGAATGTACTAGTATGCTAGATGAGGTTAGACTAATTTGAATGGAATTATGTACATGAATAATAACTGACCAAATGAATAACATAAGGTAACTGATGCATGGTATGTATGAAAGATATAAAATCTGAGGTTGTATGACCAACGATATAACATAATACTAAAATAGTCTGTAAACTGAAATCATTAAAATCTGATAACTGAGTAACTGATAACTTTATGCCATGGTCATTACAAACCTAAACTGAATTATACTATAGACTAAATTAAAATGGTGGGAGCTAGCTATAACCAACATGCCCTAATTTATTATTAGGGTCTAACCCATAACCCAGTTGGAAGGGTGTCAATACCATGCCACGAGTACTAATACTGAATATGTGGATCCAGTATTTGATATCTCAAAGGATGAGGGTGTAATACCTAACTGATGAGGGACCCTTCAAAGTTTATGGTGGTGCTGCAAGCCTGGAACCTAGGGACTACTACTAATGCCTCATGCTTAACTAACGGGGGAGATGCCATCCCTAAGTTCACTCAGTTCTAAGTGTTACTCCAAACTAAAGGCACTGATTCTTGAACTGATCTAATCATGACTAAACCAATGACTGACCATACTAATTGATTGAAGGATAATGCTAATAGTTTATATAAGATCGTTCTACAAAAATTGAAACTATGTAAACAACTAAGTTTTTGGGTATTCATAACCTCTAGGGCTTGATATCATTATCAATAAGAACACATGAGAGCATTTGAAACCATAATAAGTAAGCATTATTCCAAAAATCACTGCTTAGGCATTTCTCCAAACACATTGAGGATCATAAGTTAAAGCATGAAAATAGTTTTAAACATGGGTTAGTAACATAAATTCAATATTAAAATTATGAGTTAAGGATTTAACATTCAAATTTCATCCTTCAAACATGTCAAGGGCTAATTCGAATGAAAATACATATAAGCAAGGTTTAAAATCAAAATTCATGAGAGTTCATGGATATAATTTATGCTAACATATAAAGATCATGAATTTAAATTTGAAAATGGATTCTTGGACTCCATGGGCTAAAAAGACCCATGGATGAACATCTAACATACCTTAATTTAAGAATTCGAGAAGGTTCTTGGTGGTTTTCTTAAAACTTAAGCTTAAATCTTGAAGGGGATAAGGTTTGTTCTTTATAGAGAATGGTTTTCAATTGAGAGAATTTGAGTAAAAGATGACCAAATATGCTTTTGGGGGCTTCAATCCCATGTTATGGACCCCTTGGGTAAAGGGAAAATAACTTAGTTTCCCTTGAAAAAATGGACTCAGAGACTGGAAAAATAAAGAGCAAGCGATGGAGCGGGTACCATGGGCTCTGGTGTGGTGCACTAGAGTGGGAGCCTCAGGCTCCATAGTGGTGCACTATAGGGTGCACTGCGGGCTTATCCCGGTACTACTATTGTTTTGGAAATCCAAACATTCCCTTACACTCATCCAAAAATACCAAAACTCACCTGAGACGTACCCTTGACATCTCCGTTCATGAATCAACTTTAAAATCATCATATTAAGGCTGGTAAGGTCAAAAATAAGATTGTCAAATTTTAAGGGGCTTTGAAAATG
This sequence comes from Capsicum annuum, assembly GCF_002878395.1. Lineage (NCBI taxonomy): Eukaryota > Viridiplantae > Streptophyta > Magnoliopsida > Solanales > Solanaceae > Capsicum > Capsicum annuum. Next base: position 90,559,181 of record NC_061122.1, read on the forward strand.
ACTAAATCTTAACATTTAATGAATTTTTTTGTAAGTCTTGGACCCCTTTAACATGCAATAGTAAGCTGAAATAAGCTAGGGTCTTACGGTTTTTACAAGGGTGTATGTTGATATTTATTCAGACCATAAGAACTTACAGTATTTGTTTATGCAGAAGAAATTGAACCTTAGGTAAAGGCTATAGTTTGATCTACTTAAGGATTACGATATAAGTTTGCACTATCATCTAGGTAAAGCTAATATTATTGTTGATGCTCTTAGTAGGTTTTTCATGGGGAATTTATCTCACGTTAATGAGGAGAAAATAGGGTTAGTGAAGCATATTCATAGGCTGGCTAACTTGGGAGTTTGTATTTCAAACTTTAAGGATGAAGAGGTAATAGTTCAATAAGTGGTTAAACCATATCTTAGTGTTGAGGTGAAGGAGAAACAGGTTATGGATCCCATACTTATGCAAATTAAGGATAATGTGGGTTAGCAAAAGGTTATGGCCTTTAAGATTGGCAAAGATGGCATCTTGAGGTATCAAGGAAGGTTTTGTGTTTCTGATGTTGATGGGCTATAGGAAAGAATTTTAACTGAAGCTCATGAATCCTGATATACAATTCATACGGGTTCGACTAAGATGTATCATGACCTAAAGGAAATCTACTGGTGGAATAATATGATGTTGATATGGCAAATTTTATAGCTAACTATATCGTTTTTTACAGTTAAGGTTGAACATTTGAGGCTTGGTGGCATGTCCCATGAGATAGAGTTACTTATGTGGAAGTGGGTGATTATTAATATGGACACCATTACTAGTCTTCCATGGTCTCAAAATTATTATGACTCCATTTGGGTCATTGTGGATATGATGACTATGTATACAAACTTTTTGCCTGTGATGACAATATCTCAGGAGAAGATTATGCTAAGTTGTTCATTCAGTAGATAGTTAAGTTACACAGAGCACTGGTGTCTATCATTTCAGATAAAGGTACACAATTCTCTTCTTATTTCTGTCTTTTATTTCGTAAATATTTAGGTACTCAGGTGAACCTTAGCACTATTTCCACCCTTAAATTGATATACAAGTAGAGCATACCATTCAGAATTTTGAAGATATTCTAAGGTCCTGTGTTATTGACTTAAAAGGTAGTTGGGCTGACCATTTTCCTCTCATTGAGTTTTCTTATAACAATAGTTATCATTCTAGTATTCAAATGACTCTTTTTGAGGCTCTTTATGGTAAAATATGTAGGTCTCCTATTGGGTGGTTTGAGGTAGGTGAGACTGGGTTGTTTGGTCTTGACTTGGTTCACCAAGCCATAGAGAAGGTGAAGGTGATTAGAGAAAGACTTAAGACTGCTCATAGTCACCAAAAGTCCTATGAAGATGTGAGGCAAAAGGAGTTAGAGTTTGAGATTAGTAATTGGGTGTTTTTAAATGTATCTCCTATGAAAGGATTCTTGAGGTTTACGAAGAAAGGGAAGATCAGTCCTCATTTTATTGGTCTATATTAGATTGTTAGGAGAATTAGTAAAGTCGCATATGAGTTAGATTGACCAGTGAGTTTGGCTTCGATTCGTCATGTTTTCCATGTGTCCATGCTGAAAAAGTGTGTGAGTGAACATCCTTTGATAGTGCCTATTGAGGATGTTGGTGTTATGGGTTCTTTGTCGTATAAGGAGGTCCCGATTGAGATATTGGATAGGAAAGTTCATAGATTGAGGGTAGCTTCAGTGAAGGTTCTTTAGAGGAATCAAAACATAGAAAAAGATATATGGGAAGATGAAGAAAATATAAAATCCAATTATTAGTTCTTGATCCCGGGGTTGGATGAAAGTGCATAAGGTATGAGTTTTGTTTCCCTCATGTCGTATTTCAAATTTTTCACTTTATCCTGATGCATTCTTGCTATTCTCGTGCTAAAAATGTCCTAACCCAGCACTTGGGGAAGAATGATCAAAAGGGGATGATAATATAAGACCCCTTAACATTTCAATTATTTTATTTTTGGATCTCACACATGTGTAATGTCAATTTTTGACTTGAATTATGTTTACGAATGTTAAAAGGGAGTTTTGGGAAAGTTTTGGAATTTTTAAAAGGGTTTGGGGTTATTTTGGAACTCAAAGGCAGTGTGCCTCTACAATAGTGGTGTGTCACTGTAACGCCTCAAGAGTACACCCTGGATGCCACACAGTGCCTACAGCCTTGGATGCCACACAGTGCCTACAGCCCCGAAGGACTACAAGTTAACCCCTACTGGTACCTTCTGTGAGCACTGAATAAAATAACAAAGAGCATATGCAAATTTCAACTGAAAATGCCATAAGGTTTTAAATACGAAAAAAATACTGAATCAAAATAGTAAAATGTCTATCTGAAAATAATACCGTAAGACTGTCAATAATATACAACGTCTATTGGGGACTGAGCTTTCCCTTTTTGGCAAATCTCTTCACTCCCTTCATGAGAAAGATTTTCAAATATACAAAATCTCCAATCTCAAATTTGAGATCCTTTCACCTCACATCTGTATAAGATTTTTGTCGGCTTTGGGCCATCTTAAGCCTCTCCCTGATCAGCTAAACTTTCTCCAAAGCACCAAATACTAAATCTGGTCCTATCAATGCAGTCTCACTTACCTCAAACCAACCAATATGAGATCTACATATCCTCCTATATAGATCCTCAAAAAGAGCCATCTGCATACTGGAATGGTAGCTGTTTTTGTAAGCGAAGTCAATCAATGGCAAATGATTATCTCAACTACCCTTAAAGTCGATAACACAAGCTCTCAATATGTTCTCTAAGGTTTGAATGACCCTCTCTGGCTGACCATCTGCCTGAGGGTGAAAGGCTGTACTGAGATAAACTTGGGTACCAAGACTCTTCTGAAAAGCCTTCCAAGAAATGACAAGTGAACTGAGTACCCCTATTTAAAATGATGGAAGCTCTATAAAATCTAACCAACTCTCTAATATAGATCTTCGCATAGTCCTTGGTGAAAAAGAAGCATGGACTGGAAAGAAATGGGCTGATTGGGTCATCCTTTCCACAATGACCCAAATCGAACCATGCTGACAACGAGTACGAGGCCAACCCATCACAATGTCTATGTTTACCTCTTCCTACTTCAAAGTGGGAATACTGAAATCTTGCATAAATATTAGCCTACTGACAAATAGGGAACTTAGCTACAAACCTTGCAATATTCCTCTTTATACCGCTCCACTAATAGGTCCCCCGCAAATCATGGTACATCTTAGTGGCCCCTGGATGAATACAGTAACACACACCATGCACTTCTGCAAGAATTAGCTGTCTCAAACCCATCTATAGACGCCACACGCAGTGTACTCTGGCAACGCAACACACCATCTACCCCTTGGGAGAAAACCTCTACTTTCTGATGTCTGACTGACTCTTTCAACTTTACTAGACTGGGGTCTCTATCTTGCTTTTCCTTCATTTTTGCAACCAAAGAAGATTTCGAACTACTCTTTACCCAAACACTACCCTCATCTGAGTAAACTAAACAAATTCCTATCAAGCCAACTGTTGAACCTCCTAAACCAACTGCTTCTTTCCATTCTCAACATGAGCCACACTCCCATAGATAATCTACTAAGATCATTTTCCACTACATTGGCCTTGTCCGAATGATATAAAACACTCATATCATAATTCTTTAACAATTTTATCTATCTTATGTGACAAAAAAATAACTCTCTCTATGAAAACACCTACTGCAAACTCTTGTGGTCCGTGAACACATCAACAAGCACCCCATACAGATAATGCCTCCAAATTTTCAAGGCAAACACAACAGCTGCTAACTCAAGATCATGAGTAGGCTAATTCATTTCATGAGGTTTAAGATGTCTAGAGGCGTAATCTATGACCTTACCTCTCTACATCAAAATATAATCCAAACACACTCTAGAAGCATCACTATAAACAACAAACACATCTGAACCATCAGGCAATGTCAAAACTGAGGCTGAGGTGAGTTATGTCTTTAACTCTTGAAAACTCTTCTTACAAGAATCTGACCACTGAAACTTGACTTTTCTCTAAGTCAATCTAGACATGGGGGATGCAATAATTACCAAGCAAACCTAAGAAACTCCTGATATCTGATGGAGAAATGGGCCTGGACCAATTTCTCACTGCTTTGGTATTTTGAGGGTTAACTCTAATGCCATCACTAGAAATAATATGGCCAAGGAAAGCTACCGATCTTATCCAAAACTCCCACTTACTAAATTTAGAAAACAATAGATGGGCTCTAAGAGTCTGCAATACGATTCTAAGAATGTTTGTATGATCATTTTCATTACAAGAATAGACAAAGATATCATCTATAAAGACTATGATGAATATGTCCAAGTACTATTTGAACACTCGGTTCATCAAGTCCATGAAATTAGCTGGGGCATTGGTAAGACTAAATGACATGACTAGAAATTTGAAGTGACCATACTAAGTTCTAAAAGCTATTTTCAGAATGTCACATTCTATGAATTTGAGTTGATGATAGAAAGATCTGAGGTTTATCTTAGAGAAATAACTAGCACCCTGAAGTTGATCAAACAAGTCATCGATTTTGGGGAGTGGGTACTTATTCTTGAGAGTGACTTTTTTCAGCTGATGGTAGTCATTGCACATTCTGAGTGAACCGTATTTCTTATGCACGAAAAGGACTGGAGCACCCCATGGGGAAAGACTGGGCCTAATGAACCCCTTATCTAAAGGGTCTTTTAATTGCTCTTTTAACTCTTTGAGTTCTGTTGGAGCCATTTTGTATGGTGGAATAGAGATAGGCTGGGTATTTGGAAGAAGGTTTATTTCGAAGTCAATTTCCATTTTGGGAGAAACTCTAGGAAGATCCTCGAGAAACACATCTAGGAATTCCCTCACTATTGAAACTGACTCAAGACTAGAAGTCTCAGAATGGAGTCCTTAAATCAAACAAGGTGGTAGATACCTCTTTGCTATCATTTTCCTCGCTCTAAGGTACGAAACAAGCTAACCCCTAAATACTGAAATACTACTCTTCCATTCAAGGACTGGTTCATTCGAAAACTAAAAATGAACAACTCTATTTATACAATCAACTAAGGCATAGCATGAGTGGAGCCAATCCATACTGAGAGTAACATCAAAATCAGTCATCACTAACTTTACGATATCCACTGAAGTGACTCTCTAGGATATTGTGAGCAGATAATTCCTGTATACTTATCTAGCTATAATAGAAACACCTACTAGAGTTGAAACAGAGAAGGATTCTGCTAAAGTCTTAGGACTGACATCGAAATTAACAGCTATGTAGGGAGTTACAAAAGAAAGAGAAGCTCTAGGGTCTAATAAAGCATAAACATATAAATAACAGACCTGTAACATACCAATAACAATATATGGAGAAATTTACTGGTCCTGTTAGGACTGAAGTGCATAAATTTTATTTGGGGGCTGCCCACTAGCGGCACTGGAAGCGACACACTATTGAGCCGGGCGACCTAATAGAACTAGGGAACGATTGGAATGACCCTGTTGACCACTCTTTGGGAAGTCTCTGACCCTGTGGCATAGTTTATCATTCCCAAAGCATACATCACTACCATCTCTATACACACCCTGATGGTTTCTACCATATTTCTGAAAAAGAGGATTTGTGCGACCACTGTTCACACTTCCCTAGGGTTTAGGGCCTGGCGCTCTATCCCTATTATCATTTCTGGTATCAACACCGGTGAACTAGCTAAATATAGAGCTAGGGATAAATATTTCTAATGGAATTGAGGAAGGTTACCACCCTAAACTCTTCTAAGCAAAACTAAAGCTACCCGTTCTGTCTCTTTTATTCTCTCTGTCTCTTTCTTTATGCTTCTGCTCCTTGATCTGTTGAGCATGGAACATCAACCTAGAGAAGTCTATCTCCTTAACCAACATCATAGTCCTACACTCCTTTACCATGTTATCAGCTACCAGAGACAAAATTACTCATCCTAGACCTTCCATTACACACAACATTAGGAGCATACTTGGCTAGCCAAGTAAACTTAAGAAAATACTACTTCACACTCATGTTTCCCTGCTTCATCTTAATAAACTCCTACACCTTATATTGCTTTAACTCCAAGGGAAAGAACCTATCTAGAAAAGCAGTAGCAAACTCCTCCCATTTAACTAGTCCTACATCTGCCCCTTTTTCTCCCTTTCACTACTTATACTAGGTGTAAGAAACATCCTGCAATTGATAAGCACCCAACTCTGCACTCTCACTATAAGTCACATTAATAATATCATTTACCTTCTGAACCATGTCAAGAAATTCCTGTGACTACTCATCAAACTTAGATCTCAATAACAGAGGAGGATTCATTTGGGTAATGTCCTGAATCCAAGCTACGACAGTATTAGCCATAAAAATAGCTGGGATAAAAGCCGACTGATTATTATGGGTTGATACTAAGTGAGCTAAGGTAGTGAATTTCACTCTAAATTTGTCATGAGAGACAGGCTCATTTGGGAGATCTTCCTGAATAGGTGGAGGTGCGGGCTTATTCCTATTTCTCCTTCTATTAGTATTTCTAGGAGGCATGTTCTATAATAGGAAAGGAAATTGGATTAGAAAGGGAGTTTAAATTGAGCTCATGTTCAATCACACAACATGAACACTGAAAGAAGGAAAACTTTTCCTAAAATGTCTTGTAGCTTCTTGCCCATAATTATGGCACGCATCACACCCATGCCCAAAACTCTACTCAATGTGGCTTTCAGACTCCCTAGGATACTTTAAAACCTTAAGCTCTGATACCAAGTTTGTAACGACTTAAGAGTACACCTTGGACACCACACGATGCCTATAGCCCTGAAGGATCACAAGCTAACCCATGCTGGTACCTGCTGTTAGCAGTGAATGAAATAACAGAGAACATATATGGAATTTAACTAAAAATGCCATAAGGTTTTAAATACAAAAACAATATTGAATCGAAATACTAAAAATATCTGTCTAAAAACAATACTATAACACTATCAATAATAACTGATAACTGAATAACTAACTGAAACTGACTGAAAGCCTCTAACTGACTGACTATGGAGTTGATGAGACAAGGCCCCAACTAACTCCGACTTACTACTAAATGGAATTGAAATAAACACAAATAGTCCTCAAAACATGAGGACTCACTACTGCTATTGCTGCAGATGTGCTGGGGATGTCTAGGTGCGATCAGGAACATGAGCATTTGAACTTATGATACGAGACATCATAGCGCAAAAAATAAGTATGCGGTTAATACTTTAAATGTACTAGTATATTAAATGAGGTTAGGCTGACGTGCATGGTTTATATGCATGAGTGATACTGACTGAACACGTAGCATGAGATAACTAGTGTATAGTATGCGAGAAATACTGTAAATCTAAGAATGCATGACCAAGCATATGACATAATACTAGAAAAGTCTGTAATCTAAACTACTAAAATACTGATGTTGAAAAACTAATAACTATATGCCATGGTCAAGCATGTCTGAAAACTGAGCTCTGGACTAAATACTGGACTGATACTGTGGGAGATATCATCTAACCAGCATGCCCTAATAACGTAATTAGGGCCCAACCTGTAATCCCAGTTGGAAGGGTTTCAGTACCATGCTCGGGTTCTAACACTAGTTGTGTGGATCCACTAAAGTATTCTCCCGAAGGACTACGGGTCACCCTCAACTGACAGGGTGCTAATGAGATATGTGTCAACCCTCAACTGGTAGATTAACATCTCAACCTATGCTGGTTACATAATTCTAGAATGCTGGGACTAATACTAAAGGTCACACCCTCAACTGGCAGGTGAGCCCCCATCCCTGGGTTCGGTTGGTGCTAAATCCTACTTCTAACTGAATTGACTCTAATTATTGGACTGAACTGAGCCGACAGACATGATGCACTGACTGAACTTATAATAATCTAATATATTCAAAACCCTTCTGAAAGTATTTAAAATTAGTAAACAACTAAGATTTTGAGTATGCATAACCCCCAGAACTCTATAGTAATATCAATAAGAGCATATGAGATCATTTGAAACCATAATAAAACTTAGAGAACTTCATAAACAGTCATTGTTCAAAATTCATCTGTGAGGCATTTCATAGAAAACATGGGGGTTGTGAGTTAAAGCATGAAATTAGTTTAATACATAGGATAGTAACATAAATTCTTCACTAAAATCATGGGTTAGGGATTTCAATATGAAGTTTTCATTCTTCAATATGTCAAAAACTAACTCCAATGAAAAACACATGTAAACTTGGCATAAAGTCAAAATTCATAGAAGTTCATGGATAAGATTCATAAATACATGTTAATATCATAATTGAACTTGAAAATTGGGTTCTTGAACTCCATGGATGAAAATGGTCCATGAATCAACATCTAACATACCTTAATTGAAGAATTCATAAAGGTTCTTGGTGGATTTCTTGAGAATTAAAATTGAATGTTGAAGAGGATTGGGTTTGTTATTGAGAGGAATTTCTTTTAATTTTGGGTGAAATATGAATTATGAGGAAAAGATAATGTTTTCGAACCTAAATCCCATGTTAAAGTAAGGGGGAGTAGACTAAACTACCCTTCTATATTTAAAATCCAGAACTGAAATGTCGATTAAGGTTTCACCACGATGCGGTGATGAACTCATCACTATACTCACTGTGATGCGGTGAAATCATGGTGAGTCACTGGAAATAACCATTGCTGATTTGCCTTTCACCGCGGTATAGTCTAATCGTGGTGAGATATTGCCTAGAAAATTTAAATATAGTCCAAACCTTATCCAAAAAACCTAAAAATTACCCGAGACATGATAGTTACACCCCTGAACATGAATAAACTCAAAATCCATTATCTCGGAGCCCGGAAGCTCAACTTAAAAATCCTCAAAGTTAAAGAGAGTCAAAAGTGACTAAGTCCCTCAACACTTAGTCTTATTTTTTAGGTTCTAAGTATCTTAAGAAAGTACTAGGGGATGAGCTGGACTTATAAATGTATGAGGTATTATAGTCTCACCACTTGATCTCTGGGATAGAAGCATGGCACAGAGGGTAGCCTCCATGATATTGGAATGCCACACTGTTGTGGTAGAAATGTCAAGTTTTATATTTTTCCACTTAGGTTGAGGGGATTTTGGTATTTTTACCCCTTTTAGGATTATAAACATAAAATGACCCTTCCCTTTAATTTTTTAAAGATCAAAACACTACTCATTCTCTCTTAAACTCAAAACCCAAGAAAGCTCAGGGTTTTTCAAGAAATCACTACCTCGGGCTCCAAACTTCAAATTGTCTTCAATTCCTTGTGTATTTCAGGCATGTTTCTCATCCCTAAATTGTAATTTTATATTTTGACATTAATTTATTAAATATTTACATTATTTAAATGATGGGTTTGAAAGTGGGGTTGGGGATTTTTGATTGTTATTGCTTGAATTACTTGGCCCATGCTTTAAATTGATTTTTCATTCTTTAAATTGATTTTATGGGACTGAATTGTTGCATTTTTTAATGGTTGGAATGGGGGACATGGGTTTCCCCAAATTGGTGGAATTTTTCCTTTATAATGACATTAACCTTAACCCACTTTATAACTTGGTTTTGAACTATAATTCTATAGTTTAACTTGTTTTTGAACCCATTGCATTGCATTAAAAGATAAATAAATATAAAAATGGTTTTGGATGGCCTTGGTGGCCATGGATTGGATTTTGAATGGAGTTGGGATTTAATTTGGTTATATAGATAGGTTTGGCATAATTGATTTAGCCTGCAAGCATAATGGTATGAATTGATACCAAGTGGTGAAAACCTTAATGAATGACTCCTGGGTTAATGGTTGGTTATTTGTAAATTGAATTTAGGATTAAAGAAATTGTGTAGCTCACCGTGAATGTGTAGGCCTCAAGGGATCCACACTAGAAACCAGGTTTTTCGGCATTGGGGGTTCATGTGACCGTGTACTTGGTACACACTTTATATATATAATTTGGGAGGGATATAGTCTTGATGTATTTAGCCTTTCCACGGGTTTCCTTGGTTCGTATGGCTAACACGCACTGGGGCCCTTCCAGTAGGAAGAGCTGGACCCATATAGCCCATGGGTGCCTTTAGGACAAATCGAGGTAAATAGTTGATGATAAATCTTTAAAATCTCAAATTCATAGCCCTTTTCCCTTTCCCTACATATATATATTATGTGCGTGGGGAGGGGGGAAGGGTATATATATATATAAATATTGTGCATGTGGTTTTGACTGTTTTTTTGCAATTGACATTACTTTATCTCTATTCCCTGAGTTAGATGCCAGTGCTTGCCCTACTGACCATCCCCGAATTCTTTATATTTTCATGATGTAGGTTCTAAGGGATTTCCTATTACTCCTATACTCCATTAGGTGATGTGGTGCGTTCGTTGAGTTGTTGTGAAGTTGTGAGCTTCCATCCTTCAAAAGGACCTACTATTTCACTGGCTTCTTTTATTGACTTAACACTATTGGATTTTTATCTTTTGGTGATAGTTGGGGTCATGTCCTGGCTTAGTCAATATATCTGCTTTTAAAGGCTTTTTTGACAAATGTGGGTTGGATTATTGGTTTTTACTTTTAGAATTCTCATTTGACTTATTTGTCTTCTTATTACTATCTTTAATGGCTTCCGCTTTATTATTATTATTAAGGTGCTCTTAAGGTTAGGCTAAGGGGGTTGTCTTCGGTCTATGGTGGGCTTTAGATACCTATCATGACTAGCCCCTGGTTTGGGTCGTGACATCATCCCATGTAGTGATGGAGTTTTAAGGTTCTACCTTCAACTATTTCTTTGGTTTCCCCAAAAGTAAGAAGGGAAATAGAGTAACCCTCTCGTAGTCTATAAAAAATCTAGTGGGAATAAAGGTGTCACTGATCTTTAGAAAGTTCTATAGATGGTTCTGTGGATCCTTAAGTAACAACCCTATGAATTGCCCCCAACTGTGCAATAGTTGCACTATATTCTATTTGAGCACAAATCTACCTCTAGGTTTTGATTTACAAATGGCAGAGGTAATATTGGTTGCAAGTATATTTCCACTTCATATACTATCCTACTGTAACACCCCAAAAATCTGTCTCAAGATGTCATACAGTGCTCAGGACCACAAGTTATCCCAAGCTAATCCATGAACTAGCATACCAATAAGAAATAAATTAAATATGAAATAAATATTGAGTCTACTGTGCGAAGACAGAAAATGATGAAATCTGAGAAATTTCAATACTGATAAAGCTTTACAATTTGATAAACCTGAAGGATGAAACTGAAATTTATATGACTTATCTAACTGACATCTATGAATACTCTACTATACTGACTATAGATAGCTAGGACGTGACCCCAACAACCACTAATCAATACATATGAGTGAGAAAGTAATGAACATAAACAAATATAATTGAAGTCCCTGAAGTAGGAGGACTCATCATCTTGCTGGCTAAAATCTGCAACTCTTTGAGTCTGAATATGCTTCCTAAAACTTGTACCTACATTATGAGACAATGTAGCACATAGACATATATGTTGATCAGTACTTTGAGGATGTACTGAGTATATGGGATGAAATACATAAGTCAAACCTAGTATTAATCATCATATTTGTAAAACAATGCATGCTAAATGTAAATGACTTACATAGCTTGAGTAAATCTAAATTCTAAAGATCATAAATCATGAATAGTAAGGTATGTAGAATAAATCTCATGAGTCATTACACTTAGTTCTGAAATCTGAATCCTATCTTTTTCTCAAGTCATATAAGCTAAAAGAAGTCTGAAACTTGTTCTGAATAGTAAACACTTTTTCTCAAGACTTTAAATTAGTAAACTATTTTAAGAGTGGGGTACATCTATTTGGGAGGTTCTTCTAACTGACATGAACACAATGTGAGTATCCATGGTGTCCCACGACTAGCCCCTATAAGGTTAGGGTTTTTCTACCCTTGCTATCGGAATAGAACAATCTCATCTCAGTGGTCACATTATTAGTTCTGGGGTATGAAATTGTAGTAACATGCCCAACTAGGTGCTAAATACAACTCCCAATATCAAGCTCAAAATCTTAAGAAAATCCACTTTAATATAATGAAAACCAACTTTAAATCTGTAATCTTAATATGTAAAGTGCATTTTGATTCTATTGCGACCGAAAGGTCAAATCTTTCTCAAAATCTAAGGATAATCTCATCATAAGGTACTCTTAGTACAAAAAATCTTGAAATAACAATCTTTGAATAGGGATTAATGACCCATAAATTAATCTCATGTGAAAATATCTAAAAATTCATGTTTCATAATATAAACATTTATAATTCATCATAAAATCTGGAAATTTCAGCAATATGCATGAAAATATAACAAACTCATATAATTCAACTTCTAAATCATTGGGAGTACCATAAGCTTGTAAATAACAATAATGGGTATAAAATCCAACTCGAATTTCATGGAAAATCATATATAATTCAGAAAATTATAATTAAAATAAGTCTTTAGGCACAAGGATGAAAGATTTATTCTTATTCAAACCGCACATACCTTAATAGCCTTGATTTAATGTAGAGAACTTTACTTTGAAATCCTAAGGGATGATCTTGAAAGATTTCTTGAGATTCTTGAATTAGGGAACTTGAATTCTAGATCTTTCTTAAAGAGGGTGAATTGCATTTTATGTTTCTTGGATTGGAAACTTTGAATTCTTGACTATCTTGAAGAGAATGTAATGGAATTCTTGAAGTTCTTGGAAGATGGACTTAAGGAGAAACCCTAATCTAGCTCTTGTGAATAAAAAGGATTAGGGGTTTTCAAAACTGATTTATGATGGCTAAGTACGTGATTTTAATGATTTAGGTCATGGGAGGTGAAGGAACAGTCCAAAACACCCTTCCAAAACCGTTAGGGAATTACTGAATTTTAAGGGTTACAACTTGGGCTGATATGTCATCACATAGTTGACGGTCTATCAGCTTAGGTCATCACTTAGAAGCTTAATTTGATGGGTTTTTGGTTTGGGCTGACGACTTGGATGATAAGTCATCACATAGTTTACAAATTATCAGCTTTGTTACTTAGTTGATAGATGGACATGTTGAAGTAAAATGAGTATAACTTTTTTCTCCAATATCGGACTAAGGTGAAACCAAATGCATTGGAAATAAGAGTCAAAGAACTTTCATTTGATATATATTATGGCCTCTACTAACTCAGTATATAAAAGAAGTTATGGTCGATGGAAGTTGACCTAAGTTGCGACATTCACTAAAACTTAATCGATAGAAACGTTCTTGACTCGTCTTTGAGTTAGGATATATTAGTGACCTCAATTCATATCCAAAGGTATTACAACAATATATAATTGATAATCACATATGTATATGCATTAAATAATTGGGTTCAAGTCCGTACACATAGAAATAATGATTCAAATTCTAGTCCGAAAATGTGGGGTGTTATATTATCTGCCCCTTAGAAATATTCATCCTCGAATGTGGCTAGATAAACTGAAAATACTGTGGAATCTGAGGCTATAATCCATCATACACAACTGAAATAAACTGAATAACTGATTCTTAAACATAATAAGCTATTTAACTGATCTTTTAGTGCATAAATTCTCATGAAAATAGCTATATGGCTGAGATAGAAGCGAGAGAGTCAGATTATGAGTAATCATTACTTTAGGCTGGATTTGATTTTGGAAGAAAAGAATGAGAGGTTTATAAAATTAAAACTTGAGGTATTACAACATCTTCCCCTTGGGATCATTCGTCCCCGAATGATACTAATTTGATTGACATACTTGGAAATGACTGAGATGATATACAGGATACTTACGGACTGAACCATGACTTAATATCTGAATCTAAAACTGATGCATGATACAAGTACTGAGCTGAATTTTGCAACTTACTTGGATGTGAACAAACTATCTCTTGAAATGTCCATACTCATGAAATTTTATGTAGTGAGACTAGACAAAATGGGAAGATGAAAAAACTAGAGAGATTTGTCTATTTGACTGTTAAACTGGATTTCTGGCTACACGGACTGAAACCTACTGAATGTTCACACCCAAATAGGGTATTTCTTCAAAACATTTTAAAGAAATTTCTAATTTTAATAGGGAGTAAGGGACTCAGGGCATGATCTGAACAAGACCTCCAAATAAGAAATTATAACATTGCCCCAAATGTATAGCATGTAACATAGACCTATAAATCATAAGTCAGGATAAAAGTACTAGGCCTTAAGTAATGAAACTTCTTACTTTCAAGGTACTGCACATAACCCTATAACACTAGTCTAAATCATGGGTCTAATACCCCAAGTATGGTGATAGCTATTCACTCTAGGAAGATTCTTCTTTTTGCTTTTAACAACTAAATGTAATCTCTTACTAGAAATTCATTAATGCACAACACACCTATCCCCTTTATATACCAACATGTCGTTCAAACCTATCTTCATAACCACATATGCGCTCCTAAACAAGTACCCATAAGAGCATCTTTCTCATATTCTCTAACACCTCTATCATAACATCATCCATGCAATATTCAATCTATACGAAAACACACATAACTTATTCCTAACTAACTAAGTCATACACAAAAAAACTTCACCTCAATATTCCTCCATTTATGGACCTACATAAAACAAGCATACCACAGTCTCCCCAAACCTAACACAAAAAAAATTCAAATAACCATGACATGTATCAAAAACTTGGTCTCAATCTTACTTCACATTTACTGCCTTAGCTAAAATAAGCGTACAACCATCTTTCATCAACAAGGAATGTTTACTCTCCCCCATCTTGACAACTGTTCATCATTACTATCTTGACCTAAGGAAAGGTAACAAAAAGGTTAGAACATGAGGACCTAAAACATGAAAGGATACTATGTATAACTTGACACTTTACTGAGGCCCGAGGAATGGAGCATTCATGATATGGATTCATTAAAGAGATCTAATCTGAGGATGAACATGCTATAAATCTGAATTTTGCTGATCATTAAGAGTGTTGCATGAATCTTAAAACTGAACTTACTGTAAAGAATAAGTACATGAGCCATGATCTGCATGACGTGAGCTTAGAATTCATGATTTCATGGAACATAATTTTGTACTACTGAGTGAACTGGAACTACTTATGCTAGGAACTGGAGGTATACATGATTTTTCTATAAGGTACATAAATATGAACTATGATCATGAAACTAAAATGTAAGGCATGAGTAGGTATTAGGATAACTTAAAATACTAAAATAAGAATAGGTTGAGCCTTATCCTCCCTTACTACACTACACTGGTATCACTATTAGTATCTGGAAGTCTGACTTGGATACTCATTCTACCATCTCCCCCTTAGCTTCAAGCCATCACTCTAAGTCTGTGAGATATTTTACTAAACTATAATCTAAACTGAGATCACTTTACTCTAGAGTCTGGGGTGTAATAATACATATAAAAATTAATCTTACCCTGAAAGACTATCTCTTAACATGTAACACCCACTACCACTACCTCTTTTTGAGTTTCAGCTCTTGGATTTCTATAGCCCCAAAAATCATCATGTAATAACTTGAACATTTACTAGATTATAATCTTCATGAGTATCACCATACCCTGAGTTCACACCATCTAGAGATTCAAATCTTATTTCTATTAGCTCAACCCAAATCTTTAATGAACCATACTATCTTCATTCTTGGTCACTCTCTTAGTACATACCACCCTTAACTTCCTTTAGATTCAATAGTCATCATCATAGACTTCCACTCTAATAACATAACACACATACTTACCTCACTAAACATATAATCATAGTCTACCAAGATTGCATCTCAAGATTTTATATCCTTCCTAATCCATAAGAATCAAAATCATACTTAAAAGGCTCACTACCAACTATCCATAACTCCTCAACTTATCTACTATAAACACCATGTATGCTATAGCTAGCCTTCTCCTAATTAACCACTCAAGGGTACTATTAACAACACACAAAACATAATAAACTTTGAAAATAATGCAACCCTATATCACCTTAGGCACACCTCTACATCATACTTGAAACATCATACTAAATTGCTAATAAATAAACTTAAGATCATGCTCATACTGTTTAAGTGTACTGGATCAATTCCCTATAACTAGCATCACTAACCAAGAAATTATTACATCCACCTTGATGATCACCAATTTCTTAAACTTAATCTCCAGTGCTAGGCATGATTAACCTCACATACTAATCTTACTTGGAATCTATATAATAAAACATCAAGAAACACTAGTCAACTAGAACTTCATAGCAACAATATCTGATCATAATCATATGGCCTATCTTATCATAATCTATTCACACATTCTCCTTATACACCTTATTACTATTCACCCTTGTATACATCTAAATTACTATCATGGCTCTATAAATTTCAGTAAAACTCCTTTTTGCAACCTCAAGGGAAGCCTAAATTAATGATACTAAACAACCAAACACTTCATTAATAATCTATGCTTTTATAACACAATAACTACCATCAATAAATCCTTTCGTACTTCAATCAAACAACAATTCACCTTAACTAATAACTCCCTCTCTATCCTCCACCAACTAATGCATAAGAACATATCAGCGTAATACAAAATCTATAGCATGCATAAATTCATCTCTATACTTTCTATCAATCATCATGCTCGCTCTTCTTGACACTACTCTTCTATACCCATACTTCAAACTATAATAAGGTTCCACTATTCATAAATCATAACACTGAGGTTTATAATATCCCTCGAATGAATACTTTATCTAACAATGTAGGCTCACGTTATCTCCTCTCATGAGTATTATTCATATTTAAGGGGTCAATGGAAAATCTAAATATATATCTAAATCTGTGATAATTGAATAACTCATAAGTATGAGGACATAACTTTCAACTTTAGGGACTTATGACACATTAGAGAGATCCTCTCAACCTCTTTGTATAACTTTTAAAACTTCTGCTAGCAAATCTGAGAGCATTATCTGGGGAGAAAATTGGAACTTGCCAAATATATTATCTCAAGAACAAGTCATAGATGAGGAATTTTTGGGTAACACATGAATAGACATGAGATTCTAATAGAACAACTTTACTGCACGATCTAGAGTAGAAAAGAAACAAAACTTTTTCTTAAATGCCTCGTAGCCTCTCGAAGAAAAGTACAGACGTCTCCGTACAATTCCATAGGACTCTACTAAACACGAATTCATAGAAACCCTAGGATACTTGAACCTTGTGCTCTAATACCAAGGTTGTAACGCTCCAAAAATCTGTCCCGAGATATCACAAGATGCTCAGGACCACAAGTGATCCCAAGCTAACCCATGAACTGGCATACTAATAAGAAATTGATTAAATATGAAATAAATACTAAGTTTACTATGCAAAAACATAAAATAATGAAATCTCAGAAATTTTAATATTGATAAAGCTTTATAATTTGATAAATCTGAAGGATGAAACTGAAATTTACATGACTTACTGTAACTGACATCTGTGAAGCCTCTACTATACTAACTATAGATAGCTAGGATGCGACCCCAACTACCACTAATCAATATATATGAATGAGAAAGTAATGACCATAAACAAATCTAACATAAGTCCCCGAAGTAGGAGGACTCATCATCTCGCTGGCAGGAATCTACAACTGTGTGAGTCTAAATATGCTTCCTAAAACTTGTACCTATAGTATGAGATAATATAGCACATAGACATATATGTGGATCGATACTTTGAGGATGTACTGAGTATATAGGGGTAAAATGCATAAGTAAAACCTAGTATTAATCATCATAATTTGTAAGACAATGCATGCTAAATATAAATGACTCACATAGCTTGAGTAAATATGAAATTTAAAGATCATAAATCATGAATAGTGAGGCATATAGAATAAATCTTGCGAGTTATTACACTTAGTTTTGAAATCTGTATCCTATTTTTTTCTCAAGTCGTATAAGCTAAAAGAAGTCTAAAACTTGTTCTGCATAGTAACAACTTTATCTCAAGACTTTAAATCAGTAAACTATGGAGGACATCTATTTGGGAGATTCTTCTAACCGACATGTACACAATGTGAGCATCCGTGGTATCCCACGACTAGCCCTCATAAGGTTAGGGATGTTCTACCCTTGCTATCAGAATAGAACAATCTCATCTCAGTGATCACAATATCAGTCATCTACATACAGTGGGAATAAACATATGTACCTACGATGGCATGTAGTTCTTTGGTATGAAACTGTAGTAACATGCCCAACTCGGTGATAAATACTACTCCCAATCTCATGCTCAAAATCTCAAGAAAATCCACTTTAAAAGTAATCTAATGGTTTATAATGAAAACAAACTATAAATCTTTAATCCTAATCTGTAAAGTGGATTTCAAATCCATTGAGACCAAAAGGTCAAATCTTTCTCAAAATCTAAGGATAATCTCATCATAAGGTACTCTTAGTACAAACAATCTTGAAATAACAATCTTTGAATAAGGATTAATGACCCATATATTAATCTCATGTGAAAACATCTCAAAATTAATGCTTGATAATATAAACATTTATAATTCATCATAAAATCTGGAAATTTCAGAAACATGCATGAAAATATAACAAACTCATGTAATTCAACTTCTAAATCATTGGGAGTACCATAAGCTTGTAAATAACAACAATGGGTATAAACCCCAACTTGAATTTCACGGAAAATAATTTATAATTCAGAAAATTAAATTAAAATAAGTCTTTGGGCATAAGGATTAAAGATTTATCCTTGTTCAAAACTCAAATGCTTTAATAGACTTGAATTGATGTAGAGAACATGACTTTGAAATCCTAGGATATGATCTTGAAAGCTTTATTGAGATTCTTGGATCAGAGAACTTAAAGTCTCAATCTTTATTAAAGAGGATGAATTGAATTTTATGTTTCTTGGATTGGAGACTTTGAATTCTTGACTATCTTGAAGAGAATGTAATGGAATTCTTGAAATTCTTGGAAGATGGACTTAAGGAGAAACCCTAATCTAGTTCTTGTGAATAAAAAGGATTAGGGGTTTTCAAAACTGGTTTATGATGGCTAAGTACGTGATTTTGATGATTTAGGTCATGGGAGGTGAAGGAACAGTCCAAAACACCCTTCCAAAACTGTTAGGGAATTGCTGAATTTTAAGGGTTACGACTTGGGCTGATAAGTCGTCACATAGTTGACGGTCTATCAGCTTAGGTCATTACTTAGAAGCTTAATTTGATGGGTTTTTGGTTTGGGCTGATGACTTGGATGATAAGTCATCACATAGTTTACAAATTATCAGCTTCGTTACTTAGTTGATAGATGGACATGTTGAAGTAAAACGAGTATAACTTTTTGCTCCAATATCGGACTAAGGTGAAACCAAATGCATTGGAAATAAGAGTCAAAGAACTTTCATTTGATATATATTATGACCTCTACTAACTCAGTATATAAAAGAATTTATGGTCAATGAAAGTTGACCTAAGTTGAGACATTCACTAAAACTTAATTAATAGAAACGTTCTTGACTCGTCTTTGAGTTAGGAGATATTAGTGACCTCAATTTATATCCAAAGGTATTACCACACTATATAATTGATAATCACACATGTATATACATAGAATAATTGGGTTCAAGTTCGTACACATAGAAATAATGATTTAAATTCTAGTCTAAAAATGTGGGGTGTTATACCTATGCATTGTTTATTATTCGGCTATGACTATAGGATTAAATTCTTCTTGTGGATTTTGTGGGATGTAATATTGAAGGACCTATTTAGGATATGTGTCAACCGTTGCCATGGCTGCCGGATTAGCTTCTTCCTATTGCTCAGATTTAGGATAAGGGGCTTCCAAATCCCTTTTCCTTGCCAGGTTACTTGAGATTTAGACCTGTTCCTACAAGTTCATAATTTAAAATGAAATTTTTAGCACTTATGAAAAAATAGAAAAACTAAAAACAAGGCATTATAAAATTTTTCAAGTTCCCGACAACGACGCAAGAACTTATTGAGATCCTACCGCTCACGTAAGTATATGTGGTCGTGCGAATAATAGAATAGCCCTTTCAAGAAGGATTTTGAATCCATAAGGACTTGTTTTAACAAAAATCCCATTTTTGCTTTACTAAAAAGATTAAACAAGT
Organism: Capsicum annuum; assembly: GCF_002878395.1. Classification (NCBI taxonomy): domain Eukaryota; kingdom Viridiplantae; phylum Streptophyta; class Magnoliopsida; order Solanales; family Solanaceae; genus Capsicum; species Capsicum annuum. The sequence goes on from NC_061122.1 coordinate 90,579,482, forward strand.
GCAAGCGTAGCCAATGAGAGTTTAAATTTGGAATTTAAGAGTAACAATAAACTAAATGAGATACCAAAGTGTTGGAGACAATAATGAGGAGAAATGTAGGGTCAAGTCACTTTGAACAATCCTACAATGCTATACAATTTTGTTGATTGAGTCAATTATCTTGGTTGTTGATTCACAGGGTTGATAACTTGATTATGGTCTTTTGAGCCTCTAATCGTCTATCTAACTTAGCCCCATAACTACATCGTTGAGCGCAAATATGAGAACTAAGTTAATTGCATTCACATATATTTTTATATTTGAGCCATGCAGGGTAAATTAGGTATATTCCTATACTAAACACGAATCCTTACTTTTATTCAAATAAAGTATAAGAACCCACTCCAAGTATCCCACGATCTAATCTATTTTCCCTCTTTCCGTGATCACAATATAAATATAGCTTTATCCTAAGGGTTATGAATCCATATAATAGTAATAAATAGGATATATGACAACCAAACATGATAATCAACTCATAGAAACTCAAGTGAAAAAGTAAGTATTCATGTTATTTTCCTTAACCCAGAATGAGTGTGTTTAGCCACTCGTCGTCTTAAAATGAATCACAATAACAAAATTTATATATAAAAATAAAAAGTAAACTAAAGTTTAAGAACACTAATTGACACCTTTCTTGTGTGTTCTTGTAATGACCCTCTAGGTTATTTTTGATATTTCTATTCTATTTTTGCCATTAAGAGCTTTCCTATAGCTACCTCAAGTCATTTATGACTTACTAGAGATGATAGTTTAGTTACCATGTCTTTTATTTGGTTTTTAGATCCAATTTCCCATTTTGTAGTCTTTGTTGCTTAGAATTGTGTATCGGGCACAAATTTCAGTCAAATGACCTTGTATGACAATTTTGATAGTTCCAACAACTCCAGAACATCGACCGTAGACAAGGTTGATGTTTGGTTTTGGTCCCAATACTTTTGGACTCATTCCAGGCTATTGGCAGGAACTTAAGAAAATGCCACTTAGGTTTAGGACCCACTTTTTATCAAAATGACCTCAGATGGAAATTTTGACTATGTCGTTGAGTCCAAAGCATTAAATTTGATAGGGTAGCATAGTTCATTTTTGTATATAGGATACTGAACAACTCTTAAAAGGTTGGTGCAGACTCAGAAAAATTTTAGTCTTCGGTTGGAGCACTCAACTGGTGCACCCGCTTAAGCGGCCAACTGATTGCCTAAGAGACCAGGCGCCGAACTAAGGGCCACGTAATTGGAGCCCTAAATTCTTGAGAGATGTTTTATTAAGTGGCAATAGGGCCTCTTAAGCGGTAGACGTGCAGGCAGGAGATATAGTTAAAGCGGTATTTGGCCGCAAAAGCAGTAGCCAATTAAGTGGTCTAGTGTCCGCATAAGTGGCACCTAAGTGGCCTTAAATACCCATAAGATGAATTTTCCTTCTTTTTCATCCAAATTCAAGTGTTCGATTCCATAAAACATTTTAAAATTTGGAAGAGACATTAGTAGGTAATTTTGGGGAGATATAAGCATGGATTACTCATTTCTTCTCCGAATTCTAGGTAAGTTTTCATCAATTCCATGGTTAATTTCTCATAATTTCCCCAACACCCCTTCAATATTTGTATGTTGATTGAAGAATAATTTGATCTTGAAATTTACCCATTCTTGAGGGTAAATGTTCCTTGAACATAGGGGGACGTATTGTTAGTTTTGAAGGTGCAACTTTGCAAGTGGGCCCACATTGGATTTTATGTAATTTTTTGAAGCATGAAAATTAAATATGGGCACCATTATTATTGTATTGATGATTAGATTATTATTTTAATAGCATGGCACCATGAAGAAGCTTTTCAAAGAAAAAAACAATAATTTAGCAGATTTCACTAGGATTTTCTATGGCGTCCATGTAGGCTAGGTTTACCTTACTATATTTATGATTTTATGCTAGATATGGGATATAATTAGGTTGTGAAGGTATAATTAGCATTATTTGGACTGTTTGGACTATTTTAAAACTGTAAATTCGGCATAATTAACTTAGTTACTCCTGTTTAGACTAGAATTGCTATATTAGGACTAATTGTGGCTTATTTAACATCTAGAAGTAAATTTAGATACCTTAGCCTAGTCCAAAGTAGATTTTTTCTTGGATCCAATTTTGGGGTATAGAAGTGGGCGCCTCATCCCATATTAAGCAAGACTCTTGTTAGCTCCTTGTAGACTTAATGTAAAATTGAATATTTTAGAGCTTTATGTAACTAGATTCTTGATGATTATTCTAGTTTGGTACTCGGATTTTATATGAGTTTTGGATCAGGTCTAGTGATTTATTGATATTGAGTTTTAGTTCAAGTCAGGAAAATGATGATGATGATGATGATATGAGTTTTGATTTAAGTCCCACATTGAGAGGTTATTTTTTGTATATTATGGCATGATTGGATTCATGGTTATGGTTGATACTTGGTAAATTTATTAAATTATGGTTATTTACTTCCTTGATTGCAGTCTCTAGGCTTATAGGATCCAGCATTGTGTTATTTACTTTTTTGTACTTACTAGCTTTTATGGGCCAATCTTGTTGTATTCTTTATGTTTTCTTTCATGTTATATCTTTTTATATTATTTATTTATATTATTGGATAATCATTCCTGGTTTGCCCTTTTACCCTGACTTAGTGTATTTACCTTACATCTTTATTATTTTTATATTATCATTTGCCTTAGTCGACCAATGATACCAACTGAGTACCATGGTTTTGGTACTAATACTATATTTTGATAACTTTTTGGTGCATACTCGAGTGCTTGTGGCTGTCACTGATGCCTCCATTGTGTTGCTGAGAGTTTGGAGGCAGGGTGAACTGTCAAAGTCAGAGCTGCTCTTTTCTCCTTCTACATTTTAAGTATTTTATTATCCGAGACTGTTGTATATTAATTATTACAGTACTTGAATTTTGTTTTTGCTAGTGTCTTTTGTACCGACACTACTAGGCTATGGGATGTTATTCCTATCTTATCTATATTTCAGACTATTATTATTACTGGAATTATTATTGTAAGTTCTTATTTGCAAATTCTAGCTTATATGCCTTTTCCACCAAATTAGTCTGTTGCTTATTGCTTTGAGGTATGGTTTGGCGTACCTACTGGTGGGGTTAAGTAGGTGTCATCATGAATCACAAATTGGGTCATGACATATTTGTATTAGAGTTTAGGTTCACCAATATTATTGGTACAAGAGCAAGTGTCTAGTAGAGTCTCATGGATTAGAATAATAACATCTATTTATTATATTTGGGAGGCTATAAGATATTCTTTGGAATTCTTCATGTATTGTACTCAACTCTTGATAAGTGTCTGAGTTGTTGTCTAAAAATTTCTTTGGTTTAACTCTTTCATAGATGGCTAGGACATGTTCTATTGCTATACGAAATGAGGAACTCGGGTCTAAGCCTAAGGATCTTTCTAATTTTCATGGATGATCTAGAGGTCGAGCATAGTCTATGGATGCAGCCCCAGCTATGGACCTGGATAGAGGTCCTTCACCAGACCCTATCTCTGCTCTTGAGTTATAGATTCTTTAGCCACAGCCAATGGACGAATGACCTTGAGGAGGCCTTGGCCCAACACCTTTCTAGTTTGAAGGATCTATAACAGAGTTTATTTTCTCTTTAGTTCTCAGGGATGCATAGTTTCAAATTTTAGTTTTAGTTGGTGGTGCACCTTCTGATGATGCACAGTCTGTGGATTATAGTGGTACTGAGGTTGGAGTGTAGCCTGTAGCTGTGGCTTCTAGAGTTAAGGTCCCTCTTACATCAATAGTTTCTCTGTCAGTAGTTTCTTAGCTGGTGGTTGCCCACCCTACCACATATATTAAGGAGTAGAAAATTTTGGATAGGTTCTTGAGATAAGCTCTGCCTAGGTTTTCTGGTGCATTAGGACAAAAATGCTTATGAGTTCTTGATTGTTTGTGAGGATAGGATTCTTAATTTTTACCTATTTGAGACTCATAGTGAGGATAACACTACTGTAATACCCCAAAGTTTCCTAACTAATTTTGTCCCAAGAATATCAAGTATTAGCTTCTAAATTGAATGGTGTTTATTCCATGAGGAATTTGTAAGATTTTCATTTTTTTCACGTGGGAAATTCAATAAGATTTCAATCGATATAAGATTCGCCTAAATCCGATAACTGGGTAAGATGTTATGACTATTTCAAGGTCCCATCGTAAAACAGTGCCATATTAGTCAGTGGAGCACCACGCCTCAGGAGAAAATGGCAATTGTCAAATTCAAGTAGGGGTCCACGATAGTGGCGTGTCGCGCCAAACTTCCAGGTCCCCAATAGAGTGGCAATGCGATGGCTCCGCATCGCGCCATCCCTCAATTTCCCAGCTGTCAAATTCCAGTGACACACGTGATAGCGCCGCATCGCGCTAGGGGTCTAATTCGGAAAAATTTCACTAAATTTAAAAGACGCATCTAAGGTTAAAATGGTCAATTTCCACCACCTATTTAAACCAAATAACACATGATTTATCCATTCTTCACCCAAAATATACTAGTTTCCCTCAATTTTCTCTCAAAAATAAGCTAGGGTTACAATTAGGGATTTAATTTCAAGAAAATTTCTCGATCAATCTTTGCTAAATCAAGAACTAAGGTATGCGTTGTGTTGATTGTTGCATTTATTTATGGATTTCTTTCATCCATAAATTTTATGAACCCTATTTTAAATTATGAATCATGATTACTATGTTGTGGGTTGCTCAAGTTTTTTGATGGTTGTTGTTTGATTCCCATGTGTGGATCCTTATGTGAAATTATGAAAACTACGTTAGCATATAAATTGAAATCAATGAATTTGGTGGTTTATGATTTGTGAAATTTAATGATTTCACCTATGCCTTAAGTTGTGCATGTAAGGTGTTTGATAAAATGCCTAGGAGGATAAAAATTATGCACTATAGCTAAATTATGACCCAAAATAACTTTCATGTTATTCTTATGTATTGAAATTGCTGTTGGATTGCTCATGAGTTAGCATTATGAAATTATGCTATGTATGCATGCTATCTTATTCACGTATCAAGCTCTGATAATCAAATGCCTATGAAATGTCTTTAATTATTGTATTATGGATTGTTGATGTTAGTCACGTATTCAAGAATGTCATGCCTTGTCATTTTCCTTTCATTGAGTCCTGGGGGTACTTGTACCCAAAAAAATATAGCTATGTGCCTAGAATCAGTGTCATGTTTCAAAATACTCTCAGTAAAGCAAGGTTCAGTAGAATTCAATCAGTCTCATGACTCAGGAAAAAACTAAATAATCTCAGTAATGTTAGTCAGTTATCTGATCTTAGTAATATTCCGTTAGCCAACGGAATTTAGCTAATTCAGTTAATTCAGTTCAGTTCAGTAATCCATGTCCAGTTTCTATTCAGATGGGAGTAGGAATTAGCACCGAGTAAACCCAGGGATGGGAACACACACTGTCAGATGAGGGTGTGATTCTTGGAAGTCATCCTTGCATTTCAGAACTATGTAGCCAGCGTAGGTTGAGACATCAAAACTGTCAGATGAGGGTTGATGAGATGGATAAACACCATTAGATGAGGGTCCCATCGTTCTATTTTAGGGGACACTATCAGATGAGGGTCACCCGTAGCTTGTCCTTACCAGTGGCGCGGTATTAAGACCCTTCTAATTGGGGTTACAGATTGGACTCCAACTCAGCCATAAGGTGTATTGAGGGCTTTTTGGTTAGATAACTAATTTCCATAGTTTCAGTTACAGAATTCAGGACTATCAGATACAGTCATTCAGTCTCAATAATAGAACTCAGATAGTTCTACAAAATTCAGGACTGTCATATACAGTCAACTCAGAATAGTTTGAAACTCAGCTAGTTCTATCAGATTCAGGACTATCAGATACAGTCACTCATGTTATCAGTTATATCAATCATCAGAACTCAGTTATCAGTGATGATTAGTTATCAGTAATTTTATGATATCACGATCTCAGATATAGTTACTATGTATTAATGCATGTATTCTCACGTTCATGTTAGTCAGTTAGTCAGTATTATTCATGCATATGAACCCCATGCATTTAGCCTGCCATATATGCATAGCAGTACATTCAAAGTACTGACGCATTTGTGCTATAGTGTCTTATACCATAGGTTCAGAGACATGATCTCCAGAGCATCAATAGATTCCAGATATCAACAATCAGTCAGTAGTAAGTCCTCATCCTCCGAGGATGATATGATTTGTTATTTCATTATCTCAGTACTTAGTTATTTTAGTAGTTGGAGTTAGTTGGGGACATGTCCCATCAACTCCTTATTCAGACAATTCAGTTAGTAGAGGCTTTCCAAACTATCATGGTCAGACTATCATGTTATTTTAGTTTTGTGTTGGGTATTTCATACCCCATTCAGATGTTATATCATTATCAGTTATGTTTTAGTCTTGAACCTTATGACCTTTCAGTTCATGTTTCTGCAATCATAAAGTATATTATGTAGTATACAGGTACAAATATTAGTCATGGGTTAGCTTGTGATCCTTTGGTGTCATGAGCACTGTGTAGCATTCAGGGTACTAGATTTGGGGTGTTACAAACTTGGTATCAGATCCTAAGGTTCAATAGAGTCCTAGGAAGTCTGAAAGCTACATCTACTAGAGTCTTATGCATGGGTGTGTTGCGTGCCACATTTATGTACATGAGGCTATAAGATGTTTATTAACAGTTTCCCATCATTCAGTTAGTAACAGTTTCCCATCTTTCAATATTCATGTCATGCCAGTGAGCATATTATCAAGGCAATCTCTTAGTCTAATTAATTTCTCCCTTTCTTCTAGAGAATATGCCTTCTAAAAGAAGAAATGGAAATTAGTCAGCCCCTAAGCTCAAAGAACCTTTGGGCGAACATGTTTCTCATACAGAGTTTAGAGCTACATTCACTACTCTTGCTTAGTCAGTTTCTGCTCAGAATGAATGACCAACTATAATTCCGGACAACCTAGTGGCCAATTTAGCTGCAACCAGGATTCGGGACTTCACCTGAATAAATCCTCTATCCTTTCTGGTGTCTAAGTCAGATGAGGACCCTCAAGAATTTATCGATCAGGTTCAGAAGGTTATAGACATCATGGGGGTTACTCCTAGTGAGAGTGCTAAGTTAGCTACATACCAGTTGCAGGATGCTGCTCACACTTAGTACAAGCAGTGGAAGTCAGAAAGGCCAGATGATGCAGGGCCTATAGAGTGGGAGGAGTTTGTTATCGCATTCTTAGAAAGATTCTTTCCCCTAGAGCTGAGAGAAGCTAAGGTGTTAGAATTTATCAACCTCAGACAGGGTAACATGATGGTGAAAGAGTATTCTTTTAAGTTTACTCAATTAGCCAGATATGCCCCTCATGTGGTTGCAGACAGTAGGGCCAATATGAGTAAGTTTTTTTCTAAGGTGAATTTAGTGTGGCCAATGAGTCTAGGTTTGCGATGTTAAATAGTGACATGACTTTAGTCAGGCTTATGACTCATGCTCAGCAGATATAAGATCAAAAGATTAAGATGAAGGAGAAGCAGAATAAGAGAGCAAAGATAGGGACTTTCAACTTTGTTCAGCCCAAATCAGAAAGAGGAAACCGTTCTTAGTTTTATCCTAAGTCATCAGTTCCAGCACCTTTTTTAACTAGTGCTCTAGCTCCTAAGTTCAAGTATGGAAATAGAGATAGGGTACCAGGCTCTAAGTCTCATGGCAGTGCCAGCAATGCCTAAACAAATCCACTTTGTCAAACTTATGGTAAGAACCACAAAGGTTCTTGTAGAGCTGGTAGCGATGTTTGTTTTGAATGTAGAAAGCCAGGACATATCGTCAGAGACTTCCCCCAGTCAGGTTATCAGAGTTATCTCCACTCCTCAGCTCAGTTTGGTCGCCCAAATCAGCAGGGTGCAACTTCTAGTGCTACTAGTGGGCAACGCCCAAATAGACTCTATTCTCTCTAGTCCTGGCATGATCAGGAAAATTCTCCTGATGTAGTTACTAGTATGTTACAGATCGTTCATATACATGTTTACACTTTGCTAGATCCAGGAGCTTCTTTGTCTTTTGTTACTCCCTATATAGCAGTTGATTTCAGAGTCAATCCTGAAATTCTAGCAAAGCTCTTTTCAATCTCTATCCCAGTGGGTAAAACCATCATAGATCGGAGGGTATACAGGAACTGCCCAATTATGATATTTCATAAAGTCACTTCAGCAGACTTAGTCGAATTAGAGATGATGGATTTTGATGTCATTCTTGACATGGATTGGATTTTTTCCTACTATGCCACAGTCGACTATAGACATAAAATAGTCCAGTTCTAGTTTCCAAATGAACTCGTCCTAGAGTGGAAGGGTAGTGTATCCACTTTTAGAGGTTAGATTATTTCCTACCTTCAGGTATGGAAAATGATATCTCAAGGATGTGTCTGTCATCTTGTTCAAGTTAAGGACATCTTGTTCAAGTTAAGGACACTAGGTTTGAAACTCCCAGTCTTGATTCAGTCCCAGTCGTGAATGAATATTCAGATTTATTTCCCAAAGATCTTCCAGGGATTCATCCCAAAAGAGAATTAGACATTGCCATCGATCTTCTTCCAGATACTCAGTCGATAACTATTCCGCCATATAAAATGGCACCAGCAAAACCTAGAGAATTAAAAGAGCAGTTAAAGGATCTCTTAGATAAGCAGTTTATCAGACCTAGTGTTTCCTCGTGAGGTGCACCAGTTTTATTCGTGCAAAAGAAAGATGATTCACTCAGAATGTGCCTAGACTACCATCAACTCAATAAAGTCACGATAAAGAACAAGTATCCACTTGCCAGAATCGATGACTTGTTTAATCAACTTTAGGGTGCTAGCTATTTCTCAATGATAAACCTTAGATCAGGCTATCATCAGCTCAGAGTCTAAGAATGTGACATTCCAAAAATAGCTTTCCAAACTCGATATGGTCACTTCAAATTCCTAGTCATATCCTTTGGTCTCACCAATGCCCCAATAGATTTCATGGACTTGAGGAACCGTGTGTTCAAGAAGTACTTAGACATATTCATCATAGTCTTTATAGATGTTATTCTGGTCTATTCCTGCAATGAGCGTGATTATACAGACCATCTTAGAATTGTACTTCAGACTCTCAAAAATCATCAGTTGTTTGTCGAATTCGGTAAGTATGAATTTCAGCTAAGGTCAGTAGCATTCCTTGGTCATATCGTTTCCAGTGATGGAATTAGAGTAGATCCTCAAAAGACCAAAGTAGTAAGAAACTAGCCCAAATCTATCTCTCCATCAGATATCAGGAGTTTCTTAGGTTTGGCTAGCAATTACAGACGGTTTGTTGAAGGATCTTCATCTATTGTATCCCCTATGCCCAGATTAACTTAGAAGAAAGCCAAGTTTCAGTGGTAAGATCCTTGTGAGAAGAGTTTTTAGGAGTTGAAGACTCGACTCACCTCAGCTCCAGTCCTAGCTTTTCCAGATGGTTTAGATGGTTTCGTACTATATTGTGATGCATCTCGAGTAGGTTTGGGTTGTTTCCTGATATAGCATGGTAAGATCATAGCATATGCCTCTAGAGATCTTAAACCCCATGAGAAGAATTATCCTACTCATGATCTTGAGTTAGAAGCCATAGTATTTTCTTTAAAGATTTGGAGGCATTATTTATATGGAGTTTATGTCCGTCAAGTGATGATGATGATGATGATGATGATATGTGTTCCAATTCGAGTTTGGCATTGAGAGGTTATTTATGGTCTGTTAAGGCATAAATAAATTCAAGATTATGATTTATACTTGGTAAATTTATGGAAATTTGATTATTTACTTCCTTAATTGCAACCTTCGGGCTTATAGGGGCTCACATCGGATTATTTGCTTTTCCGCACTTTCTGGCTTATGGGGTCCACTCTTGTAGTATTATTTAGGCTTCTTTTCATATTATATCTATTTTAGTTAATTATTTACAGTATTGGAATATCATTCCAGGTTTTTCCGTTTACCTTGACTTAGCGTATTTATCTTGCATCTTTAATATTATGATTTAGCTCAATCGACCATTGATACCTACTAAGTACCGATTGTTTTTGTACTTATACTATACTTCTTTATATTTTTTGCACTGATCCGAGTACTAGTGCTGCCACTGAGGTTTCAATCATACTGTTAGTGTTTGGAGGCAGGGTGAACTCTCAAATCTGGAGTTGCTCTTTTCTCCTTCTTCTACTTTGTTTAGTCATTCATTGTTCGAGACTGATGAATATTTATTATTACAATAATCATAATTCCTTTTTGCTAGTGGCTCTTGTACTGATACTACATCAAGGGATGCTATTTATTATTACTTGAATTATTGTTGTTAGTGTTTACTTGCAAATTTGTGGCCTTTATGCCCTTTTTCCATTAAATTAGCCCATTGCTTATAGCTCCTCAATAGTTTGTCTTACTTATTTGGGGGGGAGGGGGCTCAATAGGTGCTATCAATACTTGTAATTTGGGTTGTGACATTTTTTCAGCCTCAAAAGTCATCCAAGGTGTTTACTATAACAAAAGCCAAGTGTCCTATTTTATAATATGAGAGAGTTTGACCTTTTTTTCCCTTGAGCGTGTCACACACATGTTGCGGTGAATTTAGGGGCATGGAATGCCCTTAACATGGATGCATTATGTTTCATGAAAAGTTATTTTATGTCTTGGGGTGTGGTAAGACCTTATCTCAGAGTCTTGAGGGCGTAGCATGGTGGGAACTTAATGTGGGAGTGCTACCACTTTGCATGAAAATTGGACAAATTTAGGGACTTTGTATTATGTGTTACCTAACATTAATGGGATGCAAGAAGGAGTTCAAGATGATTAAGACTTAATGTTGGAGAACAACTAGAATGCACCTCTAATACAACAATTACAGCCTAAAGAAATAAGCTCCCATATTTTTTATAAAAGAGGCATGAATTCTTCAAGACCATTTGGGTAAAAGAGTTACCTTTTAAGATTTATGTCTTGTTATAGAGAGTTTTCAAGAAAAGAATACTTATTGGGGAGATGCTGATAAGAATCAGTGTAGTGGATATAGCAACTTGTTATTTTTATAATGTTTAAAAGGTTGAAACATTTGAGCATTTATTGTGTGAATTTCTTGTTATTAAGATGGTATGGCAGCAGTAAGCAAGTTTAGCTGGTATTGAAGGGCCTTTTATATAGCTTAGGAGTAGTATTATTAAGTGGTGGCAAGCTGATTCTATCTCTAAACATAAACTTATCTACTGGGCTATTCCTGCTAGAGTGATTTGGCATCTTTAAAAGAGGAGAAAAGTGATTTATCATGGTTGAAAGATGTCTATTCCATACCTAGTGTCTGAAATTAATAGAAATATTAACTTTTTTACTATTACAACTTGCCCTTGGTTAAGAAATATTCCTAAAGGTTGGCCATTAATTGTACAGTTTTAGAAGCTGAAGTCATAGCTTTGAGGTGTGGACTGAAATATTGTGTTACTCAGAATTTGCTTCCTATTGTTCTAGAAATAGACTCACACATAGTTAAAAAGCTGTTGGACAATGTTTGGGAAATATCATGGAATATCTCTATGGAGGCAAAGAAATTCAATTCTATAATAAAGAGGATTGTGTATTTGGTGGAGTTGATTCATACATTAAGAGAGGGAAATAATTTGGGAGATTTGTTTGCTAACATTATGTTTTTATTAGCAAGTACAAGATAAATATCTTACAATAATTTTCAGTAGGTATTGAACATAGGGAAAGTTATAATCAACATGGAAAAGATGCATATACCAAAATTGTGCATAAGAAAATATCAAAACAAAGAGTTCACACTAAGAGTAAACAACAGTTCAACTATATAGCAACTGGAAGCACGAAACAAACATAAAAACTATAAATAGGGTAGCTCATTGTACCGGTGATTGAAACATATAAAAAGTCATAGATCGAATATATATCTAGCCCTGAACAATGGTAGTATATCCATTTGAATCTCAATCAGTTCAACTACATAGTAAAGAAAAAATGTGACTTTACTTTTTGAATAATGAAAATAAAAATGCCGCACTCACCTAAGATTGAAAAACACGATGGTTTACTGAAGCAATGTTGAAGGAGTCTTCATTGAGTTAGATTTATGGTTCTTGTGAGAGCTTTAAGAGCGTATAGTGATATATTCTCAAGCTTTATTTGAGCTAAGCTAAAGGTTATAATAGTCGATCGAGTGTACCTGACCATTGGACTGGCAGATCTCACTTTTTTCAGACTCAGGCCATTTGGGCCTTGGTCCAATTTCTATAAATACTATTTTGGATTTAATAAATGGCTTATTTGACCACTTTTAATTGAAAAAGATTAGATGGAAATAATGGAAAGATAATTTAGGAGCTTACCCAAGCAAGAATGGTCATAAAACACTAAGAAATCTCCTCTTTTTAAAACTTAGAAGACTAAAACGGAGTAAAATTGCAAAAAATAGGGTATGCATACTATTGTGCAAACAATGTCTCGCGAAAATGGTCAACTATTCACGTTCACGAGGATACCGTGACAATAAACTGGCCTTTGTATTTGCAGCAATAATTTTGCTTTTGTGAAGACAAATAATTCAGGCCTTCGTATTTGTGATAACCTCATTACATTTACGAAGAAGGGCAAGCTGACCTGAATCCCATTTAGCCTTTGTGATCATAGCCAACACCTTTGTGATGTGATAATGGAAAAATTCCTTCTCCGTATTTGCAACCAGGGTACTTCATTCATGAAGAAGGATCCTGGATACACTAGATATCAGCATAATGATGAATTTTGGATGCCTTCAAAATCTCTGAACAACTCTCGAGATTTGTTTGGGACCCAACTGATGTAAATCATATACGCTACAAGGTTATTTTTTACAATTGTGACTCAATGGTAATGTTAGATTTTTGAAAAAAATTATTTTCACTAATTTACCTTAGGGACCCCAAAAAATTTACTTTTCAAATGGAGGGTTGAAATGAAAACTAAAGGTTCCAAACCCGAAACCCTTCTATCAACCCAAAATTGACATTTTAGATCTAATGGCACAGTCCACATTTCCATCTAGAACTTAGAACTTGAGATTGTGACTGAGGTCAATCATTGTACTTTTAAAAGCTCTAAGTATCTCAATCTCTTCCATAACCATCCTGATCGCATTGGGAACCATGTTAGCCATCCCTACACTCTAAAATTAACATATAGAAACTATGGAGAAGGGTAAAATGGTTAAAACACACAAAAAGAAAAAAATCACAAATTCTGGTTATTACGATATCCACCACTAGGACTCTAGTTCGTCCACAAACTAAAAGACAAGGAAATACCTAAATCGATAAAAACCTAGGGAAAATCACTACGCATGTCGGACTCCAACTCTTAAATTTTCTCCTCAACAAAATAATTTCTCTACTAAAATTTATACATATGAATATCTCTAAAATGCAATCATTTAATATCCTTCGCTAAATTGGAAATCAGCTCTTTAACAAAGGTCAATCTCTCATCCAACTGAACTAAATCCCACTGAAGAACATTAGACTCATCCAAATATAACATTGAAGCAAAGATACATAAAATACTGGTTGAATGAATGTAAAACCTGAAGGCAAGGCTAACTCATAAGCTACCATTCTAATTTTCCAAAGAATCTTAAATGGTTTGATGCAGTTCGGGCAAATCTTGCCCCTCATTTCGAACCTCATCACGCTCTTCATGGTTGACACATGAAGAAAAAATCAATCACCAATTCATAATTTCAAAGCACAAAGTTTGCGACCTGCATAACTCACCTATCCTGGATCACCCAAACACTATCCAAAGACCCACGAAGAAAATTTGTACCAAAGGGTCAAGCCTAAAAAGTCTCAAACCATCTAATCGGAGATCTAAAACACCTACCATACAATGCCTTACAAGATGCCATCTCAATACTTGAATGGTAGCTGTTGTTATAAATAAAATCTGCCATAGCTAAATATTGATTCCACTAACCTCCGAAGTCCATAACATATGCGCAGAGCATATCCTTAAAAACCTAAAAAGTCCCCATTGACCGACCATTAGTTTGGGGTAAAAAGTTGTGCTAAGGTTCACTTGAGTATCCAAATACTCTTGAAATGTCCTCCAGAATCTACAAGTTAAATAATAAACCTCTATCTAAAATAATAGACACGGGTAATTCATGAAGATGAACTATCTGTGAAACATACATATAAGACAACCTTTTAGCACAGAAAGAGATCTGAATATGGATTAAATGCGGTGATTTGGTTAATCAATACATAATGACCTAAATGTTGTGAGAACCACAATAAGTATAGGGCGATCCACTCAAAAAATCTAAAGTGACCCACTCCCACTTCTATTCTAAAATGGGTAATATCCGAAGCAAATAACCTGCTCTCTGATGCTCGGCCTTTACTTGTTGACAACATAAGCAACGAGCTGCAAAATACATGATATCTTTCTTCATAAAACTCTACCAGTAAAGTTATTTCAAATTATGGTACATCTTAGTCAACCCGAGATGAATGGAATATCTAGAACAATGTGCCTTCTCTTAGATCAATCTCACCCTTCCACCAACCCTTGATAAACAAACGCAACCACTAATCGTCAAAATACCATTAGAATCAAGAAATATCTCCTTGGCCTTACTACTCAACACTTGTCATGACCCAAACTAGGGCCTAGCCGTGATGGGTATCTCAAGTCCATCGAGGACCGAAGACCACCCCTATTGCCTAGTCAAATATAACACAACACACCTAGCAATGGATGGATTCGAACATATAATAAGATAGAATAATGAATACTAAGGATGCACTAAGAAATCAAAATACAAAATCCTACTCCACAGTAATCCACAAGTCTCTATCCAAAACCAATATCCATCTAAGTCAGGACATGCCCCCGACAATAGTGACAAAAAGGAAGAACAACTGAACTATCTATGACATAACTAAACCAAGAAGTAATGGGCCTTTCGGAAGAAGGAGGGTCACCACTTTTAGATGACTCACGAAAAAATCTGAGATCACCTATCACTACAAAGGAAAAGTAGAAGTGCCTTTGGACCCTACATCACACGGAGATACAATGTCTAGGGATGGTTAGTGGGGTGAGCACTAGTATATAACTCAGGGATAAGGGGTAAAATAATGTCAAGTCAAAATCCAATTCAAAACCATGCACACATCATTACATACATACATAAATAACATGCCGAGATAGGGAACAAGGTTTAACATTAAAGTAAAATATTATCCTGGACTATGTAGCTCAACTGTCATAAACAGACACCCACAAGTTATATGTGTTCAGCTTCCCCTGCTGAAAGGGCCTAGTGTTTGTTAGCCATATAAATCGAAGATATAAATAAAGACCAGGGAATGATTCGACCCCACATCAATCCTAGTTATGATTATATCAATAGTGTGAACCATGAACATGGTCATTAAGACCAACCCTCATGTTAGCAAACATGAGTTTCCAGTATCAGTCATTCGGTACTCACACTTTCACGGCTTAGCTACATAAACCCCTATTGAGCCCAATTAAAACAAGTTTCACAAAACCCATTCATTAACCAAGGAAATATACATTAAGGCACACCACAGGTATTGTCATATTGTCTTGCTTGTAAGCCGGTACTTATGCCATTACAATACCATTAACTTTGGGGGAATGCCTCGACCCCCGTTGTTCATTAAATCAAGTTGGAGGAATGCCTCGACCCCCTTTGTTCATTAAATCACAATTAGCTAATAAGGCTTTCAAAATCGATGTTCATTGTTTAACCATTTATGCAATGCAATAGTATAGGTGAGTAAGTCAAACTAACTATTATTCCACAATTCAAAGCCATTTACCTAAGTGGGTTTAGGGAACACAATTACTTAAAATGAATTCCAGGTTCAAAACATCAATTTGGGGGAATACGTTGACCCCCATTCCAATTCCCACACCCATGCATCCTATTGGTTAAAAAACATTCTATTTAAAGAGTAACCAACTTATGAAAACCATTGGAAAAAATTCAAGGATGAACTATTCCAAACCCCTTAACCCATATCAAAATCCCCATTCAAATCCATTCAAATAAACCATTTAAAACACATTCTTTCATAAAATAAGATTTGGGAAAGGGTAACATGCCTGAAAGTATCACATCTATTGAGAGAAACTATCCTTGGGAGCCTTAGTTGACCAACGTTGAGAAACCCAAGCTTGTTCTTGCTTTGGGGAATGGAGAGAGTTCAAGAGTGTGTTTGATGTGATACTAAATCAAAAATAATCCCCTCTTGATGATTTATGGATGTAGGGTCAAAGTAGGGGAAAAAAGGAAATGACCAGAATGCCCTAAATAAAAGATTGAAAATTGGCCACTCAATTGCTATAGGTCTTATGACGACTCATAACGATTGACTACGAGTCATCTCTTAGAATCGTTGTCTGAAAAGTATCATGGGGCATGTACACTAGTCAGTCTAAGAGTCATACTCTTCAACTCATGCTCAAAACTTACAACTCATATGGTCTAGTCATTGTCAAAATTGAAACATTTTTTCACTACACTAGTTAGGCTACGAAAATTACTATATGACTTGTTTAGAGTCTTGACATTTTTTGTTAGTCGTTGTGTCTAGTCTTAATCAAAATAGACTCCTTCGGAAACCTCACTGGTCACCAGATGATTTGGTGTTCTATGACCCATATAGACACCGTACGACTCGTAAAGTTAGTTGTAGTTATGGAAGTAAGCTAAAAGGTTAAGAAATTTTCAGCGACCAAAATCTGGGGTGTCACATTCTCTTCCCTAGGATCATTCGTTACCGAATGATGAAGTAAGGAATACATTTGCACGATTTATCACAGAACACAACCATAATTCCCTTTAACAAAGACAGAAAACAAAGATATTATGAAATATACATACCTTAACAATATTATCCAATGTACGAAACAATAATGGATATTTGGACTTCATGTCATCTTCGGTTTCCCAAGCAGCTTATTCAACCTTATGGTTCCGCCACATAACCTTCACCGAACCCACATCCTTAGTGCTCAAAAAATGAACTTGCCCATCCAAAATCTCAATCGAGACTTCCTTATAGGATAAGAAATCTAAAACACCAATACTTACCTAGGGAACAACCAAGGAAGGATCTCCCACGCATTTCTTCAACATTGAAAGATTAAAGACTTGATGAATAGAACCTAAATTCAAAGGAAATTTAAAATCTTAAGAAACATTGCCAACTGGCCTTAAAATATGATATAGACCCACATAAGGGGGTCTGAGCTTCCCTTACTTTCCAAACCGCATCATTCCCTTCATGGGAGGTTCCTTCAAGAACACCAAATCATTTACATCAAACTCTAAGTCGTTTCACATCACATCTGCATAGGTCTTTTGATGACTTTGGGAGGTCTTAAGTCTATACCTAATCACCTTTACCTTTTCCATGGCTTGGTGAAGCAAGTCAGGACCGTATAACCTATTCTAATCAGCCTTGATCCACCAATAGGATACCTACACCTCCTACCATAAAGGGCCTCGAAAGAAGCCATCCCAATATTAGTGGGGAAGCTATTATTTTATGCAAGATCTATAAGAGGAAAATAATCAATGCAGCTACCCTCAAAATCAAGCACACAAGACCTTAGCATATCTTCAAAAGTATGAATAGTCATCTCCGCTTGTCCATCCATCTGGGCTAAGGTTCACCTTAGTCCCTGAAAAACTCTAAAAACAATGCTCAAAGTGAGATGAGAATTGCATACCCTGATTAGATATAATAGAAACAGATGAGAACTACGTACCCTAATTAGATATAATAAAAATAGAAGCACCATGCAACATGACGATCTCCTAAATGAATTGCTTAGCATAATCCTATATTGAATAATTAGTCTTTACTAGTAAAAAATGAGTAGACTTGGTCATCCTATCCACGATGACCCAAATCAAATCAAACTGACAACGAGACTACAAAAGACCCATAAAAAAGTCTATATTAATCACTTCACACTTTCACACAGGTAACTCAATCTCGTGAGACAAACCACCAGGCCTCAAGTGCTCCACCTTCACTAGCTAACAAATTACACACTTAGGCAAAAAATTAGCCACATTCCTTTTTATTTTATTCCACCAATAAATCTCTTTCAAATCATGGTACTTCTTCATCAAAAAAGGATGAACAATGTACCTCGAATTATACACCTTATCCAAGATTGTTTGTTGCAGCTCATCAACATTTGGAATACACAGTCTGCCTTGGTACTTCAAGATACCGTCACCACTAATCTCAATAGCCAGGATTTTCTATTGACCCACATATATCTTGATCTGCATCAAATTAGGATCTAAAATCTTCTTCTCCTTCACCTCAGCACAAATAGATGACTTATAATCTCTTGAACAATTACACCACCTTCCTCAGAGTCCTAGAATGAACTCCCAGATTGGCCAAATGATGAATATCTTTCAACTATTATTGCTTCTCTTTATTAAAATAAGAAGCTCCCCATGGAAAACCTGGAAAGAGTATCAGTAACCATATTAGCATTAGCTTTATGATAATGGAGACTGATATCATAGTCATTGAGCAACACAAGCCATTTTCTTTACCTAAGATTCAACTCTTTCTAGGTGAACATATATTGCAAACTCTTATGGTCTGAGAAGATGTCAACATGAACCCCATACAAGTAATGGCAAAAAATATTCAAAGCAAAGACAACAACCAATAACTCTAAGTCATGAGTCAAATAGCTCTTTTCATTAAGTCGTTGGGTTTAGTCATACTCAGAATAGACGCCTTAGGAAACCTCACTAGTCACCCTACAATTTGGCATCCTACGACCCATATAGAAACCTTATGACTCGTAAGGTGAGTCGTAGTCATGGTAGTAAGCTCAAAGGTCAAGAAATTTTTTAGATACCAGAATCTGAGGTGTCACATTCTCCACCCCCCCCCCCCAGGATCATTCATCCCTGAATGATGAAGGAAGGAATCCATTAGCACAATCTATCATAGAACACAACCACAATTACCTTTAACAAATACAAAAAGCAAAGATATTATGAAATACACACACCTTAAGCATGATAATCCAAGGCGAGAAAGAAGAATGAATATTTGGACTTCATATCCTCTTCGGCTTCCTAAGTAGCTTATTTAACCTTATAGTTCCTCCACAGAACTTTCACTAAAGCCATATCCTTTGTCCTTAAACAATGAATTTACCCATCCAACATCTCAATTGAGACTTCCTCATAGGACAAGAAATCCAAAACAATGATTCTCTCCAAGGGAACAACCAAGGAAGGATCTCCCACACACTTCTTCAACAATGAAACTTGAAAGATTGGTTGGATAGAACCCAAACTTGAAGGCAATTCCAACTCATAAGCCACATTGTCTACTCACCTCAAAATATGATATGGACCTACATAATGGAGACTGAGCTTCCTTTTGTTTCCTAACTGCATCACTCTCTTCATAGAGATGCTTTCAAGAACACAAAATCATCTACATCAAACTCCAAATCCCTTTACCTCACATCCACATAGGTCTTTTGGAGACTTTGGGCGGTCTTAAGTCTTTCCTGAATCACCTCTACCTTTTTCATGGTTTGGTGAACAAAGTCGGGACCGTATAACCTATTCTCACACCATCAAACTACCTAATAGAATACCTACACCTCCTACCATAAAAGGCTTCAAAAGAAGCCATCCCAATACTAGAGGGGAAGCTATTATTATACCCAAACTCTATGAGAGGCAAATGATCAATGCAGCACCACCAAAATCAAATACATAAGAACTTTGTATATCTTTTAAAGTATGAATAGTCCTCTCCGCTTGTCCATCCGTCTAGGCTAAGGTTCATGTTAGACCCCAAAACTCTCTAAAAAGAATGCCTTATGTGAGATGAAAATTGTATAGCCCTATTAGATATAACAGAAACAAATGCACCATGCAACTTGAAGATCTCCTGAATGAAGACCTTAGCATAATCCTTTGTCGAATAATTAGTCTTTACTAGTAAAAATGAGAAGACTTGGTCATCCTATCCCCGATGACCCAAATTGAATAAAAATGACTATGAGAATGCGGAAGACCCATAACAAAGTCCTTATTAATCACTTCCCACTTTTACAAGGGAAACTCAATTTTCTTAAGACAAACGACCAAGCCTTAAGTGCTCCACCTTCACTTGCTAACCAACTATACACTTATCCAAAATATTGGCTACATTTCTCTTTATGTTATTCTACTAATAAATCTCTTTAAAATCATGGTACATCTTCATCGAACAAGGATAACAGTATTTCTCAACTCATGAGCCTCAGCTAAGATCTTTTCTCACAGCCCATTAACATCGGAAACACACAGTCTGTCTTAGTACCTCAAGACACCATCACCACCAATCTCAAAAGCCAGGAGTTTCTGTTGACCTATATCATTCTTCATCTGCATCAAAATAGGATCCAAAATCTACTTCTCCTTCACCTAAGCATGAAGATATGACCTTACCACCTCTTGAACAATCACACTACCATCCTCAGAGTCCCAAAACTAACTCCCAAATTAGCCAAATGGTGAAAATTCTTCATCAGTTCCCACTTCTCCTTATTAACATAAGAAGCTCCTTATGGACAACCTGGTAAGACCAAAAGTAACTATATTAGCTTTACCTGGATGATAATGAAGACTCATACCATAGTCCTTGAGCAACTCAATCCATCTCTTTTGCCTAAGATTTAACTCTTTCTAGGTGAACATGTACTGCAAACTCTTATGGTCTGAGAAGATGTCAACATGAACCCCATATAAGTAATGGCACCAAATCTTCAAAGAGAAGACCACAAATAATAACTCTAAGTCATGAGTTGGATAGCTCCTTTTATGCACCTTCAACTGCCTAGAAGCATAAGCAACGACCTTGCCAAGATACATCAATACATAATCAAGTCCTATATGGGATGCATTGAAATAAACAACAAAGCTATTAGTACCCTCGAGTTGGGTCCAAACTGAACTAAAGTCAACTTATCCTTCAACTTCTCAGAGCTACCACCAAAAGAATTGGACCACAGAAACTTTATTATCTTCTGATTTAACTTCGTCGATATAGCAATGATCGAGGAGAAACTCTCCACAAATATCCTATAATACATAGATAAACCCAAGAAGCTATAAATATTGGTTGGAGTCATGGGTATAGTTCACTTCTCACAACCTTAAATTTATGTGGATCCACCATTAACCCCTCACTAGAAACAACATGACCAGAAAAGTAACAACATTTAACTAGAATTCATAATTAGAAAATTTAGCATACAAAAGCTGATCCTTAACAGTTTGTAAAACTGTACGAACGTGATTGGAATGATCGTCCGAACTAGTTGAATACACCAAGATGTCATCAATAAACAGAATGACGAATAATTCTAGAAACTGACAGAATGCCTTATATATAAGATCCATAAAAATTATCAGGGCATTAGTCAATCCCAAAGATATGACCTAGAACTCATAATGGCCATATCAAGTACGGAAGCAGTGTTAGGGATATCTACCTCCCTAATCCTAAACTGATGATTACCCAACTGAAAATCAAGCTTAGAGAAGTACTTATCACCCTGAAGCTGGTCAAATAAAACATAAATCTTAGGAAGAGGATACTTATTATTTATTTTCACCTTACCCAACTGGTGGTAATATATAAACATTAAAATAGACTCATTCTTTTTATGCATGAAGAGTACCAGAGCACCCCATGAGGAAACACTAGGATGAATAAAATCCTTATCAAGAAAATCTTTAAAGTACTCATTAAGTTCTTTCAACTCACCTGAAGCTTTTCTATAAGAAAGGGTAAACCAAGCATCAAGCAGACAATATACATCACACGAGAAAAGTTTTAGCATACCGGTAATTACATTAGGGGATGCCTTAGAATTATGACGAGTGACAAGATCATACAAATGATTTCGGCCAATGCCAGACCCAAAAGTAGCACCCCTTAGTGCAGGAGCTAAAGAAGTAGCAACAAGTACTTTATTATCCCCAATAGGAATATCATCGAAAGGACCGTTCCTTTGAATATGGCAAAGTTAGCCATATTTAAAGAACTTATTGCTCTCCTCATCACAAAAATCATGGTGGAATTGACCAAAAAATCTTCAAAGAGGATTTAATGGAGGTGACTGGGCCCAACTGGCTTGATATTGGGCACCTTGTACCTTAAACCCACTATTGATCAGCAAGCGGTGATCACAGGATAACTTCGAATATGGAGAACTAATCATAGAATAGAACTCAGATTTCCATACTTCTTCATAGACCATTGTCCACAATTTACGCCACTATTATGCTGGCCTCCACCCCACTTGGGTTACTTGGATATCTTACTTTGCCTCTCCTTTACTTCATCTTGTTTCTTCTTTTTCTCGTCAACCTATTACATATACACCACAAGCCTAGATATATCCATGTTATTATTCAGTAAAGCGACCTTCACTCCAGCACCAAGTCTTGACACAAGCCCAATGAAAGCTTTCTCATCTTAACCCTCATGCTAGAAACTAGCTTAGGAGCATAATGGGATAATAGAAGAAACTTCAAGGAATACTCCTTAACAGACGTCCTACCCTATTAAAGATTCACAAACTCCTCACCTTTAGCCTTCCTCAACTACTGAGGAAAGAAATGATCCAGAAATGCACTATAAAACCCATCCCATAATTCCAACTCTGCATGATCATCCTTTGAATGATCTCTCCTCATACCACTGATATGCCATATCCTTTAAATGATATGAGGTAAATTCCACACCCTCGAAATCAGAACCATGCGCTAATCTGAATATCTTCTCCATCTCATCCACAAAACCTTGAGGATTCTCTACATCTTTAGAGCCAATAAAGGTTGGAGAATTGAGCCTCATAAACTTCCCAACTCCAATAACCTCAAAAGAACTGACAATAGCACCAGTAGGACCCGATTGACATGACTGAGATATCACAAACTAGGTCAATAGATAAATAGATTGATAAAACTCAGCAATACAAATGTATTCTTGGGTCAGTGGGAATGATCATCCTTAGTCCAAGGAGCTCGAGAAAGACTAGAAGGGATACGGAAAACTCCAGTAGGGGCAGTACAATCAGGAGTTTGGACCTTAAATCAGTTCTACACTCAGTAAGTATGATAAGTTCCATCCACATTGTCCTTAAGTGGGACATAAGAGTTTCCATGAGCATCAGCTACTTGGGGAGGCATGATCAGAAATATGAATAAATAGAATTAAAGGAGATTTCAACATCATAGAATCTACACAAAAAATAGAACATAAGAAAGGAAAATATTCCTAAATGCCTTGTAGCCTCTCCGTTATAAGTGTGGCGGGCTACACATTCATAAAGGAGACTCTATGCGACACGACTTTATGGACACCCAATAACACCAAAACCTTAACTTCAATGCAACTTTTGTCACTACCCAAACTAGGGTCTTGCCGTGATGGGTATCTTAAGTCCACCAAGGACTCGAGACCACCATTTTTGCCTATTTAAATAGAGCATAACACATCTATCAGTGTGTCATGATCAAAGTAAAGGCCTGGTCGTGACAGGTATCTCAAGTCCTACGTGGATCGGAGATCAACCCTACACGTAACTTAAGCAGACACAACAAACCCCAATGTTGGATGAATTCCAAACATATAACAAGATAACATACTATAAACATAAGGAAATTAAATTTAATTCTAAAACCAACAATCGATGTTTGACCAAATAGTCGACCAGCACCGCCTAATATCCACAATAGTCAAAACAAAGCATTCTAAAAAACCAAGACTGATACCACTAAAATGTCAGGACATGCCCCCGAATATTGAAAAAAATAAGTCTAAATAGTCTGAGACATAAAAGAACAAAACATAAAATATGAACTTTCGATGTATGGAAGCTCACCACTTTGATGTCAACTCATGAGCTGATCTTGAATCCTAATCACTAAACAAGAGGGGTAGAAGTATGTCCAATTCCTACATCGCATGGAGATACAATTTCCAAAGATTGTTAGTGGGGTGAACACTAGAATATAACTCATGGATAAGGGTAACATAATGTCATGATCATCAGTTTCAAATCCAAGGTACAAAATTAATGCATATACAAAGATATATCACATATCGGGATAAGGAACAAGTCTTAACATGCACTTTAAAATTTTAGCCTAGATTGTGTAGCTTAACCATCATAATATATACCCATGGGCTATATGGTCCCTAGCTCTTACCCCTTGATTGGGCCTCAGTTTGTGTAGCTGCATGAACCAGAGAATAATCTCATATATATGCATGGGGGAGTCAAACCTTCAAACCATGTACTAAGGTGACTTAAGAATCTGATCATATAATGATTTATGTGGGACTCAAACCTCCCTATTTATTAAATAACGATGAGAGAGGATCGAACCTCCCTGGTCACTTTAACCCCCACTTTGGGAAATACGGTTTCAAGTATCCGTCACTCTGACCTCCACTTTCTTAACTCAGCTACACAGTCCTTATTGGAGCCTAATTAAAATAAGTATCACACATTCCTATTCAGTGAACCATATTCCACATTAAAACATACATTGTTGGTATCGTCATACCAACTATACTTGCAAGGTAATAACAACATGCCAAAACAATTTCCATTAACTTCGGGAAAACAACTCCATTTTATTCATTAATACAAGGTGGGGGAACGTCGACTCCCTTTATTCATTAAATCAAACCATTGTATTTCAAATAACTCTTTATATCATGCAATAGTTCAAGACTAGTTCAGTTTTACAAATTCGCACATTTTTCATAATTGAAACCAATTTCACACTATGGGGTTGGGGTCATAACAACTTCAAAAGTCATAAGTTTGGAAAATCAAAATTCCCTAGTTCATTTACCATACCCATTCACCCACAAGTTCACAACTATAATTAAAGCATGAAAATCATATGTAAACCATGATAAACATTGTTCAGTTCATAAACATTCAAAAAACCAAATCCTTGTTTCAAAATTAGCATAAATACCTCATGAAAAATACTTTAAACATATGATTTTAAAAATTTAACAATGAGGGAAGAGTAACATACCTTAAACACTATGAAATTTAGAGAGAAATCGACACCTAAGCCCTTAGATGATCAACTTGAGGAAACCCTAGCTTGACGTGCTTTAGGTAATTCGTAGAGCCTTTTGGAGTGTTTGAGAAGTTACTTGGATTTGTTTCTGAGTAATAACGACATCCTAAAGGTTTTATAATTATAGGCTTTAATTTGGGTAAGAGTGGGAATGTCTAGATTGCCCAAAACTTAAGAAGCTGAAAAAGTGATGCCATTGACTATGTGTCAACCATTTACTCGTAGCTAATCCTTATGACTCATCACCTGTTGTAACCAAGACATTTTCCTAGACCCTCACCGACTATTGACCCTACGACTCAACAATACAACTCGTAAGGAGACTGTACAGCTCGTGGGGTTTAGTTATATTCAACACAGAACCTAATTGTATAAACACTGGATATCCTACGATTTGCACCCAACGACATGTAACAATTCCTTATGGCTCATAGTGAGCCACTCATAATCAGCAAAAATTAGCCACATAATTTCTGATTTGGTTATTATTCCATCCCAATGATTTGTTATGAGTCTTTACAACTCGTGTCCTCAAGTGATATCGAAGACCATAACTCAAGCACCATTTACTAGACACCTTACAACTAGGGTCACCGGACACGTTAAGACATATTACAACTCATTAGATGAGTCGTTGCCAGGGCCAAAAACTTAGAACTCAAAAAAATTTTGAGGATAAAAAACCCGAGGCGTTCCACAATGGATGAACTCCGAACATACAAAAAGATAGAATAATCAGTATTAAGGGTGTAATAAGAAATCACAATTCCAGATCTCAATCCACAGTAATCCACAAGTCTTTATCGAAAACCAATATCTATCTAAGTGGTTACATGCCCCTGACCATAGCCACAGAAAGGGAAAACAATTGAATTGCTTATGAAATAACTAAATCAAGAGTAACGGGCCTTCCGGAAGATGGAGGCTCACCACTTCAAGATGACTCATGAATAAATTTGAGATCACCTATCACTGTGTAGGAAAAGTAGAAGTACCTTCAGAACCTGCATCGCGCAGGGATACAACATCTGGGCACGATTAGTGGGGTGAGTACTAGCGTGTAACTCAAGGATAAGGGGTAAAATAATGTCAAGTCAAAAATTCAATTCAAATTCATACAACTATCATCACATACATACAAAAAAAAATATGTCGAGATTGGGAATAAGGTTTCACATGATATTAAAACATTATCCTAGACTATGTAGCTCAACCATTATAAACAGGCATCTATGAGCTATATAGGTTCAACTCCCCCTGCTGTAAGGGCCCAAGTGCGTGTCAGTCTCATGAACCGAAGGTACCATCAAAAACCAGGCAATGCCCCGAGCCCATGTTAATACTAGATAAAATTATACCAATAGTGTCAACCATGCACATAGTGATTAAGACCAAGTCTTACATCCGCAAACATGAGTTTCCAGTATCCGTCATTCGAGACTAACACCTTCATGAGGTAGATACATACCCCTCATTAAGACCAATTAAAATAAGTTTCACATATACTATTCACTAACTAAGTAATTATACATTAAGTCACACCACAGGTATCGTCACATTGTCTAGATTCTAATCCTATAATTATGCCATCACAATTCCATTAACTTGAGGGAATGCCTCGACCTTGTTTGTTCATTAAATCAAGTTGCAAGAAAGGCTCGACTTTATTTAGTTTATCAAATCAAATTGGGGTAATGCCTCGACCCCCTTTGTTCATTAAATCACAACATAGCTAATAAGGCTTTCAAAATCGATGTATATTTTTTAACCATGTATGCAATGCAATAGTATAGGTGCGTAAGTCAAACGAAGTATCAATTCCACAATTCAAAGCCATTTACACAAGTGATTTTAGGGAACACAATTACTCAAAACAAATTCCAAGTTCAAAACATCAACTTGGGGCAATACCTCGGCCCCCATTCACATTCCCACAACCATGCACCCCATTGGTTAAAAAAATATTTAATTTAAAGCGTGAACAACTCATGTAAATCATGGGAAAATATTTCAAGGATGAACCTTTCCAATACCCTCAACCAATATCAAAATCCACATTTAAATCCACACAAATAAGCCATTTAAAACACATGCTTGCATAAATAAGATTTTGGGAAGAGTAACATGCCTGAAACTATCACACCTATTGACAGAAACCACTCTTGGGAGCCCTAATTGAGAAACCTTGAGAAACCCTAGTTTGTTCTTGCTTTAGGGAATTGAGAAAGTTCAAGAGTGTGTTTGATGTGATACAGAATAAGAAATAACCACATCTTAATGTTTTATGGACGTTGGGTCAAAGTAGGGAAAAAGGGGAATTGTCTAGAATGCGTAAATAAAAGACTGAAAATTAGCCATCCAATCACTACAGATCACATTACAACTCATAAATATTTACCATGAGTCATCCCTTAGACACATAGTCTGGACAGTATCATGAGGAATGCACACTAGTTTTACTATATGCCATACCCTTCAACTCATATTCAAAACTTATGACTCGTCTGGTCTAGTCATTATCAAAATAGAAACATTTGGGCACCATACTAGTTAGGGTATGAAAAGTACTATATGACTTGTTTAAAGTAATTATATTTCATTGGATCATTGGGTCTACTCATACTCAGAACAAACGACTTATGAAACCTTATTAGTCACCCTATGATTTGGGATCTATGACCCATATAGACATCTTATGACTTATAAGGTAAGACGTAGTCATGCTAGTAAGACAAAAGGTCAAGAAATTTGCAGATACCAAAATCTGGGGTGTCACATTGTCCCTTCAGGATCATTCGTCCTCGAATGATGAAGTAAGGAATCAATTAGCATGATTTATCATAGAACACAACTATAATTAACTTTAACAATGATAGAAAACAAAGATATTATGAAATACACACACCTTAAGTATGATAATCCAAGGCGGGAAAGAAGAATGGATATTTTGACTTGATATCCTCTTCAGCTTCCTAAGTGGCTTATTCAACCTTATGGTTCCTCCACAGAACCTTCAGTGAAGCCACATCCTTTATCCTTAAACAACAGACTTGCCCATCTAAAATCTCTATCAAAACTTCTTAATAGGACAAGTAATTCAAAACAATGATACTCTCAAATGGAACAACCAAAGAAGGATCTCCCACACACTTCTTTAACATTGAAACATAAAAGATTGGATGGATAGAACCCAAACTCGAAGGCAATTCCAACGCATAAGCCACATTGCCCACTCACCTCAAAATATGATATCGACCCAAATAATAGGGAATAAGCTTCCCTTTCTTTCAAAACCGCATCACTCCCTTCATAGGAGATGCCTTCAAAAACACCAAATCAACTACATGAAACTTCAAGTTCCTTCGCCTCACATCCACATAGGTCTTTCGGCAACTTTGGGCGGTCTTAAGTCTATCCTCAATCACCTTTTCCTTGTTCATTGCTTGGTGAACCAAGTCGGGACCGTATAACCTATTATCACCAACCTCAAACCACCCAATAGGATACCTAAACCTCCTACCATAAAGGGCCTTAAAACAATCCATCCAATTACTAAAGGGGAAGCTATTATTATACCTAAAGTCTATGAGAGGTAAATGATCAATGCCGCTACGACAAAAATCAAGTACACAAGACCTTAGCATATCTTCCAAAGTTAGAATAGTCCTCTTCGCTTGTCTTTTCGTCTAGGCTAAGGTTCACTTTAGTACTAAAACCTCTGTAAAAAGAATGCCAAAAGTGAGATGGACACTACAAACCCCGATTAGATATAACAAAAATAGATGCACCATGCAACTTGACGATCTCCTGAATGAAGACCTTAGAATAATCCTTTGTCGAATAATTAGTGTTTACTAGTAAAAATGAGCAGACTTGGTCATCCTATCCATGCCGACCCAAATCAAATCAAACTGACTACGAGACTGCGGAAGACCTATAACAAAGTCCTTATTAATCACTTCCCATTTTTACACGAGAAACTCAAATCTCTTAAGATAAACCACCAAGCCTTAAGTGCTCCATCTTTGCTTGCTAACCAACTATGCACTTAGCCACATTTCTCTTCATGTTATTCCACCAATAAATATCTTTCAAATTATGGTACATCTTTATCGAACAAGGATAAATAGTGTTCCTCGAATCGAGAGCCTCAGCTAAGATCCTTTCTCGTAGTCCATCTACATCAGGAAAACTTAGTCTTCCCTGGTACCTCAAGATACCATCAGAACCAATCTCAAAAGCCAGCAGTTTCTATTAACTCATATCATTCGTGATCTACATTAAAATTATATCCAAAATCTACTTTTTCTTTACCTCAGCACCAAGAGATGATCTCACCAACTCTTGAACAATCATACCACCATTCTCAGAGTTCAAGAACTAACTCCTAGATTATCCAAATAGTAAATATATTTCATCAGTTCTCACTTCTCCTTATTAACATGATAAGCTCACCATGGACAACCTGGTAAGAGCATCAGTAACCATATTAGCTTTACTTGGATGATAATGAATACTTATGTCATAATCCTTGAGCAACTCAAGCCATCTTCTTTGCCTAAGACTCAACTTCTTATGGGTGAACTTGTACTGCAAACTTTTACGGTCTGAGAAGACATCAACATGAACCCCATACAAGTAATGACGCCACATCTTCATATAGAACACCACAACCAACAACTCTAAGTCATGAGTCAGATAGTTCTTTTCATGCACCTTCAACTACCTTGAAGCATAAGTAATGACCTTGTAACATTGCATTAATACAAAATCGAGTCCCATACAAGATGCATTGAAATAAACAACAAAGCCATCAATACCCTTAGGTAGGGTCAAAATCAGAGCTGAAGTCAACTTATCTTTCAACTTCTCAAATTTACTCTCACAAGCATTGGACTATTGAAACTTCATCTTCCTCTGAATCAACTTTGTCAATGGAGCAAGGATTGAAAAAAACTCTTCACAAATCTCCTATAATACTCAGCTAAACCTAAGAAGCCCTCATCTTCCTCTGAATATTAGTTGGAGTTGTGGAACTAGGACACTTCTCATTGAAACTTCATCTTCCTCTGAATCAACTTTGTCAATAGAGCAAGGATTGAAAAAAACTCTTCACAAATCTCCTATAATACTCAGCTAAATCAAATCTACCCTCATCTTCCTCTGAATATTAGTTGGAGTTGTGGAACTGGGACACTTCTCATTGCCTTACCTTTCTGTAGATCCACCATGATCCCCTCACTAGAAACAACATGACCCAGAAAAGTAACAATATTCAACAATAATTCATATTTAGAAAATTTAGCATACTAAAGTTGATTCTTAAGTGTTTGTAACACTATACAAACATGATTGGCATGATTTTTTGAACTATTTGAATACACCAAGGTGACATCAATAAAAAAAAATTATGAAGAATTCAGAAACTGACAAAATACCCTATTAATAAGATCAATAAATAGTGCTGGGGCATTAGTCAATCCAAAAGACATGACCTAGAACTCATAATGGCCATGTTAGATATGGAAAAAAGTCTTAGGGATGTCTACCCCCCAATCTTCAACTGATGATAACCCAACTCAAACAGGTCATAAATCCTAAGAAGAGGATATTCTTCATTGTCACCTTACTCAATTGGTGGTAATCTATACATATTCAATGAGACCCATCCTTTTTATGCATGAAGAGTATTGGAGCGCCACACGAGGAAATACTTGGATGAATAAAACCCTTATCAAAAAGATTTTTAAACTACTCGTTAAATACTTTTAACTCATCTGGAGCTATTCTATAATGAGGGATAGAGATAGTACGGGTATAAGGTAGAAAGTCAATCCCAAATTATGCCCCAACTCAACTCCTTGATGAAGTTCATCAATTTCTATATTTTTCTCTTTCTCTCTCCTTTCTTCTAAAGGAATTAAGTTGTTCATTTTGGTCTAACTTCCAATGATAAGCAAAGACAAAAAAGTAAATTGCTATAGCTTACTTTCTTGTGCCCATAGCTTGACCTTCGCCTCTTTCTACCTTCACGGAAGGCAGCTTTTTCACATGCAACACAAATGCAAGTAGACTTTTCTCTAAGCCCCCATTGACTGTATAGGAATCCTTTATTTTTGCTGCATTGTTAAGACTTATTTCCCTATCAGGAGGTACACCAGGAAGATCATTGGGAAACACCTTTGGAAATCCATTAACCACAAGAACGAATTGCAAAGAATGACCCCCCGAGTTAGAATCCTTAACCCAAACCAAATGATAAAAACACCCCTTGGAAATCAACTTTTTGACTCTTAAATAAGAAATGAACATTTCGTTAGGCACTAGGGAACTCCCTTCCTACTCAATCACTGGTTCATTTAGTATTTGGAAACTGAACCTTTAGGTCCTACAATCAAAAGATGCATAACACTAATAGAGCTAATCCATCCCTAAGATAACATCAAATTCTAACATGTCCGCCTCTATCAGATCCACCAACATTTCCCTACCATAGATAGTTACCACACAACCTCTATTGAACCTTCTAGCTATAATAGAGTCACCCACTAGGGTAGACACAAAAAAAGGATCAAGAATACACTTAGGACCAAAACCAAAATGAATAGCCAGATAAGAAAGGGTAGACCCAGGATCAAATAGATAATATACATCATAAAAGAAAAGTTTTATCATACTAGTAACAACATTAGGAGACATTTCAGAATCGTGATGGGTGGCAAGAGCATACAAATGGTTTTGAATAGTGTCGGAGCTAGAAGTAGCACCCCTTGGTACAGGAGATGAAGAAATAGAATCAAGGACTTTATTAGCGCAAAATAGAAAAATCATTGGAAGCACAATTCCTTTGAATATGACCAGGCTACACATATTATAATCTCTTATTTCTCTCCTCTTAAAAAAATTATGGTGTAATTGACCACAAAATCTACATAGAGGATATGATGGAGGGACTAGCCCCACTTGCTTGATATTGTCACTTTATGCCTTAAACCCACCGTTGATATAAAAATGGAGATCATCGAATGAATTAGGATATGGAGCACTAGCTATAGAATAAGATCTAGGATTTCCCCACTCTTTCTTAGACCATTGCCTGCAATCTTTATCACAATTCTGCTGGCCTCTACCCTGCTCAGGTTACCTTGATATCTGACTTTGCCTCTTCTCTACTTTGGCTTATTTCTTCTTTTCCTTCTCAACCTATTGCATATACACCACAAGCGCAGAGATATCCATGTCATTATTCAGCAAGGCAGCCTTGCACTCCAGCACCAAGTACCGAGACAAGTGCAATGCAAAATTTCTCATCTTAGCCCTCATGTTTGACAACAACTCAGGAGAATACTAGGACAATTGATTAAACTTTAAGGCATACTCCTTCACAGTCGTCCTACCCTATTTCAGATTCACAAACTCCTAATCTTTAGCATCCCTCAACTTTTGAGGAAAGAAATGATCCAGGAATATACCAGAAAACTCATCCCACAATGCCAACTCCGCATCATCACCCCCTGACTGATCCCTTTCCTTATACAACTGATATGCCCCATCCTTCTAATGATATGCGATAAATTCCACACCCTCAGAGTTAGAATAATGCATCAATTAGAATATCTTCTCCATCTTATCCAAATAACCTTGAGGATTTTCTTCCACTTTAGAGCCAATAAATGTTAGATGATTTAGCCTCATAAGCTGCCCAACTCAAGTAGCCTTATAAGAACTCACATCAGCACCAATAGGACCCAACTGGTATGATTGAGATGTCACCAACTAGGTCAACAGATAATAGACCGATAAAACTCAACATTAAAATGTCTTCTTGCACCGGTAGGGCATGATCACCCTCATCCTAAAAAGTCTGAAAAAGATTATAAGGGACTGGTGGAACTCCATAATGAGTAATACAATCAGGAGCTAGGACCCTAAATAGGGTCTAAACTCCAAAAGTAGGACGAATTCAATACACATTATCCTCAAGTGGGATAGAAAAGTTTCCACGAGTAGCGGATCTTTAAGGAGGCATGATCTGAAATACGAACAAACAGAATTAGAGAAGATTTCAACATCATAGACTCTACGGCCCAAAAATAGAACACAAGAAAGGAAAACATTCCTAAATGCCTTGCAGACTCTCCCTTATAAGTGTGTTGCGCTACAAACCCATATAATAGTCTCTACATGGCACGACATTATGGATACCTAATAACACCAAAACCTAGGCTTCAATATAACTTTTGTCATGACCCAAACTATGGACTCACTGTGATAGGTATCTCAAGTCCACCGAGGAATCGATACCACCCCTGTTTCTCAGTCAAATAGAACACAACACACCTAGTAGTATGTCACAACCCAAACTGGGGACTAGTCATGATGGGTATCTTAAGTCCAACATAGACCAAAGATCACCCACTTAACCTAAATCCACCAGGCACAACACACCCCAATGATGGATGAATTCCAAACATATAATAAGATAATATGTAACAAAAGTAAGTAAATTCAAATCAAGTCTATAACAAACAACCGACATCCAACCAACCAATCAACCGACACCACCCAATATCGATAATAGTCCATACAAAGAATTCGAAACAAAGAACCAAGATTGAATACCAACAAAATATCAGGACATGCCCCTGGCTATTGCAAAAAATAAGTCTAAACTATCTGAGACGTAATAGAATAAAATATGAAATGTAGACTTTCGATATATGGAAGCTCACCACTTTGATGTTAACTCATGAGTTGATCCTAAAACCTAATCACTGAGCAAGAGGAGTAGAAGTATGTCCAATTCCTGTATTACATGGGGATACAACATTCGAAGACAATTATTTAGGTAAACCCAACCATATAATTCAGGGATAAGGGTAACATAATGTCATGATCATCAATTTTAATCCAAGGTACAAAATTAATGCATATACATAGATATATGACATGCTTGGATAGGGAATAAGTCTTAACATTTACTTTAAAACTTTTTCTTGGATTGTGTAGCTTAACCATCATAACATGTACCCACAGGCTATATGGGCCTCATCTTTTACCCCCTGGTTGGGTTCCAGTTTGTGTAGCCATACGAACCGGAGAATAATATCATATATATGCATGAGGGACTCAAACCTCCCAACCACATACTAAGGTGACTTAAGAACCCGATCATATAATGATTTATATGGGACTCGAACATCCCTAATCATAAAATAACAATGAGGGAGACTCGAACCTCCTTGGTCATTTTGACCTTCGCGTTGGCAAATATGGTTTCCAGTATTGGTCACTTGGAACTCCACTTTCACGACTCATCTACACAATCTTTATTAGTGTCTAATTAAATTAAGTATCACACATTTCTATTCATTGAACCATATTCCACATTAAGGCATACATTGCTTGTATGGTCATACCAACTATACTTGTAAGGTAATAATAACATGCCAAAACAATTTCTATTAACATGGGGAAAACAACTCTCTTTTATTCATTAATATAAGGTGGGGGAACACCGATACCCTTTTTTCATTAAATCAGACCACAGTATTTTAAATACTTCTTTATATCATGCAATAGTTGAAGACTAGTTAAATTTTACAATTCCCATATTATTATAATTTAAACCAATTTCACATTATGAGGTTGGGGCCATAACTACATCAAAAGTCACAAGTCTGGAAAAATCATAATTCCCTAGTTCATTTACCATCCCCATGCACCCATAAGTTCACAACCATAATTAAAGCATGAAAATCATATGTAAACTATGAGAAACATTGTTCAGTTCATAAACATTCAAGAACCCTAACCCTTATTTAAAAATTAGCATAAATACCTCATGAACAATTCTTTAAACATATGCTTTAACAATTTAACAATTAGGGAAGAGTAACATCCTTAAACACTAAGAAATTTTAAGAGAAATTGACCCCTAAGCCCTTAGATGAACAACTTAAGGAAACCCTAGCTTAACTTGCTGGAGGGAATTCATAAAGACTTTTGGAGTGTTTGAGAAGTTACTTAGATTTGTTTCTGAGTGCTAATGACACCCTAAAGGAGTTATAATATCTGTATTTTAATTTGGCTAAGAGGGGAAAGTCCAGAATGCCCAAAACTTAAGAAGCTGAAAAAGTTTTGTTATTGGCTATGGGTCAACCATTGACTCGTAGTCACTCATTATGACTTATCACCAGTCATAAAAAAGACAGTCTCTAGGACCCTCACTAGCTGTTGACCCTATGAATCAACTAATACCACTCATAATGAGACCATACGACTCATGGAGTCCAGTCGTATTCAACACAAAACCCAATTAGGTAAACACTGGATATCCTATGATTTGTGCCTAATAACTTGTAACAGTTCCTTATGGCTCATAGTGAGACACTCATACTATGAGCAAAACTTAGCCACATAATGTTTTATTTGGTTATGATTCTCTCCCAAGGACTTGTTATGAGTCTTTATGACTCGTGTCTCCAAGTCATACCGAGCACCGCAACTCAAGCACCATTCACTGGATACCTTACAACTAATTACATAGCAAATGAATTCTGAACATATAACCAAATAGAATAATCAATATTAAGGATATAATATGAAATAAAAATACCAAATCCTAATCCCTAGTAATCCACAAGCCTCTACCAGAACCAAAATCCATCTATGTCGGTACATACCCCTGATGATAGCTATAAAAAGGGAGAACAATTGATCTGTCTATGAAATTACTAAATCAAGAAGTAATCGGCCTTTCAAAATCAAGAGGCTCACCATTTCAAGATGACTCACAGATAACTTTAAGATCTCCTATCACTATGCTGGAAAAGAAGAAGTTTCTTCAGACCATGCATCGCATGGGGATACAACATCTGGGCGCGATTAGTGGGGTGAGCACTAGCATGTAACTAAAGGATAAGGGGTAAAATAATGTCAAGTCAAAAATTCAATTCAAAACCATGCACCTATCATCGCATACATACATAAAAAACATGTCGGGATAGGGAACAAGGTTTCACATGATAGTAAAACATTATCCTGGACTATGTAGGTCAACTATCATAAATAGTCACCCATGAGCTATATGGGACCCAATACGTGTTAGCCGCATGAATCATAGGTATCAACAAAGACCAGGGAATGCCCCAAGCCCAGATTAATCCTAGATACAATTATATCAATAGTGTGAACCATGCACATAGTCATTAAGATCAGCCCCTATGTCGGCAAACATGAGTTTCCAGTATCAGTCATTTGAGACTCACACCTTCACGACGTAGCTATATAACCCCTATTAAGACCAATTAAAATAAGTTTCACATAACCCATTCACTAACAAAGGAATTATACATTAAGGCCCACTACAGATATCATCATACCTTCTAGATTTTAATCCTATAATTATGCCATTAAAATTCCATTAACTTTGGGGAATGACTTGACCCTATTTGTTTATCCAATAATGTTTGAAGAATTCCTTGACCTCCTTTTGCGTATCAAATTAAATTGGTTGAATGCCTCAACCCCTTTTGTTCATTAAATGAAAATTTAGCCAACAAGGCTTTCAAAATCCATGTTCATCATTTAACCATTTATGCAGTGCAATAGTATAGGTGATTAAGTTAAACCTAGTATCAATTCCACAAATCAAAACCATTTACACAAGTGGGTTGAGGGAACACAATTACTCAAAACCAATTCCAAGTTCAAAACATCAATTTGGTAGAATACCTCGACCTCCATTCCAATTCCCGCATCCATGCGCTCCATTAGTTTAAAAACATTTAATTCAAAGCATGAACAACTTATGAAAAATATGGGAAAATAAGTCAAGAAAGAACCATTCCAAAACCCTCAATCCATATCAAAACCCACATTCAAATCCATACAAATAAATAATTTAAAACAGATGTTTTTAATAAAATAAGATTTGGGGAAGAGTAACATGCCTGAAAGAATCATAACTATGGAGAGAATTCTCCCTTGGAAGCCCTGATTGGCAAACCTTGAGAAACCCTATCTTTTTCTTGATTTGGGGAATTAAGAGAGTTTAAGAGTGTGTTTGATGTGATATAAAATAAGTAATAACCACATCTTTATGTTTTATGGATGCGGGGTCTAAGTAGGGGAAAAAGGGAAATAATCAGCATGCCCTAAATAAAAGACTAAAAATTAGCCGCCAAGTCGATATGGGTCACAAGACAACGGGCTATGAGTCATCCCTTAGAATCATAGTCTGGACATATCATGGGGCATTCATACTATTTGACTTCGAGTGATACCCTTCAACTCATACTCAGACCTTACGACTCATATAGTCTAGTCGTTGTCAAAGCAGAAATATTTGGGCACCACACTGGTTAGGCTACGAAAGGTACTATACAACTCATTTAGAGTCTTAATGACTCATTGGTCTACTCTTACTCATAATAAATTCCTTGGAAAACTTCACTAGTCACCCTACAATTGGGGGTCCGACAACCTATATAGACACTTTATGACTCTTAAGGTGAGTTTTAGACATGGCAGTAACTCGAAGGTTTAGAAATTTTTAGGGAACAGAAGTCTGGGGTGTCACAACACCTTAGCTCGAATTCCTCGCAAACTATCATCATCAACCTAGTGAGCTCGAATATGCTCTATCCAAGAAAATCTATAATCAACAAAGGCTAAAACATGTCCAGGTGTCAAAATATCAAGCTTAACCTTATGTTTATATAAAGGTTGTGCCTCTAAGGCTAAAGGTCAATTTTAAGTAAAAAGATAAGCCAAACTTTCCATACTAGTCGACTTCTGGATCATGGCATTTGGAACCACATTAGCCTTGCTCGGATGATAGAGTATAGTGGAGACATAATTCTTAAGAAACTCAAGCCAGCGCCACTATCTCATATTATGCTCTCTCTGGGATGAAGAAGCTTGAAGACTATGATGATTCAAGAAAATATCACAATGGACTCCATACAAGTAATGCCTCGACAACTTAAGAGTAAACACAACTATGGACAACTACAAATAATGTGTTGGGTAATTCTTCCCTTGAGGTTTCAACTAATGTGAAGCATAAGCAATCACTTTACCCTCATGCATCAACAATGTACCCAATCCAACACCAAAAGCATAAAAAACATAGTAAAGCTCATGCCCTCCTTTGGAAAAATCAAGATATGAGCCAAAGTAACAAACTCTTTGAGCTTTTGGAAGCTCTTCTCATACTCTTCCACAAATGTTTTCCAAATAAGACAAGTACGTCTTATCTACCACAAGAAGAGAATATACGAAAGATATAACTCTCACTGTACCCAAATTAAATGTACCTTTACAAGATAACCTTGGCACACTAGGCGTAGCTAAGTTTATGATCTTGGAATAATAGTCCTAAATAGTATTATAGGGGGCTAATAAATTCATACCCAAAAAACATCAAAACTAAACATATCTAAGATAATCAGGTCTACCCATATCTTACAGCTAGCAATGGTAACCACACAATATCTATACACCTAATTAAGAATCTCCTATAAGGGTAGAAATATAAAGAGGAATAACAAGGGGCTTACATGCAACATCTAAGCCTAACACAAAAAAAGTAGACACATAGGAGAATGTAGAAATGGGGTCAAATAACACATAAGTAGATATGTAGATAACTAGGATGATACCTATAATAACGATATCAGAAGCCTCTGTCTCATGTCTTTAAGGTATAGCACAACAATGACCACGTCTGCTTCTATATCGAGTAACTTTATGACTTCCACTTTGAGCTTCCTTGCCTCTCTACCTCTAGTATCTCTAGCACCACCCCTACCATTTTGTAAATCAACTCTAACTGTAGATATAAGAGTAGGCAAAGATGAAATTAAGATTTCGACTCAATAGGTCCAAACAAACGTTGATGGAAATCCTTGGCTATATGGACAAACTCACCATACATAAATTATCCTTTATTGCTCAGCTTAATCTAAGAAAGTGAGGATGAAATAGAACGACCATTCTGCCTTAAAGAACCGATCTTAGAACCTTCACTTGCATGTCCTAATACCTGGCTACCAGAAGCAGTAGAACCTGAAGGCTTACCAGGATAACCACGAGAACCCCTACTAAAGAATCTTCTATCTTAGAAGGTGTATCTACTAAACTTGCCCTGACAATGCACTTTCTTGGTGCCATCTAGAGTAGCTTGGATAATAGAATATGTCATTTTGGCATGCTAAAAAATACTATAAAAAAGCCCTTGAATCTACCATCTGGGATGTAGCCAGCTAATATGAACCATATAACCCCTTCACAAACTTCTAAAGTTTGTCAAACTTAGTTGAAATGCTAGCAACTGAATATATGGATAACATATGAAAATGTGCCTCATACTTAGCAATAGACATAGAGCCCTACTCCAAATGATCAAAATCATCTGTCAACTAATCTCTTAAGCTATACAGTATAAACCCCTCCACAAATACCTCAAGAAATTGTGTCTAAGTTATTTCTAGAAAGCCCAATGGTCTATAACAAAAAGGTGACCTTCACTAATCTCTAGCCATATCCATCAACTGATGGGCAATACAAATAACTCAATAAGACTCGATGGTTCTATGATTATGTAACTTATCCTAGCAATCAATCAAAAACTTATAGACATCTTTACTAATAACTTTACTAAACTTGGACAAACCAAGCAAATAAACCTCTCAAATCTCTTTTGATCATCAAAAGACATAGCTATACCCAAAGAAACCAAAGAGATAGTATGACTTGAAGGTAAAGAGTCCACATACTATAAATGATGGTTGTACCCTAAAAGTAGGAATACTATAAGATGATTTTGACACTGTCAGTGGAACAACACTTAAAATCTAAAGAATAATAGGTACACTACAGGAAACACCCTCAAAATGACTCAAAAGATAAAGTAATAGACCCTGAAGCACTGGGTATTGACTAAACTCTTTAGGATCTGAGCTATCCCCATAACCCATGTATGATATCTATCTGTAGAATACTTAACCTCAATATCTAGAGAGGCCTCCATAGCATGTATTCTGATTGGGGCAGCTCCTCATTTGCAATCCCTATCATTGGGCTGTCCACTACCCTTACCACACCTTCTATTTTGGGACTCATCCTCAGGTGGTGGTTAAATATACTTAGACTATCGGGATCTATTACTCACTCTCTTTGCAGAAAAAAGTGGAATAGAAACATAAAACATTAGGTAAGAACAACCCACATGACTAAAAATCAAAATAAAGGAGTTTTTCCTCAAGTTATCTTATACCTTTTCAAAGATAGGTATAGATAGATACTTACCGATCCACAAGACTCTAATAGACATTTTGCTCTTATAGTTATGGGATCAATGAATGCACTGATACCAGTTTTATTCATAATCTAAAAATAAGGTCATGATGGCATATATTATGGCCCAACCTTGATAAGTAAGCCAATAACCAAAAATGAAAGAAAATTCCAATAAGTAATGATAGTAATTAGATGAAGCTTCTAGAATGAAGTTTGGCCAACACAAAACATAAATAAAGAAAAAGTTTAAAAAGATAACATAAAATCTCCAAAATCTGATGTCATTAGTGTAGAGCATCTAATACATCATACAAATATAGGAAATGTACAATGTTTGTCTATAAAAATAAGTAAAGACATAATACCAGTGAGAGGAGTTCTTAAAGTCAAATCTAGTCTTGAGAGCAACCCAGTACCTCAATCATAGTCTCTGAACAACAAGATTAGCCTTTATGTGTCATACTCAAGCTATGATCTACATTGAAAAGGTATAATAGGGGTGAGTATGATCCATTTTTACTCAGTAGGTATCATAAGACGATTGATCCATGTAGATAAAAACATAAGTAAAGTAAACTATAAGAATGTGACCTGCATAGAGAAAAGTTCCTAAATGGCAGCTTACGCCATGTCCTCTAATGATTCAAGTTTAAATACTAAAACGAAATAACACAAACATACACAAAGAGTATATAGAAAATAAACAAAAGTCAAGGGGAACTAAAACAATCATGAAAGATGCATAAGCAATGCAATTTAATGATGATGGAATGAATAGTGATTCATCCCATGACTTTCTATATAACCTACCGAGCAACTCCCAAGATAGGACGTAAGGGGGTTCAAAACTCATATACTTGATGTGCCATGATTTTATGGCACTTTAGATGTTCAAAACTAGAAAACATAAAAGTACTTAGATTATTTTGGTATGTATGATGCATTTTTGTGTCTATTTTGTAGGGAACTAGGTTTTCGAGCTTAGCAGGAAGAAAAGGAGTCAAGATTGTAGGAAACCCTACTTATGAGGACACCTACGTGGAGTAGGTAGCACTTACGCGGTGTAGGCAGGTATCGTAGGTCTCAAAAGAACTAAATTTAGAGAACCTAAAAGGGAAGTCTTGATATGACACTAACGAAGGAGCACTTATGGCACATAACTGCCACTTAAGATGGAGCACCAAAGTCATGTAAGTTGTAGAATATTAAAATTCAGAGAAGCTACAAAATTAAGGATCCTCTGGTACTTATGAGGAGGAAACTACGGCACATAGGTACCACCTATGCCCTGTAGGTATGAGTTCATGAGAAATTGATAAATATTGGAGGAGCCTATCATCTACGAAGGCCACCTATGTGGCATAGGCGCCACTTATGGCTTGTAAGTAGCGCTGTAAGTAGCCACCGACTTAGTTTTTCCTGTATATTTTGGTTTAGATTTCCAGGTTTCTTATGTAATACATAAAAAACTCTCTTTTATGTTTTTAGTTAGTTTACATAGTCATACTACTCAGACATATATTTGATTCTAAGATTAACTTTTAATCCTGGAATGTCTTTGTTCTAGGTTTTTGGTAGATTAATTGGTTTGACATTTTTTATTTTATTCTTCATTGTTGTTAGATTACTTCTATGCTTTCTTTATTGAAGTTCATGGAATTCCTTCCAATTATGAGTGGCTAAATCCCTCAGCTAGGGTTGTGGAAACCATAATATAATAACAAAGTAGGGGGAGTATGAGGTTCATCTAGATTATTATTTATACTTGCACTATGGTATTTTCAATTGAATTGTTTTCTTAGCGATGGACAATGCTGAGAACCTATCTGTATTCAATATCATCTTCACAAGAGAGATTGAGATTAGGAAAAAAAGATAAAAATAGTAATTTGAGACTATCAACCCTCATCTAATAACTTGATACACAAAAGGTGATAATTAATATGGGATAAAAAAAGAGTTAGTAAGGTGTCACCCCGAGACTTACAAGGTGAATGGTGAGATTTATCAAAGTATTCATAAGACAGTTGGTAATAACTAGCTTGTCAAGTTCTACATGTGTGGCGGTGAGATAGTTGGATTGAGCTCAAGAACCCTACGGAGTTAGGAATCTAAGGGAATCCAGTCTTAGTGTTCACCTCAGATTATTTCCAACAAAAATCACAAATGACTTGTTACTTTTTAGTACTTACTACAACATTCCTAGATTTACTTTTGTGTACTTCGCCTACTTAAGCAAGTTTGAGAGACAGAATTGACCTATTCCTTATGGTATTGAACCCAACCTAGTGGGTTACCATAATTTTATAGCAACTGCACTATATATTCTTATAGGGTATAGTTTAAGTGACATTAAATTTTGGCATCACTGCATGGGAATACAATTTTCATTTATTAGTTAAAGTTGTTGAGGTTTTTAGGTTTTACTTTTTTG
The DNA here is from genome assembly GCF_002878395.1 of Capsicum annuum. Classification (NCBI taxonomy): domain Eukaryota; kingdom Viridiplantae; phylum Streptophyta; class Magnoliopsida; order Solanales; family Solanaceae; genus Capsicum; species Capsicum annuum. The sequence goes on from NC_061122.1 coordinate 90,622,554, forward strand.
TTCATCTTGAGGCATATGCTAGTGTATGCCTAGTACTAGGAGTTAGGGAAATAACTTGATCCCATTTGATCTAAAGCAAGAAATAATCCTATAGGAAAATCGTAGGATGTCACAACACAATTGTGAAACTCATCATGAGCTACCTCAAGATGATGCACAGGACTTTTTTACCACACTCCTTAGGAGAAAGTAGAGTAAACCAATGTGTGGATAATAGTAGAGGATAATAAAAAAAGGGATAATGAGGCTACTCAGTATATAGCTTAAGAGGTAGAGAGAGTAAGATGGAGACCAAAAGCTAATTATCGAGTAGAACTTGATAGAGGTATACCTAACTTTTTAGTACTTTCCAACATATGAAGATCCAAATAAAGACATAGGGTATGTAGAACCTATTAATATAGGAGCTATCATTCCTTCTACATTGCCTAGTGGTTAAAGTTTGGCATTACTAATGCTATGATCTAGTTGTTGAATCTAAAGGGTGTGTTTTCTGGCCTACCGACTGATGAAGCAAATATGCACCTCATAAATTTTGTTGGAATTTGCATTTCATATAATATACTTAATATGGATCATGAAGCATTGAGACTCAGGTTTCTCCCATCCTCTCTTACTGGTGAAGCGGCATTATGGTTAGGGGAGCTACTTCGTGGGTCTATTAGTACTTGGAACATATTGTAAAAGTAATTTTTAGACTAATTTTTCCTTCCTGCAAGAATTCTAAATTTGAAGGATAAGATCTATAACTTCAAGAAATTACATTCTAAACCAATTTATGAGATATGGTTTTGATTTAAGAAGAAGTTGATAATGGTGCCTAATCATAGAATTTTGAGGAGAAATCTACTGGAGATTTTCTATTATGCCCTTAATACTAGTTCTAAAGATATGGTAGATCCTATTACTAGCAGAGCATTTATGAACCTACATTGGGAAGCAGTATCAGATATCTTCAATCAAATCTCTATTACCAACTGAGGGTGGCATACTCGAGAGGTATAGAGAGGTGCCAACACGTATTCCATTGGTGTTTTCATAAAGTATAGAGTTGTAGATAATTTCATGGATCAGGAGGTTATGTTGGTGAGAATGAAGATTGAGTTACTGATGAAACACCTTGCAACTATGAATTCTAAGAAGGTGAATACTATGGCCACACAAGGTAAAACTTCTAGGTCATATAATTCTAATGTAGATAAAGTGGCGAAGTACCTAGACAAAGAGTTGGCGAGTTTTTTAGCCAAGGGCCAATCATCTGCTCAAGGCAATGGGAACTTGAGATATGGGAATAAAGATTGAAAATACTATAGGGATAGATATAGGGAGCACAACAGAGAGAAAGATTATGACTGTAGGTGTAAGGATAATTATAAGGAGAAGGGTGGGGAATATATTCCATCAATAAATTAGGACACTAAGTCAAGTATGGAGGATTTAATTCCAAAGATAGTCAAGGGTTCAGAAAGTCAAGAGAGTTTCTCTAAAGAGATTAAGGCAGACATTTCAGGTTTAACCTAGAAAGTGGAATCATATGCTACTACAATCAAGCAATTAGAGCAACAATTTGGAAAAATATCAGCAACCTTAAATCAACATCAATCAAGCACCCTTATGAGTATTACATTGAAGAATCCTAAGAATGATAGTCACTATTTAGTCATCAATAGTTGAAGTGGTAAGGCAACCACTGATCCTCCCATACCTGTAGTGGATAATGATAGGAATGATATTGTTGATACAGATGAGGCACTTAACACAAAATTTGAAAAGTTAGTGACTAATGGTGAGTCATCACAAAAATCACTATGTGTTGATTAAAGTATTAAGAAGGATAAAGAAAAGAGGAAGGTAGTCGAGCCTGTGTTGATGACAATTCCACACCCTCCTCTTATTTCCATTAGATATTGAAGAATAAATAAGAGGACGGGAAGTATTAGATATTTTGATCAATTTTGAAGGAACTGTCTAATAATATTTCTATTGTAGAGGTATTGGAGAAGATTCTTGGCTATGCTAAGTTTATCAAGGATTTGGTTACTATAAACTAGATGGTGAGTTTTGAGCTGACTGATAATGGCCATTATTGTAGTGCCATTATTTCCTAATTACTAGTTAAGAAGAAGGAGGACCCTAGAGCATTTACTATTCTATGTACCATAGGGTCCTACAACTTCTCTAGAGCTTTATATAATTTGGGAGTTATATTAATTTGATGTCGCTGGTAGTGACAAGTAGTTTAGGTTGGGGAAGCCCAAAACTACATCCATGAGGTTATTAATGGCTGATTTAACTATGAAGAAACCAATTGGTATTTTGTGTGATGTTTTAGTGAAGATTACATCCCTTATATTTCTAGCTGATTTCATGATCCTTGGCTATGAGGTGGACTTTGAAGTTCATATTATCTTGGAAAGGACTTTCTTGGCTATGGTATTGGCCTTGGTTGACACGGAGATAGGAAGATAAAGTTCAAACTTAATGATGAGAAAGTTTCTTTTAATGTGTGTTAGTCTATGTGACAACCAAAGGATATGAGAGTGATGTTTGTGATTGATATTTATAATGATGATATAGTGATTGTGCCGATTAAAAAAAGACTTTAAGTTGAGAAATTAGCAAGATTATCATAAACTTTGTCAGCCATGTCACTGATAAGTATGATAAGATAATGAGTGAATTGCATGGCAGAGGTTCGTATAATTATACTCTGAAGAAGCTAGATCTTGATCTGAAGTTTAGAACAACTCCTTTAGCTCGACCATCTATTGAGGAGCCATCAGTCTTAGAATTGATATCTCTCTCGTCTCACTTGCGTTATATATTTTTGAGGGCTGACAATACCTTGCTGGTTATTATTGTTGCTATTTATTGGAGACATAGGTTGAAGAATTGATCTCTATGTTAAAAAGGTTCAAGAGGGCCATTAGATGGACTATTATAGATATTGTGAGGATTTCACCTGGTATTTACATTTATAAGATACAACCTGAATCGATGTATATACCCAGTATTGAGCACTAACCCTAGTTGAATCCTTCTATGTAGGAGGTAGTGAAGAAAGAGATTATTAAGTGGTTAAATGTTGGAGTGGTTTACCCTATCATGGACAAAAATTTGGTCAAACCAATTCAATGTGTACCTAGGAAGGGCGGGTCACTGTGGTCCCAAATGAGAAGAATAAATTGGTTCCCATGAGACCAGTTATTAGATGGAGAGTATGCATAGATTATAGGAAGTCAAGTACTTGGACTCAAAAGGACCATTTCCCTATGTAATTCAGGGATCAAATGCTGGACATACATATAGGCAGGGGTTGGTACTATTTTCTTGACAAGTACTCGGGATACAATTAGATTTCTATTTCTCCCAAAGACCAGGAAAAAATAACTTTTACTTACCCATATTGGACTTTTGCATTAAAGGGGATGCCATTTGAACTATGCAATACTCCTACAACTTTTAGGTGGTGTAAGATGTCTATATTTTTTGACATATTGGAAGGAACTGTAAAGGTATTCATGGATCACTTTTTGATTGTTGGAGAATCTTTTGATGATTGTTTGGCCCATTTAGCTAATGCACTCCAAAGATTTGAGGAGTGCAATCTTATGCTGAATTCAGAGAAATGCCATTCTATAGTGAAGAAATGTATTATTCTCGGTCACAAAATATCAAAGTAGGGTATTGAGATGGATAGAGTGAAGATATAGGTAACTAGAAAATTACCTCTTTCGATCTCAGTTAAAGGTATCCTAAGTTTTTTGTGTCATGTTGGCTTTTATTAGAGGTTCATCAAGGACTTATCTAAAATTGCTAATCCTCTATGCACACTTTTAGTGAAGGAGGTAAAATTTGTATTTGATGATGCATGTCTCAAAACCTTTTAGTGTCTTAAGGAGAGGTTGATCTCGGCTCCTATTATTGTGTCCCTTGATTGGGTCTTTATTGTTTGAGGTTATGTGTGATGCTAGTAGGGTAGCCTTGGGTGCTAACCTAGGAAAAATATATGAGAAAATCCTTCACTCGACCTATTATGGCAGCAAGGCATTAAATCCCACATAGAAGAACTATACAATAACTAAGTAGGAGTTACTTCCAGTGGTTTTTTCCTTTGAGAAATTCTAGGGCTATGTGATAGAAACCTAAGTCATATCTTACACAGATCTTGCAGCTTTGAGGTATCTAATGTAGATGAAAGATTCCAAACCAAGGTTGATACTTTGGGTACTCTTATTGTAAGAATTTGAATTTGAAGTAAAATACCCAAAAGTTACTGAGAACCAGGTCGCTGATAAATTATCTCGCCTTGAGGAGGAGGCAATGCAGAAGTTAGGGGATGAGCTTAACATAAATGATACTTTTCCAGACGAGCGGGTCTTGGTAGCATCTCACAACATAATCCCCTGGTTTACTGATTTTTCCAACTTTTTGGCAAGTGATCTTATTTTGGAAGATTTTTCATTTCAGCAGCAAAAATAATTCATGCATGAGGTGAGAAAATCTTTTAGGGATGGGCCATATCTTTTTCTGATATTTGCAGATGGTGTTATTTGTAGATATATTCTTAAGGTAGATATGATGATCATCCTTAAGGCTTGTCATTCATTGCCAGTTGGGGTTCATCATGGGATACCCATACAAACCACAAAAATCTGTAGTATGGGTATTATTGGCCAACTACTTACAAAGATGATCATGAATTTGAGCTAGCCTGTGACCAGTGTTAGTGAAAAGACAATATTTCATGGAAACATGAACTCCCCATGACACCTATCTTGGAGTTGGATTTGTTTGATGTATGGGGAATTAATTTCATAGGTTGATTTTAGAGCTCCTATAGGATAAAGTACATTATAATAGTAGTCGACTATGTTTTAAAGTGGGTGGAGGTGGATGCACTTCCCAATAATGATGGTTGAAGTGTCACCGCATTCTTGGAAAAGAACATCTTTTCTTAGTTTGTAGAGTGATGGTGGATTTCACTTTTATAATTGTCTTTTCACTACCCTGCTAAAAAATTATAGTGTGAAGCATAAGGTAGCAATACCTTACCATCCTCAGATGAGTGAGTAGGTTGAGTTCTCTAAAAAAGATATTTAAGTCCATAGTGGCAAAAACTGTCAATGCCAACAAGACTAACTGGTCAAAGAAGTTAGATAATGTTTTAAGGCCTGCCAGACAACTTTGAAGACCTCATAAGTGTATTTCCATATTAGCTTGTGTATGACAAGGCATGCCACTTGTCGGTCAAACTTGAACACAAGACATTATAGGTATTGAAAAAACTTAATTTAGAGTGGCATGGTGCAACTAAGTTGATAATGAGCAAAGTTAATGAGTTGGATGAATTATGGCCCTATGCTTATGAGAGTTCTGCTTTGTACAAAGAAAAGCTGAAGTTGTATCATGAAAAGAAAATTGAGAAAAGAGTGTTTGAGCCTGGTGATATGGTCTTGTTATATAATACAACGCTTTGCTTGTTACCTGGAAATGTGAAGTCTAGGTAGTACGGACCATTTACTGTAATTAGGGTGTTTCCATATAGTGATATTAAGCTTAAATAAGCTTGTGAAGCCCAGGTTAAGGTGAATGGGCAACATGTTAAGCACTATTTGGGTAATGCTGATGAATTGAAAGTAGTTGTTGATGTAATCCTTCGCGAAGTCTGAGTAACCAAGGAAACCAAGTCGTACCATGATGTTAAATTAGGTGCTTTATGGGAGGCAACCCATGGGCCTATTAGTGAAGTATGAGTAACAAACATAGTTATGTCATGCCATGATGTTAAATCAAGCATTGTTTTGAAGGAAACCTACTATTTTCGTATATACGTTGTTTTGTTTTTGTAGGTGTAGAACATGAGGAACCACCTGGAACATGGTAAGACATTACAAAATTAAGAAAATTCTAGGTAAGAGGACTTATTGACTCACTTATGGGGGTCATACGTCCCACTCTAGCAAGGTAAGCGATACAGTAAATGTCAGTGTGAAAATTTGATAATTTTAGGGTCTCTATACTTTTACTTACGAACCCACTTATGGGGGTCATAACTACAACTTACGACCTTGTAAGTGGCTTCATAAGTGTCAGAACAAAAAGTTCAGGGGGTCAAAATTTTTTCTGCCACCTATGACCTGACATAATATTTTTGGGTCCAAATTTTAAAATCTGGGTCGGACCCAAGAAGATCCGACTCGGACCGGCCTACCAACACTTTTAAAAACCCAAAATCCAATTCCTCTGCCCCATATTCTCAACATTTGTAACTCCCATACAAATTTAAACTCTACAACTTCCTCCATAACTCTATAAATGGCAAAACTCCTTTATTATCCTATCACTTGCACACATAGTACATTCAAAGGCTAGGGTTTCTTCAGTTCTTCAAATTTTCTACTTCCATCTCTCGTAATCAAGATAAATTTCTTGTCTCCTACTAGTATCATATTGTGATTTAACAAGGAAAAGTGAGTTGGTACTTGAATATCCTTGACAATTGTGTAAAACTAAAAAATCTTGTTTGTAGGAGCCTAGAATAATCTAAAAGTTGAAATTGGTTCATTGTTCTTGAATAAACAATATGTGATTATGCTCTAAATAGAAGTAGAAGTTGAAAAGGTCGATGTAAACAAAAAATTTTGTATGCCTTACCTGTGTATGTAAACTTGATAAATGTTGTGTGCAAAGTGGGACTTGAATGGGCTAAATACATTGTATGGGGATGCACAAGTTGGAAAAATTGAAGTACCCTTAGAAGGGTACCTACTATGGCACCTACAAACCACATAAGTAGAACTTACCAACTGTAAGTGCCTTCGTAGGTGTCAGATTTGAATCCCTGAAACATTAGGGATTTTTTTTTATCCTACGAAGACCATTTATGGGATGTAAGTGGTACCTAAGTCCTGTAGGTGGCCATCGTGGTGCCCCACCCTGAAGGTTTTCATTTTGTTTTTTGAATTTTCATTCCTCTCTTCTCTTTCAAGCACTATCAATTGATTTTTTTGGTACTATGAACCCAAGGAAACCTTAAATAAAGGAGTGTAGTTAAGGCTTTGGATCAAGTCCCCTGAGCATAGTGGCTCAATGGAGGAGTACTCGGTAGCCCTGAACATGCCAAAGACTCCACGGACAAGGAGACAGAGATAAGCTGTATCTGTAACTATTGTTGTAGATACTTTGGGAATATATAGAACCCAAAAATCCCCCACATAGACTCAGCTAGGTGCTCAGGGGTGCATATGGCCACATCGAGACTAGTTTCTCGGCCGAGGATGAAGTTGGCCAGTACTTTACCACTGCACTCTCCCATGTATGAGGAGGTAAAGCATGCTTCTGAGGATGGTTATAAGGAGTAGGATTTAGAAAATAGACATGAGGTTTAGTCGGGACCTATTTTTGGTACAGTTGATGAGGAGAACACACAAGACCCCCAATCTGATGAGGGGTCAAATAATAAGTCGACTTAGGCCAATCAGTTTACATCAGCAGTACCCAGTCTGAGTATGGTACAACTAAAGCACTAAATCAATTATCATCATCTTTAGCACATGATAGAGAGATTCCTGTATAGGATCCTCAATCTCTTAGTCCACCACCAGCTAACCTCGCATCTGACTCTATATACATCTCGGTAGTACACTTAGCTGAGATAAACTCAATGTGGTGTGTAGAGGGGATGTGGTTGATTTAAGAGTAGGATAGCTTTATTACTGAGATGGGTCATCCTTAGAGAAATATTTTGTTTAGAAGGAGATTTGATTTATTAAGGATATAAGAGGAACTAAACCTGTGGCTCTTTTTTGAGTGATACCAGTTGGAGTTGATAACTCAACCCTAAGGATCCTACAAATAGGCCTTGCTTAGGGATTTATACAATTTTTAATCATTCATAATTGTTCTAACCATACCTAAAGGTGGGAGAGGCATAAAGAAGCCCCAGTTAGAGCACACATTGGTGAGATGAGTTGAAGTTGACATTTCACTGCAACCATCCACCAAGTTCTCTTTGGGTATGACTATATTTCTCCAACATCTACAATAGAGTGTTATTTCTTGTTGATATTAGCGCAAGATCAATGTACTATGAGAGGTGCTAATTCCTGGCAACAAAGGTTAGGTTTTGTAAGATGGATTGCCAACTAAATTTAAAACTTAGGTGCTGATTCCCCCTACATTGAGGGTAAAGGGGAGATTAAGAAGGCAACATTGTATTTTGCTGCCAAGTTCTTGTAGACAGTGGTACGCTTCCATTTGTGTTTGATTATATAGGACAATCTTTGACATGGGATATATTTACACTAGTTGTAAGTTTGATAGAAGGATATAAGATTGGCTTTGCAGCACTTATCAGATATGAGATGCACGAGCGAGCTTTCTGGGACATGACTACTCTTCTCTTCCTTATCCAGATCCAGAGGTTATATGATGATGAAGGTATGCCTGAGATTCCAGATGTAGATGGGAGACTTGAGGTGACGAGTATAGCACATACAAGCATGATCAAGTATCCAACAAACCAAGTCCTTGCCTAGAGAGCTTGGGCACCTCTGACTATGATTTGCCTATTTTGATGTTCTCCAACTCCGACAGAGCATGTTGATAGGACAGAAAAGGATTTTAAAGATACAATAGTTAATGGTTATACGGGTGAACATATAGTTATGCTCGAGGTTGCTACAAAGGGGGAGGTCCCCCAGCTAATTCTACTTTATCCCCAACCTCTATTTTTGAGTTGATTGGGACATGTTATGTGCCTTATGACCATACTGCCACTTCTATAGCTACAACTATAGGGTTCATTGTAGTACCCCATGAGTTCTTAGAGAGCTTAGTGGAGAGGCAGGATATGAGTACCTCTTGGCTTACTAATGTAGAGTCTGAGCTGGCTTCATTGAATGCATAGATCTGGCCTTGGGTCTAGACAAGGTTAGAGAGTATCGAGACTCAGATATAGGTTGTGCTTCGTGCTGAGATATTGGAGTTTATTAGTGAGTTGCATGCTTATATCGATGATTTTTAGAGAAAAATCCATCTTGGTTAAGAGATATACAGGTTTTAGATCTAGGTAAAATTTAGGAGTAGGTGGCCACACTACAAGCAGAGGTATGCTCTTTCACTGACAGCTAGATCTTGGAAATTAATCATTTATCCCTTCATTTAATTAACCGATGGCTATACATAGCCCGAGATGCTTTGATTCATTTATAGAGGAGAATACAGTCTAATGGTTGGGGCCAAGAAAGGTAGATCAGAGGATCTACAAGAACCTACCAATCCTTATGATCAGGCATAAAAAAGCTACTTATGAGTCTTTGGTGTCCAGGGTAGATGATGAGGTAAGACGTCATGAGATAGATACAGGTGTATCTTCTAGTCATGTCTTACCCCCACCACTGCCTTCACTGTTTGAGATACCAGATGCCCCTAATAGGGATGAGCATGACATAGATGCCTAGTTTATCCCGGGGATGTCTTTATTCCTTTGATTTATATTATGGTCAGGCCCAGGGGACAGTGTGCAGTCTTTTAGTTGGGGGTGGAGGTAACCACAATTGTCATAGATTTTTGTTATCATGCTTCTTTTTCCATCGACTGCGGTATAATAGTAGAACCGACATATCGAGGAAATATTGTGTTGTATTGTATTTTGTTTCATAATGTTTTGTGTTGTTTTTGTTTAACTAGGATGAAAATAATACCTAAGGCCAGTTAATCTATTTTGTTTTGATTATGCTTAAAGTTGTGAAGAAAAATGACACCCCTCTAAAAAGTTTGTTTTTGAACTGTGTGATATGTATATATATATATGTGTGTGTGACCACTGTGAATCTTATTATGGCATTAGAATTAGGGACATAATAATCGTAGCTAGCATTTGCATGAACAAATTAGGTAGTAGTGATACAACCTTGTGCTATGAGTGTCTAAGATGCTTAGTTAGTTCTCATTGTGTATTGAGTCTAGAACTTACCCGGTTAGTCTTGCCTAGATTGTAGGATAGTCGGTTAGAAAAGGATCATAAGTCATTCTAGAATTTAGTTCACTTTTAGCCTAAATGGCGTTCTAAATGTGAGTAAGTATACCTTGATCCTTATTTTGAGCCTATATAGACACATTTTCTTGTTTTCACCTTTCACCTTTTTATTTTAATTACAATGAAACTGTTTAGGCCTTAATACTTCTTGGACATTGTGCACCTCAACTCAGGAAAATTGCCTAAGTTAAGGGTGACTATCATAGGGGTGCGTGATTAGAAGTGGGTATAAAGAAGGGCGTACATAAGAGAAAAGATAATAGGGATGGATGTGGTAGAAAAATGAAAAAACAAAAGCAAAACGAAAAAATAATATAGATTTGAAAAAAAAAAAAGAAACCACATCCAACCCAAATAAGAAATAAAGAAAAAAGGGACGAATAAGGGTGGAATAAAAGAAAAATTGGTTGATAAGTGGACCCCCAAAGAGGATTAGTCACTAAATACCCAATTGTACCATACCAGCTCCAATCCTATGCTACAAGATGAGTAAAGTCTTATAGTGATCCTAGTCCGAGTATCTGAAAACCAAGGTAATGAAAATAAAGGCAAGCCTATGGTATTTTGTGCACATTGTGGAACTTCTTTTTAGAGTGTAAGTGTCTTGTTGTTTTCCCCACACTGACATGCATTATTATATTAATTAAGTGAGATTTCTTTATTGTGAGGGTACATGGGTTGTGGTTGTAGGTGCTTATGCTTGGGTGGTGTAATTTGTATATGTGATGCCTCAATTTTTAGGCTTTAGACCCCTCAAAAGATAGGCCACTAAGTTAGATATATAATGCTGCAAGTCTCGCCTTAATCCAATAGCATGGCAAATATATTATGCAATTTTTCCTCAAGCATCAATTAGCTGCCAGTGGCTACGGCTCATGTGATGATGTGTAACCTAATGATATTAGTCGTTATGAACAATCGTAGTCACAATAGAAAGAACTTTCAACTTTACCCCAGTGGCCACGGTTCTATATTACGACTTGTAATAAGTGGCTATGAATAGTTACGAGGGACTCATAGTTACCATAGTGTTCAACCAAGAACCTATTCAAGTAGTTATGAGTCTATCACATTACTCGTAGTCAGACATTATGAGTCGTTCTGTAGACTCGTGACCGTACTAGTAAAGAATCTAGAAGCCAAGCCTAAGACTACAAATCTATGTAATAACTCATAGTCTGTCGTAACGAGTGTTTTAGGTGGAGTCGTAGCCACAACAAAAAAGACCCAAGAACTTATCACCTCAGGTTATGACTAACACTACAACTCATAACTAGTTATGATGAGTCGTAGGGTGAATTGTGTCAACTGAAATTTGAATTCGTAGACATTTTAAAAGTGGCTTTTTTGGTAAATTTCCATCCTTATAACCCCAAACCAATGCCTTTTAGGTTTCCCAAAGGGTGATATAAAATGCCAAAATCCCCCAAATCCATAATTCAACTATATTTCGACTTCGAGAAATCAAAAAGGGTGATTTTGTTTCCTACCAAGAAGTAACTAGCGTTCTTCAAGTTCAAGTTTAGTCCCAAGATATTTCCCCAAGGTTTTCACTCTCAGGTGTCTGGGTATTCAATGAGGATCTCCTTTCATCCTCTCAAATTGTGATTTTGCTCAAGAAATTGATGATTTTCATAAACTAAGGCTTTACCCAAATTGTAACTCTAGGCTTAAATTATATTTCCCATGATATATTTGTGACTCATAAGCATGTTTAATGATTATTCATCATTGCTTTAGCCCAAATTATATATTTTATACTATTCTCAAATCCAAGCATGCTTTGCATGATATTGGTTAAGATTTCAAGCATATAATCAAGTTATATGAGTTTTCCCTAATTTCTTCAAATTATTTTATAATTAAACCATGAATCCATGTTTTCCCATAGCAATAACATCTTTCCATGTTCAAAATCATGAATTCCTTTATTATGATAAGTGTTGAGTTTTTGGGGCCTAAATTATGAATTTCCTCTTAGATAGTTAATGTATTCATGAATTGAGCTGGAGGGTTATGAACACCCAATACCTAGGAAATTAGACATACATCAGTTTTGATGGCTTTGAATACTTTAAATTACACATACACTGTTATTCTAAGACTACCATGACTTTAGCATATCGGTTGTCAGTGCTTGTACCATTTTATGCTTAAAAGTCTTTCAATTGGGAGTATCACTTAGCACCTAAGGAACGTAGGGATGGCGTGTCCCCCGTCAATTAGGCAAGAGTCATTATTAGCATTACATAAGTTCCAAAACTACGTTGCCAGTGTATGTTATGAGGGTTTACCCATCAATTTAGGATTGACACCCTAGTACTTTGAGATATTTGATTAGTATATCCACGCCAGCTATTATTCATAGCCTTGCCAAGTTATTAACACCCTTCCAACTGAGGTTAGAGGTTAGACCTTGATTAACTTAGATTGGGTATGTCTATTGTAGTAGCTCCTGCAGTCATCAGTTTATTTATTCACACTATACACTGTTTAGGTTTGCATAATCAAGTGTTTAGTACCTCATTCATTGAATTATTCTGATTATTTCAGTACATTTTTTACTTGGTCTTGCATTTGATTTTCTTGTTCATGCAATCATATTAAGTATATTTATACATTCAGATCCTCAGTTTATGTTTAGCTTATGCTTTAGTTCAGATATACATGACCTTGTATTTAGTTATTTAATTTTATACTGTACACGTTTATCCTTGGTCATTGGATCAGTTTATATCCCACGATTTCAGACGCAGTATCCATACATGACTATGAGTATAATTTTACAACATATTCTACTTTAACTTGAGATTAAATATAGTATTCATGATATCTAATTCTTCCCAGTTACAAAGATGTTTTAGTTCATGATTTAGAAATTTCCATATGCCTTATAGTTTTATGTACAAACATGTTTTAAATGCATATTTCACCAAATAGCTTTCGTCCTCAATTTTAAGGAATGCTTTAAGTATTTTCATGACTAGTGCATATCTCACAAACTCATTACATTCCAAAGTACTGATAGAATACCTCTTGAACGACCCGAACCAGGGCCAAGTTGTGTTAGCTATCTTAAGTCCAACCAGGACTGGAGACCATCCCCAATACCTCACCATTAACCACCCTACACCCCATGTTTGATAAATTCTAAACGTATAGTAAAATAATACAATAATAATCTAAGGACAATAAAGTAACTATATAACCATAAGAAAACAACCACAACCAAATATCCAACTGATACCAATCCCAAAGCCAATACCAATACTAGGTTAACCCATAGTAGTTCGACAAAGCCTTTAACCAGAACCAAAAAATATATGATCGAAACATTCCCCCGCACATATCCAAAACTATAACGACCTGAGACTACTCCCTAGTTGTTACACGGTGCTCATGACCTCGAAGGACCACAAGCTAACCCTTTACTAATATTTGTACCAGAGTACTACATAATATAATATAATAAATACAGAAAGCTGGTGAAACTTTCCATAAGGTTCAAAACATCTAAAATACTCAAACTAAAAATTGAATAGTAATACATCTATCTGAAAAAAGCCTCTAACTGTCTGAACTGTGGAGTTGATGGGACATATCCCCAACTAACACCGTTTACTGATAATAAAGTACATCTAATGAAGTACTAAAATAAGAAGCATCCTCAGATGATGAGGACTCACTACTACGTTTATAGCTGCGGACTGAGTCTGGACTACTAAGGGTGCTCTAAGGCTCGTGCTTCTGAACCTGTGGCATAAAATAAAACACCATTACTCAAATATGTCAGTACGTGAATGTATTGAGTATGTAGATAAGGTAAGTCCAAATGCAAGGGCTTATGCATGAATAATAACTAACTGAATGATATGAAAGAGCTGGATTAGCATACATAGAGAATCTGTAACTACTTAACATACAGTACATACTGTGAGTGAGCATACTGGTACTAAATCTGATAACTGATACTGAATATGCCATCAATTTAAGGTTTATAAACATACTAAGATTATACGTATCTAAAGCTACTGAAACTGATATTTGTACTTATTGATACTGATAAACTAGATGACTAAGCCTACATATAATTGATACCGACTAGCTGAATCTGAGATCAAACCTATCTAGCAGGATGATATCTAAATCTTCTAATAATGATTAAGATTGACTATGCTTGAGATCAGGCCTAACTAACAGGTGATCACTGGAACTGATATTGAGAAAACTCAATTGAATCTGAGATTGAGATCAATCCTATCTGATAGGTGGCATCTGTAGGTACTGATACTGAATAACTTTATATGATACCAAGCCTATATAGTGGGTGGTCTATGAATCTATGGAACTATTTGAGTTCCTTACTGAGATTGATGGTAGTATTTGACAATCCTGATTTATGAGTTCTACTCTAAAGACCGATACTAAAACTGTAACTGTGGGAGTTCTCACTTAACCGACATACCCCGAATCTAATCTGGTGGGTCTAACCTATAGCTCCAGCTGGAAGGGTGTCAATACCGTGCCACGGGTAAACACCTCTGCTATAGTCAAGCCTCTTTAATTAGTTACCCTAAACAGGAAGTCAAGCCTAAGGCAGTATGATAGTCAAGCCTTAATATAACGGGTGACTCCTGGTAATGCGCTGGCTAAATAGTTTTGGAGTACAGGGATTGCTGTGAAAGACTCTGCCTCTCTAACCGGTAAGCCATCATCCCTGCACTCACTCATTACTAGTTACTACTCCCATCTAAATAACCCTAAACTGATTCTTAACTGATCTTAGACTGAGATGAATTTGTTAATGATCATATTTTTGACTAATCTGACTGAGTTCACTTGGTTCTGTTATCTGATAGAATACTTATGAATTCTACTTTTTGTCTGAAAGTGACTAATGTCTGAGGCTGGATTGAACTAGTACTGAGATTTTTGAATTTTCCTAAATGTTCTGTCACTGACTGAAATCTATGGATCATAGCACGACAGATATTATCTTGAGACTGACTTGGCTCTTGACAAGCAACTAAGTTTTCAGGTATAAATACCCCCAGGACTGGGTAGCATAAATTAATAAGACAGAACCACACTTGAATATCATAACAATGGACTATTATTCAATACACAATCAATACGATATCTCGTCAATCACTTGAATGTCATAAGCATGTAAATATATAGGGTAGGCATACTAATATCTCATAGTTGTTCACTAAGGAATACTCATGGACAAGAATACATGGAACTTATCATAATACATTCACTAAGACATTTCTACAAACACTTGGCATGCACTAGTTATCACATAATTAGGGATTTTATTCTTAACATACTAAAATTACACTATTCTCTTTACTTAAGAATTATATCAAACATATGGGGAGCATGCTTTGGTTATACCACATCTTCTATACTTAAATTATTATGTATACATCAATATCACGCGACTTGAAGGAATTTTATCATGAACGTCACATAGTACGATTAAAGTTTGGATCTTTGAAATCAAGTCATGAATTAAAACTCATCAACAACATGAACTTCAATTTCTATTTACAAAAAAAATCATGAAAATCTCATAAATATATATACTCTTGAATTTTGAAAAGGATTCTTGAACTTCTTGGGTGAAAGGAACCCAAGAATCAACATCTGCATACCTTAGTTTTCTAGATTCTTGAAGTCCTTGAAGACTCTTGGAAGAATTCTTGAGATTACTTTTGAAACTTAAGGGATAGGGTTTTCTATCTTTAAGAGTGAGTGTTTTGTTATTGATAAAGTAATGAGAATAGATAAGCAACTTTGGCTATTGGGGTTTTAAATCCCATGTAGAGATTTATTGGGGCTTTAGGAAAATTACCAAAGTTCCCTTGAAATTTAAGTAACGGACCTTGAACGAAATCGCAATTTTACATGCCGGTGCGACGCACCATAATTGCGCCAGCTTACTGGAAAGTGGACAGTTGGGAAACTACTTGATGGTGCGATGCGGTGGAAATTGCATTGCCACCTTGGTTGCGAACCGGAGAGACAACGCAATGTGGTGGCATCGCGAAGGCTCACTGAAATTTGACAATTACCATTTTGGCTGACTCCACGATGCGCTAAAGTAGCAGGTGGCACACTGTCTCACTAAAATGTCTCTAACCCTTTGCCCGAGTGCTGGATTTGGACAAATTTGGTATTGATGGAAAGCTTATTCAATTATCTACATAACAAAAAGTTGATATTTTGGAAATTCTACATTCTTCAAAATATTTATCACTTGAAAAGTCACTACAAAATCTTTTAGGTTCAGATTTACACTTCACTTGACACGCTCTAAAGCTCAGATTACAAGAGGAGTTTGTGGGGTCTTACAATATCTCCTCCTTAGGAATATTCATCCTCGGATGAGACTAATTAAGCTAATAATACTAGCAGGCTGAACTTACTTACTGGACAATAATATCTGAAACATGACTGTACAACTGGAACTACTGTTATACTGAGATTTCATACTGAACATGCATATCTAATGCATGAAATGGATGACTGAATCTAGTTATAAACAGAATTCTCATAATTGACATGAATATCTGATGAATGGATTTGTGACTGAGTTATCCTCATTAATGCATGACTGAATACACTGATAAGATGAGCTTTTCTACTGAACATGCATATCTAATGCATGAATACTTGACTGATTATGCAATGACATCTTATCCAAAGCTTATAATGAGGATCTGAGCATGAAACTAAATGGGTTAAAGAAATGGGAAACATCAGGGAGTTATAGGGTATCTCCTCCTTCGGACACTATGTCCCTCTAAGAACACTTACTTCACTGACATGCTTGAGAAAACTGACGCGATGCACCGATCATCTATGAACTGGATCATAACTGAACTGCAGAGAGGTAAAACTAATGCATAACTCATGAAATGAACTCATCTTCTAATTACTAGGACTTGCTACCCTAGAATAGTTACATTCCTGAGATTTCGAATAGCATAAATAGATGAAAAGATGTGAAAACGAACTATACAAATCTGAATGTCTGACTGCTAAACTGACTTGCTGGCATTACTAACTGACTCATGCTAAAACATAAGCTCACATGGGAGTAAGGGATCTAAAAATGCATATCATGAATATAAAGGACTTATAACATACCCGAATTTATGTTAGGGTATCCTTATTGATCATGGTGAGTCTAAAGTGAATAGAGTTAATTCTAACGCTGAAAACTAGTGGTACTAGGAGTGGCGCCCTACTGAGGTGATTCTCTACCCTTCTGAGCTTGCACTCTATACTCCTACACTCTCTGTCCTGGCTTACCACATCCAAAACATTCCTCACTATTAGCTCTGCATGCACCTAGCACTTCTAACACTACTCTAGGATTTGGAACCTGGCGTCCTATTATGACTGACATCTCTGGAATTTGGTACGGGCACACTTGCTAAGGATAGAGCTGGGACTGAAGTTTTCTAACTAATGTGAGAACGATTAGCACCCTGGGACCCAGCTTGAGAAAAGTTATAACTACCTGTTCTGAACCTCTTATTAGACCCCCCTCTCTCCTTAGATTTATCTTTCTTCATCTAATGGGCATGCATTCTTAACCTAGAAAGATCCATGTCTCTATTGATCATAATGGTTCTACACACTTTTAACACTAACCCAGACACACCAGTCACAAACTTACTCATACTCGCTTTAGGGTCAACTATCAGATCAGGAGCATACTTAGCTAACTGGTTGAACTGAAGACAATACCCTTTCACTGTTATGAAGCCTTGTCTCAGGTTTATAAACTCTTCTACCTTAGCTTCTCTCATCTCTAGGGGAAAAAACTTATTTAGAAAGGCATCTTAAAATACTTACCAAGTCATGGGAGCTGCATCCTCCCCTTTACTCTTCTTCCATATCACTACCCAATCATGAGCAATATCCTTGAGCCTATAAGATGCTAGTTCTACAATCTCTTTCTTAGAAACATGTATAATTTGGGTGATCTTCTTTATCTCCTCAAGATAAAGCTGTGGGTCCTTACCTGCTACTGACCCAAAGAATTCTGGCTGGTTCATTCTCATGAAATCTCTAATTCTAGTTGTGGCTGAACTTCTATTTTACTGAAGTGGGACTACATCCTGACGGTTGCCCTGAATAATAGTGGTCACAGCTAAGGCTAGTGCCTGAAAAGCTACTCGAAACTCTGTATGTGACATATTCACATTCTCAGAATCTATGGGCTGAGGAGCTGACTCTTTCCCTGTTTACTTCTTAGGAGGTATACTCTGCAGAAAGAAGAGGAACCAAGATTAGACTGAGATTTCAACTTGAGTTTAGGCACACTGGAACAACATAAAAACTAAAAGAAGGGAAATTGTTCCTAAAACAACTTATAGCCTCTTGTACATAAATGTGACGCAATACACCCATGCACAAGGCTCTACTGGATGCATCATTTCAGACTCCCTAGGACACTATTCAACCTTAGACTTTGATTCTAATTTTCTAACAACCCAAGACTAACCCCTAGTCGTTACACAGTGTTAATGACCACGAAGGACCATAAGCTAACCCTTTCTTGATATTTGTACCTGAGCACTGCATAATATATACAATAAATGTGGAAAGCTAGCGAAAATTTTCTAGAAGGTTCAAAACATCTAAATGAAAACTGAATACTAATACATCTATCTGAAAAAAGCCTCTAACTATATGAACTATGGAGTTGATGGGACATGTCCCCAACTAATAATAAAGTAAATCTAATAAAGTACTAAAATAAGAAGCATCCTCGAATGATGAGGAATCACTGCTACGTCTACTACTATTGACTTAGTCTAGACTGCTAAGGGTGCTCTGGGGATCGTGCTTCAGAACCTATGGTGTCAAATAAAATACCATAGTGCAAATGGTCAGTACAAGAATATACTAAGAATGTACATGAGGTAAGTCCAAATGCAAGGGCTTATGCATGAATAATAACTAACTGAATGATATGCAAGAGCTGGATTAGCATACATAGAGAATTTATAACTACTTAATATACTGTGCATACTCTAACTAGCATACTTGGACTAAATTTGATAACTCATACTGAATATGCCGTCAATTTGAGGTTTCTGAACATACTGAGATTATACGTATCTGAACCTACTAAAACTTATATCTGTACTTATTAATACTGATAAACTGGATGACTGAGCCTACCGATAATTGATACCAACTGGATGAATCTAAGATCAAACTTATCTAGTGGAATAATCTCTAAATCTTTTAATAAAGATTAAGATTGACTAATCTTGATATTAGGCCTAACTAACAGGTGATCACTGGAACTAATATTGAGAAAAATCAACTAAATTTGAGACTGAGATCAAGCCTATCTGATGGGTTGGCTCTGTAGGTACTGATATTGAATAATTTTATGTGAGACCAAGCCTATTTAGCAGGTGGTTTATGAATCTATAGAACTATCTGAGTTCCTTACTGAGATTGATTATTATATTTGATAGTCCTAATTTTGGAGTTCTACTCTGAAGACTGATACTGAAACTGTAACTGTGGGAGTTCTCACTTAATCGACATGCCTATAATCTAATCTGGTGGGGTCCAACCGATAACCCCAGCTAGAAGGGTGTTAATACCGTTCCATAGGTAAAGACCTCTACTATAGTCAAGCCTCTCTAATGAATGACCTTGAATAGGAAGTCAAGCCTAAGGCGGTATAATAGTCAAGCCTTACTATAATGGGTGACTCCTGGTCCTACTCTGGCTATGCAGTTTTGGAGTACTGGGATTGCTGATAATGACTCTGCCTCTCTAATGGGCCAGCCATCATCCCAGTACTCGCTCGGTGCTAGTTACTACTCCCAACTGAAGGAATCTGAACTGATTATTAATTGAACTTAGACTGAGTTGAATTTGCTACTGATCATATTTCTAGACTGATTAGACTGAGTTTACTTGGTTCCATTATTTTAAGGAATACGTATGAATTCTACTTTCTGTCTAAAAGTGACTGATGTCTGAGGCTGGATTGAACTAGTTCTGATATTTCTAAATTTTCCTAAATGTTCTATCACTAACTGAATTCTATGGATCATAGCACGACAGATATTCTCTTAAGACTGACTCAGCTCTAGACAAGCAGCTAAGTTTTCAGGTATAAATACCCTCAGGACTTGATAGCATAAATTAATAAGATAGAACGACACTTGAATATCATGCCAATGGACTATCATTCACAACACAATCAATACGATATCTCATTAATCACTTGAATGTCATAAGCATGTAAATGTATATCGTAGGCATACTAATATCTCATAGTTGTTTAATATGGAATACTCATGGACAAGAATGCATGCAACTTATCATAATACAGTCACTAAGGCATTTCAACAAACACTTGGCATGCACTAGTTATCACATAATTAGGGATTTTATGCTTTACATACTAAAAAGACACTATTCTCTTTACTTAACCATTCTATCAAACATATGGGGATCATACTTTGGTTATACCACAGATTCTATACTTAAATTATTATGAATACATCAATATCACGCGACTTGAAGGAATTTTATCATGAACGCCACATAGTAGGATGAAAGCTTGGATCTTTGAAATCAATTCATGAATTAAAACTCATCAACAACATGAACTTTAATTTCTATTTACAAAAAAAATCATAAAAATCTCATAAATAAATATACTCTTGAATTTAGAAAAGGATTCTTTAATTCTTGGGTGAAAGGAATCCAAGAATCAATATCTGCATACCTTAGTTTTCTAGATTCTTGAAGTTCTTGAAGACTCTTGAAAGGATTCTTGATATTTCTTTTGAATCTTGAGGGATAGGGTTTTCTATCTTTGAGAGAGTGTATTTTGTTCTTGATAAAGTAATGAGAAACTTTGGCTATTGGGGTTTTAAATCCCATGTTAAGACTGATTGGGGCTTTAGAGAAATTACTAAAGGGTCCCTAAAATTTAAATAACGGAACCTGAACGAAATCTTGATTTTGCACACTGGCTCTACACACCATAATCGTACCATCTTACTGGAAAGTGGACAATTGGGAAATTGCTTGTTGGCGCGACGCGGTGGAAATCACGTTTCCACCTTGGTTGTGAACTGGGGACAGTGTGTAGTCTTTTAGTTAGGAGTGGAGGTAACCACAGTTGTCATAGATTTTTGTTATCGTGCTTCTTTTTCCATCGACTACGGTATAATAGTAGAACCAGCATATTAAGGAAATATTGTGTCGTATTGTGTTTTGTTTCGTAATGTTTTTTGTTTTTTTTGTTTAACTAGGAGGAAAATAATACCTAAGGCCAGTTAAGGTATTTTGTTTTGATTATGCTTAAAGTTGTGGATAAAAATGACACCCCTCTATAAAGTTTGTTTTTGAATTATATGATGTGTATATATAAATGTATGTGCCCACTGTGAATATTATTATGGCATTAGAATTAGGGACATAATAATCGCAGCTAGCATTTGCATGAACAAATTAGGCAGCAGTGATACAACCTTGTGCTATGAGTGTTTGAGATGCTTAGTTAGTTCTCATTGTTTATTGAATCTAGAACTTACCCGGTTAGTCTTGCCTAGATTATAGGATAGTTGGTTAGAAAAGGATCATAAGTCATTTTTGAATTTAGTCCACTTTTAGCCTAAATGGCCTTCTAAATATGAATAATTATACTTTGATCTTTATTTTGAGCCTATATAGACACATTTTCTTGTTTTCACCTTTCACCTTTTTATTATAATTACAATGAACCTGTTTTGGCCCTAATACTCTTTGGACATTGTGCACATCAACTCAAGCAAATTGCCTAAGTTAAGGGTGACTAGCATAGGGGTACGTGATTAGAAGTGGGTTTAAAGAAGGGTGTACATAAAAGAAAATAGGGATGGATGTGGTAGAAAAAATGAAAAAACAAAAGCAAAAAAAAAATATAGATTTGAAAAAGAAAAAAAGAAAAAAATAAAAGAAACCAAACCCAACCCAAATAATAAATAAAGAAAAAAGGGAGGAATAAGAGTGGAATAAAAGAAAAATTGGTTGATAAGTGGACCCCAAACGTAACTGTAGTTCCAAGGAGGATTAGTCACTAAATACCCAAATGTACCACACTAACTCCAAGCCTACGCTACAAGATGAGTAAAGTCTTATAGTGATCCTAGTCCGACTTTTTGAAAACCAAGGTAAAGAAAATAAAGGCAAGCCTATGGTATTCTGTGCATATTGTGGAACTTCTTTTTAGAGTGTAAGTGTCTTGTGGTTGTCCCCACACTGATATACAGTATTATATTAATTAAGTGTGATTTCTTTGTTGTGAGGGTACATGGGTTGTAGTTGTAGCTGCTTATCTTTGGATGGTGTAATTTGTATATGTGATGCCTCAATTTTTAGGCTCTAGACCCCTAAAGAGATAGGCCACTAAGTTAGCTATACAACGCTGCAAGTATCGCCATAATCCAATATCATGGAAAAAATGTTATGCAATTTTTCTTCAAGCATCAATTAGCTTCCAGTGGCTACGGCTCACGTGATGATGTGTAACCTGATGTTATTAATCGTTATGAACAATCGTAGTCACAATAGAAAGAACATTCAAATTTATCCCAGTGGCTACGGCTCTACATTACAACTTGTAATAAGTGGTTATGAATAGTTAGGAGGGACTCGTAGTTACCACAGTGTTCAACCAAGAACCTATTCCAGTCGTTATGTTTCCAGCACATTACTCGTAGTCAGACATTATGAGTCGTTGTGTAGACTCGTGACCTTCTTAGAAAAGAATCCAGAAGCCAAGCCTAAGACTATAACTCCATGTAATGAGTGTTTTAGGTGGATTCGTAGCCACAACAAAAAAGACCCAAGAACTTATCACCTCAGGTTATGACTAACACTACAACTAATAACTAGTTATGATGAGTCGTAGGGTGAATTGTATCGACTGAAATATGAATTCCTGCATATTTTAAAAGTGGCTTTTTTGGTAAATTCCCATCCTTATAACCCCTAACCAATATCTTTTAGGTTTCCCAAAGGGTGATATAAAAGGCCAAAATCCCCCATATCCATGATTCAACTGTATTTCGACTTTGGGAAATCAAAAAGGGTGATTTTCTTTCCTACCAAGAAGTAACTAGCATTCTTCAAGTTCAAGTTCAGTCCCAAGATATTTCCCCAAGGTTTTCACTCTTAGGTGTATGGGTAGTCAATGAGGATCTCCTTTCATCCTCCCAAATTGTGATTTTGCTCAAGAAATTGATGATTTTCATAAACTAAGACTTTACTCAAATTGTTACTCCAGGCTTAAATTAAATTTCCCATGATATATTTGTGACTCATAAGCATGTTTAATTATTATTCATCTTTTCTAAGGCCCAAATTATATCATTTATGCTATTCTCAAATCCAAGCATGCTTTACATAATATTCGTTAAGATTTCAAGCATATAATCAAGCTATATGAGTTTTCCCTAATTTCTTCAAATTATTTTATAATTAAACCATGAATCCATGTTTTCCCATAGCAATAACATCTTTCCATGTTCAAAATCATGAATTCCTTTTTTATGATAAGTGTTGAGTTTTTGGGGCCTAAATTGTGAATTTGCTCTTAGATGTTAGTTAATATAATCATGAATAGAGATGGAGGGTTATGAACACCCAATACCTAGGAAATTAGACATACATCAGTTTTGATGGTTTTGAATACTTTAAATTACACACACACTGTTATTCTAAGACTACCATGACTTGAGCATATCAGTTGTCAGTGCATGTACCATTTTATGCTTAAGAGTCTTTCAGTTGGGAGTATTACTTAGCCCCTAAGGAACGTAGGGATGGAGAATCCCCTGTCAATTAGGCATGAGTCATTAGTAGCATTACATAAGTTCCAAAACTACGTTGCCAGCGTATGTTATGAGGGGTTACCCATCAAATTAGGATTGACACCCTAGTACTTTGAGACATTTGATTAGTATATCCATGCCAGATATTGTTCGTAGCCTTGCTAAGTTGTTGATACCCTTCTAACTGAGGTTATAGGTTAGACCTTGATTATCTCAGATTGGGTATGTCTATTGCAGTAGCTCCCACAGTTTTCAATTTATTTATTCATACTATGCACTGTTCAGGTTTTCATGATCAAGTGTTTAGTACCTTAGTCATCAAATTATTCAGATTATTTCAGTACATGTTTATACTTGGTCTTGCATTTGATTTTCTTGTTCATGCAGTCATGCTAAGTGTATTTATACATTCAGATCCTTAGTTTATGTTTAGATTATGCTTTAGTTAAGATATACATGACCTTGTATTCAGTTATTTAATTTTATACAGTACATGTTTATGATTGGTCATTACATCAGTTTATATCCCTTGATTTCAGACCCAGTTTTCATACATGACTATGAGTACAGTTTTACAACATATTCAACTTTAACTTGAGATTAAATACAGTATTCATGATATCTAATTCTTCCCAGTTACAGAGATGTTTTAGTTCATGATTTAGAAATTTCCATATGCCATACATTTTTATGTACAAACATGTTTTAAATGCATATTTCACCAAATAGCTTACGTCCTCAATTTTAAAGAATGCTTTTAAGTATTTTCATGATTAGTGCATATCTCACAAACTCATTATATTCTAAAGTAATGATAGCATATCTCTTGACATGACCCAAACCAGGGTCAAGTTGTGTTAGCTAACTCAAGTCCCACCAGGACTAGAGACCACCCCTAATACCTCATGATTAACCACCCTACACCCCATGTCGGATAAATTTCGAACGTATAACATAATAATCTAAGGACAATAAAGTAAGTCTATAACCATAAGAAAACGACCACAACCAAATATCCAACTGATACCAATCCAAAAGCCAATACCAATACTAAGCTAACACTAATATTGACACCACCCATGCCCATAGTACTCCGACAAAGCCTCTAACCAGAACCAAAGAGTATATGATCGAAACATCCCCTCGCACATATTCAAAACTGTAACAACCTGAGACTACCCCTAGTTATTACACGGTTCTCAGGACGCCGAAGGAACACAAGCTAATCCTTTGATGATATTTGTACATGAGCACTATATAATATAATATAATAAATATGGAAAGCCGATGAAACTTGCCATAAGCTTCAAAACATCTAAAATACTCAAACTAAAAACTGAATACTAACACATCTTTCTAAAAATAGCCTCTAACTGTCTGAACTGTGGAGTTGATGGGACAGGTCCCCAACTAACTCCGTCTACTGATAATAAAGTGAATCTAATGAATTACTGAAATAAGAAGCATCCTTGGATGATGAGGACTCACGGCTACGTTTACTGCAGCTGACTGAGTCTGGACTGCTATGGGTTCTCTAGGGCTTATGCTTTAAAACCTATGGCATCAAATAAAATACCATAGTGCAAATGGTCAGTACGGGAATATACTGAGAATATAGATGAGGTAAGTCCAAATGCAAGGGCTTATGCATGAATAATAACTAACTGAATTATATGCAAGAGCTGGATTAGCATACATAGAGAATTTGTAACTACTTAATATACTGTGCATACTCTGACTAAGCATACTTGGACTAAATTTGATAACTGATACTGAATATGCCGTCAATTTGAGGTTTTTGAACATACTGAGATTATACGTATCTGAAGCTACTAAAACTGATATCTGTACTTATTAATACTGATAAACTGGATAAAAGAGCCTACCGATAATTGATACCGACTGGCTGAATCTGAGATCAAACCTATCTAGCAGGATGACCTTTAAATCCTCTAATAACGATTAAGATTGAATAAGATTGAGATCAGGCCTAACTAACAGGTAATCACTGGAACTAATACTGAGAAAACTCAACTAAATCTGAGACTGAGATCAAGCCTAACTGACGGGTGGCCACTGTAGGTACTAATACTGAATAACTTTATTTGAGACAAAGCCTATCTATTGGGTGGTCTATGAATCTATGGAACTATCTGAGTTCCTTACTGAGATTGATGAATGTATCTGATAGTCCTGATTTCTGAGTTCTACTCTAAAGACCGACACTGAAACTGTAACTGTGGGAGTTCTCACTTAACCGACATACCCCAAATCTGATTTGGTGGGGTCTAACCTATAACCCCAGCTGGAAGGGTGCCAATATCGTGCCATTGGTAAACACCTCTTCTATAGTCAAGCCTCTCTAACAGGTGACCCTAAACAGGAAGTTAAGCCTAAGCCAGTATGATAGTCAAGCCGTAATATAACGGGTAACTCCTGGTACAGCGCTGGCTACGCAATTTTGGAGTACAGGGATTGCTACAAATGACTCTTCCTCTCTAACAGGTAAGCTGCCATCCCTGCACTCGCTCGGTACTAGTTACTACTCCCAACTGAAGGAATCTGAACTGATTCTTAACTGAACTTAGACTGAGCTATATCTGTTACTGGTCATATTTCTTGACTGATTTGATTGAGTTCACTTGGTTACATTATCTGATGGAATACTTATAAATTCTACTTTCTGTCTGAAAGTGACTGATATCTGAGGCTAGATTGAACTAGTACTGAGATTTCTGAATTTTCCTAAATGTTATGTCACTGACTGAATTCCATGGATCATAGCACGATTGATATTATCTTGAGACTGACTTGGCTCTTGACAAGCAGCTAAGTTTTCAGGTATAAATACCCCCAAGACTCGATAGCATAAATTAATAAGAAAGAACCACACTTGAATATCATGACAATGGACTATTATTCACAACACAATCAATACGATATCTCGTCAATCACTTGAATTTCATAAGCATGTAAATGTATAGGGTAGGCATACTAATATCTCATAGTTGTTCAATAAGGAATACTCATGGACAATAATGCATGGAACTTATCATAATACATTCACTAAGGCATTTCAACAAACGCTTGGCATGCACTAGTTATCACATAATTAGGGAATTCATTCTTAACGTACTAAAAAGACACTATTCTCTTTACATAAGAATTCTATCAAACATATGGGGAACATGCTTTGGTTATACCATATATTCTATACTTAAATTATTATGAATACATCAATATCATGCGACTTGAAGGAAAATATGAACATTACATAGTAGGATCAAAGATTGGATCTTTGAAATCAAGTCATGAATTAAAACTCATCAAAAACATGAACTTCAATTTTTATTTACAAAAAAAAATCATGAAAATCTCATAAATATATATACTCTTGAATTTAGAAAAGGATTCTTGAAATTCTTGGGTGAAAGGAACCCAAGAATCAACATCTGCATACCTTAGTTTACTAGATTCTTGAAGTCCTTGAAGACTCTTAGAAAGATTCTTGAGATTTCTTTTGAAACTTGAGGGCTAGGGTTTTTTTATCTTTGAGAGTGAGTGTTTTGTTCTTGATAAAGAAATGAGAATAGATGATCAATTTTGGATATTGGGTTTTAAATCCCATTTAGAGATTGATTGGGGCTTTAGGGAAATTACCAAAGGGTTCCTGAAATTTAAATAGTGGAACCTGAATGAAATCCCGATTTCACACGCTGGTGCGACGCGCCATAATCGCGCCAGCTTACTAGAAAGTAGACAATTGGGAAACTACTTGATGGCGCAATGTGGTGGAAATTGTGTTTCCACCTTGGTTGCGAACTGGAAATACACCGCAATGCGGTGGCATCACGATGGCTCACTGGAATTTGAAAATTGCCATTTTGGCTGACTCCGCAATGCGCTAAAGTGCCAGGTGGCACACTGTCTCACTAAAATGGCTCTAACCCTTTACCCGAGTGTTGGATTTGGACAAATTTGGTATTGACAAAAAGCTTATTGAATTCTCTATAAAACAAAAAGTTGATATTAGGAAAATTCTACATGTTTCAAAATATTTCTCACTTGGGAAGTTACTTCAAAATCTTTTAGGGCCGGATTTACACTTTACTTGACACGCTCTAAAGCTCAGACTACAAGAGGAGTTTGCGGGGTCTTACAAAAAACAAAACCAAAGAAATAAAATTAATGAAAATAAGCCTATAGCATGAAATGGATTCTTCCTGAGTATGGAAGCTCAATTTCACTCAATGTTGTCCCCGAATCTAAGTCATTGAGCTGGAGAAATGGTAGTATGGTCGATTACTGCATCGCGTGGGGATACAACAACCGAAGATGATTAGCGGAGTGAACGCTAGTATGTAACTCAGGGATAAAGATAAAATAATGCCATTATTCCAAACAAAGTCAAATAACCATATATAATCACATATATACATATATATATACCGTGCCGAAGTAGGGAACAAGGCTTAGCATGGATTTAAATCTTAACCTAGATTCCGTAGCTTAACTATCATAAACCGACTAACAAGCTATACGGGTCTACTGTAACCCACTAAACGAGCCTCAATACGTGTAGCCATATGAGCCAGATATATCACAGAGGGATGAGGAGTCCCGTGTACCCTTCGTCCACCAAGGTACATATATACAAGTTTAAACTTGGGGAAGTACTGTATACCCTGAAAGCATAAGGTCACCAAGACCAACCCTTTTGTCGGTAAACATGAGTTTCTAGTGTTCGCCAACCAAACTCACACCTTCACGGCTATCTATCACAATCCGCCATTATTGCCCTATTAAAACATTTAGCACATAACTAAACCACCTATTCAAGGAGTCAATTATTAAGGCATTATAAAATGGTATCGTTATATTGACTATAGATTACAACTAATGTCATTAGCCAACACTTAGGGAAATCCCATGTACCCCATTGACTCCATTATTAAAATCACTTAGGGATTCCCATGTACCCCACAAGGTTTTCAATTCAGTTCAATTTATGGCCACCAAGGCCCCTTTAAAGTCATTTATCAATCATTAACATTTTTCCAAGTCATAGGTAAAAACAAAATTTAAACTTGTGACTATATCATTCTCATAGATAATTTCATAAAAAGGTTGAGGGCATGCCATTATCAAATCCAAAATCATCAAATTTGGGGTTCAACCATGACCCCTTAATTAAATCGTCATTCCCATGCACCCATATTTGGAAACCATAATTAAAAACATACATAGTCACAATTTAAAACATAGAAAGAAATATTCCATGATATGCATCCAAACCCCTCAACTTTGGTTTCAAAACCACCATTAATGATCCATAAACAATACTTTAATCATATACTTTTTGTAAACTAACAATAAGGTAAGAGTCACATGCCTGAATTACAAAGATTCATGAAGAGAAATTGATCCTTAAACCCTTAGATGACCACTTTAGAGAAACCCTAACCAATTTTGCCTCAGAGGATTATTCAGAGTGTAAAGAGGATGTTTAATTTTGTAAAGTGTAGAATCAATGACCAGAAAGTGTTATAGGGTCATGGGGTCTTAAGGGTTTTAAGTGGGAAGTATTTAAAGTGCCCCCAGCAAAAAATATAAAAAGTCCACAAATCATTATGGGTTGACCCCTTGACTCATGACCACAACATATGAATCACACCCTTGAGTTGATATCAAGACTATGAGTTGGGCACCCATACACTGTCCACCTTACAATTCTATGACCCCTAATCATGACCTGATCATATAAATCGTATGGTCTAGTCATATGCAAGACAGAACCCAAGGGATTAGACACTGATCAATATACAACTCAAACCTACCACTCGTAACCTATCCTCACGGCGCTTAGTGAGCCACCCGTACTCAGAGCTAAGTCAAGTCACTAAGTTTTTGATTTGATTAAGGATCGTCCTAATGTCTTGTCACCACCCCTAACGAATCATACTACCAAGTCATTACCAAGATTGAAAACTCAATCACCACCTACTGGACACCTAATGACTAGGGTCACCTGACCCGTACTACACCATACGACTGACATTATGAGTCATTACTAGGATAGTGAGCTCAAAGCTCAAAAAATTTCTAAGGGACAAAATCCAAGGTATTTCAATTCTTACTTATTTGGATTATTCATCCCTGAATGATGGGATAAGGAATTTAATAACTTGATCAAACCCATATGTCTCCTCTCTTACCTTTGACAAAGTTAGAAAACAAAGATGCCAAGAAAATCAACCTTTCCTTTAACAAAGTTAGAAAACAAAGATGGTAAGATCAACACATACCTTAAGAACATGTTTCCACAATGGGGAACATGAATGAATACTTGGATGTCATGTCCTCTTCAGCTTCCCAAGTAGCCTCTTCAAGCTTGTGGTTCCACCATAGAACCTTAGCCGAATTTACATCCTTCGTCTTAACCAATGAATTTGCCGATCCAAGACTTCAATAGGGACTTCCTAATAAAACAAGGTATACAAAATTCCAATATCCTTGATTGGCACAATCTGCGATGGATCACCCACACACTTTTTTAACTTAGATAGATGGACCACTGGATGAATGGAGCTCAAACTAAAAGGAAACTATAACTCATATGCAATATTCCCAACACTTCTCAAAACCAAATATAGACAAACATATGGGGGACTAAGCTTTCCTTTCTTCCCAAACTACATCACTCCCTTCATGGGAGACACCTTCAAGAACACTCTATCCCCAACCTTAAACTCTAACTTTCTATGCCTCATGTCTGCATAGGACTTTTGGTGACTTTAGGTGTCTTTAAGCCTATCCCAAATCACCTTCACCTTCTTCATGGCTTGGTGAGCCAAATTCAGACTAAACATCTCTGCCTCACCAACCTTGAATTACCTAATAGGCAACCTATACCTCCTACCATACAAGTCCTCAAACAGAGCCATCCCAATGCTACAGTGGTAGATGTTATTATACGTAAACTTTATAAGAGGTAAATGTTCAACCCAACTATCACCATAGTTAATCATGCAAGATCAAAGCATATCTTCCAATGTCTGAATAGTTCTTTTTACTTGCCTATCCGACTGCGAAAGAAAAGTCAGACTAAAACTTACCTTAGTCCCTAAACCTTTTTGAAATAGCACAAAAAGTGCAGTGAAAACTACAAACCATGATTCTAGATGATAGAAACAGGAACTCCATAAAACTTCATATTATCTTGGAGGTACAACCTTGCGTAATCCTCTTCCAAAAAATTAGACTTCACTAGCAAAAATTGAACTGATTTAGTCATTATATCCATGATGACTCAAATCAAATCAAATTGATTTCGATACCGAGGAAGATCGGTAGTAAAATCCATGTTGATCATTTCCCACCTCCACACAAGAAACTCAACATCTTGATATAACCCTCCGAGCCTTATGTGCTCAACTTTCACTTGTTGGTACACCATTCACTTAGCCAAAAAAACTAGCCATATCCCGCTTCATATTGATCAACCAATATATCTCCTTAAGGTCATGATACATTTTCGTTAAACCAGTATTAATAGCATAACGCAACTCGTGTGCCTCAGCCAAGATCCTCTCTCATAGTCCATCTAAGTTAGGAACACACAATCTCCCTTGGAACTGCAAGGTACCATAACCACTTACCTCAAAAGCCATTACTTTCCACCCAATCATATCACCCTTGATCCTTAACAAAATAGGATCTAACTTTACTTCTCCTTTACTTTATCACCCAGGGATGACTTTGCCACCTACTGAACAAACACACCTCCATCCTCCGAGTCTAAAAGGCAATTTTTGAGGTTAGCCAAATGGTGAACATATTTTACCACTTCTCTCTTCCTGTCATTCACAAGATCTATACTCCCCATAGATAACCTACTAAGAGCATCAACAACCACGTTAGCTTTACTTGGATGGTAATGAAGACTCATGTCATTATCCTCGAGTAGGTTAAGCCATCTCCTTTGCATGAGGTTCAGCTCTTTAGGAGTAAACATATATTGCAAGCTCTTATGATCCGAAAAGATATCCATATGCACTCCATACCAATAGTGATGCCAAATTTATAATGCGAACACCACTCTCAATATCTCCAAGTTATAAGTCAGATAATTTTTCTCTTAAACCTTTAACTGCCCGTAGGCGTAAGATATCACTTTTCCATATTGCATCAAAACGCAACAAAGCCCCACACAGGACGCATTGCTGTATACCACATATCCATCAGTGCCTTCAGGTAAATTCAAGACTGGAGCCGAAGTCAGCTTATCCTTCAGCTTCCACAAACTACCCTAACAAGCATCAAACCACAAGAACTTCACCTTCTTCTGAGTTAACTTAGAAAATGTGGCAATTATAGAAGAGAATCTTTCCACAAACCTTCTATAATAATTGGATAAACCCAAGAAGCTCCAAATATTGGTTGGAGTTGTGGGTATAGTCCACCTCTTAACCCCTGCAACTTTCTTGGAATCCACCATGATCACATGCACTCCATACCAATAGTGATGCCAAATTTTTAATGCGAACACCACTCTCAATAGCTCTAAGTCATAGGTTGGATAATTTTTCTCATACTCTTTTAACTGCCGGGAGGCATAAGCTATCACTTAGGGACTACGAAGGTGATCAGCAACATAATATGGAGGTGATCGGCATGATCCACCTTGATTTTAAAGTACACCAAAATATCATCTATGAATACAATAAAGAACAAATCGAGAAAACAGTGGAAGATTATATTCATTAAGTCCATGATTGTTGTTGGGTCATTAGTCAACCCAAAAGACATAACTATGAAATCGAAATGCCTGTATTAGTTACGAAAGGCAGTTTTAAGGACATCCACTTCCTTTATATTTAGTGATACCCCGACAAAAGTTCAATCTTCGAGAAAAACTTATCACCCTGAAGCTGATCAAAAAAATCATCTAGCCTTGGAAGAGGGTTCTTATTTTTTAAAGTTACCTTATTCAGCAGTCAGTAATCAATACACATCCTAAGGGAACCATCCTTCTTATGCATGAATAACACTGGCGCACCCTACAGAGACATACTAGGATAGATGAAACCCTTGTATAAAAGATCTTTTAGTTGCTCCTTAAGCTCTTCTAACTTAGCCAGAGCCATTCTATACAGGGGATTAAAAATAGGACAAATGTCTGGAACACGATCTATCCCAATATCAATTTCCTTATTTGGAGGAACACTAGGAAGGTCATCAGGGAAGACCTCAGGAAATTCATTCACCACCAGGACAAAATGTAAAGAAGGACCCTCCTAGTTAGAGTCTTTAACCCAGAAAAAATGATAGAGACACCCTTTGGAGATTAATCTTCTAGCTCTAAGATATGATATGAACCTTCTATTAGGAGCCAAGAAAACACCCTCCAATTCAATAACTAGATCATTAAGGAATTTAAAGATGACTTTATTGGTATGATAGTCTAGAGAAACATAGCATGAGTGCAACCAATCCATCCCTAATATGATCTCAAAATCAATCATATATAACTCAAATAGATCTACCAAGGCCCCCAAACCACCTACAGATAACACAAAACCCCTATAGATTCTGCTAGCAACCACAGAGTCACTCACTAATATAAAAATAAAAAAAGGGTCCAAAATACACTCAGGACCAAAAACAAAATACACAACCACAAATAGGGTCACATAAGAGAGAGTGGACCCCAGATTAAGAAAATAGTACACATCATGAGAAAAGATTTTCAACATACCCATAAAGACATCAGTCGATGCCTCAGACTCCTGAAGAGTAGTGAGAGCATAAGTCAGTTCTGACTAGTACCTGAGCTAGATGGGGCACCCCTTGGGGCCAGAGTTAAAGATGAGGCAACAGAAACCTTGTTTGCCCTAGAAGAAACCTTAGCCACTGGACAGTGTCTAAGCATGTTCCCTAGCTGGCCATAGTTGAAGCACTTTATATTTTATTCATCATAGTAACCCCGATCCAATCAACCATAAAATCTACAGGGAGGATATAATGGAGCTGATTGGGCCCTACTAGCCTGGGATTGGTTATCTTATGCCTTATAATTGTCACCACTCTGAAAACTTCTATCACCAAATGGCTTTGGGTAGGGATAACTATCCATCAAGTGAGACCCAAAATAGAACCACCACTTTTTTAAGTGTTTTTTGCCATCCATGCCACTCTGCTGTTGATCCTCTCTGAGCAAAATATCTAAATTTCTTATTCTATCTCTCCCCAATTCTAGCCTGCTTCTTCTTCTTTTTCTCAACCTTTTGTATATACACAACAAACCTGGAGATGTCTATGTCTTTATTTAACAAGGCATCCTTACTCTTCAAAATCCAGTCTTGGGATAAACTAAAATCAAACTTTCTCATTCTTGTCGTCATGCTAAAAACCAACTCCAGAGCGTACCGCTATAGCTGGTGAAACTTCAAGGCATACTCCTTGACTGACATCTTAGCTTGATTTTGGTTATCAAACTGGTCCCTTTTTGCCTCCCTCAACCCCTAAGGAAAGAAGCGGTTCAAAAAAGTACTAGAGAAATTATCCCACAGGGCTAACTCAGCATCATCACCCTTAGACTGTTCCCATTCCTCATACTATTTGTCTGCTAAATCTTTCAGTCAGTAGGCAGTAAATTCCAAACACTCCATATTTGTAGCATGTATTACATAGAAGATATTCTCCATCTCATTAATAAAACCTTGATGATACTTCTCAAACTTGTCACCAGTGAACACAGAAGGGTTCAACCTCATAAACTAACAAATCCTTGTGGCCTCAAAAGATGGAGTAATAAAAGCACTACTCTTAGATAGAGAATCTGCTAACTGAGCAAATATATGGAGGGACTAATAAACACAATACTTGTCACATAAGCCTGAGGGGCTCGAGAAAGACTGGAGGGGACCGATTGAACTCTAGGAGGGTAATTAGGATCTAGACCCCTAGACTGAGTCTGGACCCTATAAGTAGGATGGGTCTCATCAACATTATTGTCGGGTGGGACAGATGAATCTCCGTAAGCTTCAACTCTTATGGGATGCATGATCTAAAAAGCGAACAAGAGGGAATTAGAGAAGATTTTTGGACCTTAGACTCTACAGCCCGAAAATAAAACACAAGAAATAGAAACATTCCTAAATGCCTTTTAGCCTCTCCCTTATAAGTTTGGCATGCTATACACTCTTAAAAGAGACTCTACTCGACACAGCTTTGTGAACTTCTAATTGACCGTAAACATAAAGCTCTAATACCAATCTTGCATGACCCAAACCTGGGCCTTGTAGTGACTGGTATCTCAAGTCCAACCAGGACGAAAGATAACCCCCAATACCACATCGTTAACCACCATACAATGTTAGATAAATTTCAAACATATAATAAGATAATATAATAATAATCTAAAGCCAACAAAGTAAGTCAATAACCATAGTCAAAAAACCACAATCAAATGTCCAACAAATACCAATCCTAATGCCACTGCCGATACCAAGGATAACACTAATACCAACACTGCCCATACCAATAATAGTCCAAACAAAACACTAACCAGAATCAAAGAGTATTAGTTCGAGACATGTCCTTGACCATAGATAAAACCAAAACCCAAAGAATAAAAATAATAAAAAGAAGTACATAGAATAAAATGGATTCTTCCAAAGTATGGAAACTCACCATTCAATCTGAATTAAAGTTGTCCCCAAATCTAAGTCATTGAGCTGGAGTAATAGTAGTATGGTTGGTTCCTGCATCGCGTAGGGATACAAAGCCCGAAGACGGTTAGTGAAATGAACACTAGCATGTAACTTAGGAATAAAGATAAAATAATACCATTCCAAACCAAATCAACTAACCATATGCAATCACATACATACATACATAAATACATATATATATATTGTGTTGGGGTAGGGAATATAGTTTAGCATGCATTTAAATATTAACCTGGATTGTATGGATTAACCATTATAAATCTACCCACGGGTTATATGGAGTCCAGTATAACCCCCTAAATGGGCTCAATGCGTGTAGCCATGTGAACTGGAGATATCACAGAAGGATGGGGAGTCCCGTGTACACTTCTCTCTTTATGATACATATATACAAGTTTAAACTTGAAGGAGTCCCATGTACCCGACAAGCATAAGGTCACCAAGACAAACCCTATTGTCGGCAAACATGAGTTTCAAGTGTTCGACCATCAGACTCACACCTTCACGGCTAGCTATCATAACCTGTCATTATTACCCAATTAAAACATTTAGCACATAACCAAACCACAAATTCCAGGATTCAATTATTAAGCCATTATAAAGTTGTATCATTATATCGACTATAGCTTACAAGAAATATTATTAGCCAATACTTCGGGGATTCCCATGTACCCCTTAGACTCCATTATTAAAATCACTTGGTGGATTCCAATGTACCCCACAAGGTGTTAAATATATTTCAATTTATGGCCAGCAAGGCCTTTTTAAAGTCATTCATTAATAAATAAAATTTTTGTGCCGAAGCTAAGATCAAAACAAAATTCAAACTTGTGACAATATCATTCTCATTGATAATTTCATAAATAGGTTGAAGGCATGCCATTATCAAAGCCAAAATCATCAAATTTGGGGTTCAACCATGACCCCTCAAATAAATCATCATTCCCATGCACTCACATGTGCAACCCATTATTAAAAACATGTATAATCGTAATTTAAAACTTAGAAAATAATATTCAATGATATGTATCCAAACCCCTCAACCTTGGTTTCAAAACCACCATTAATTATCCATGAACAATGCTTTAAATATATGATTTTAGTAAACTAACAATGAGGGATAAGTCACATGCCTGAATTAAAAAGATTCACGAAAAGAAATTAATCCCTAAGCCCTTAGATGACCACTTTGGAGAAATCCTAGCCAATTTTGCTTAATAGGATTTTTGTGAGAGTAAAGGAGATGTTTGATCTTGTAATGTATGGAATGAATGACCAAAAAGTCTTATAGGGTCGTCCGATCTTAAGGGCTTTAAGTGGTAAATGTCTAAGGTGCCCTTAGTTAAAACTATAAAAAAACCATAATATGGTTAAGGTACAACCACTTAACTCTTGACCACAACATAGGAATCGCACCCTTGAGTCGTCACCAAGATAGTGAGTTGGACACCTATATAATGTCTGCCATGTGACTTCATGACTCCCAATTATTACCTGACCATACGAATTGTATGATCTAGTCGTATGCAAGATAAAACCCAAGGGATTAGACTCTGTATATCATTCGACTCAACCCTACCACTCAAAACCTATCTTTAGGGATCTTAGTGAGCCACTCGTACTCAGTGACAAGTCAAGACACTAAGTTTCTAATTTGATTAAAGATTGTCCAAACGACTTGTCACCACCCCTAACCACTTATACCACCAAGTCATTACCAAGACAAAAAACCCAACCACTGCTCACTGGACACCTAACAACTAAGTTACTCACTCGTAACTACAAAATACAACTCATATGATGAGGCATTACTAGGATAGTGAGCTCAGAGCTTAAGAATTTTCTAAGGGCCAAAACCCAGGGTGTTTCACCTCTTCTTCCTATTTTTTCATATGATGTAGATTTAAGTACTTACTCTCAGGATCATAGTCAGGCATATCACAATATGCATCTAGAAGGTGATGAGTTTTTTTATTTTGAAGACTCAAATCAGTTGCAGTTTTTGTATTTTATTTTGTTATTCGTATGTATTGATTATGGATATTTAGGGGTCATGTCCTAACTACCTATAGTCAGTATTACAAGAGGCTTTATAGATAGTGAGTTAGTGTGAGTGTATGTAGTTTTAGTTCCTCATTCTTTCAGATTATAGTGTTGTAAACTTTGAATAGTAATGTTTTGAAATAGATTATGTCATGATTATGCTTCTGCTTAACAAATTTAACTTATATATGTATATATATATATATATATATATATTAAATTAGTTAATCAAGGATTATTCTAGTAAATGAGTTAGCTTGGGATCACTTATGGTTCTAAGCACCGTGTTACGACTAGGGGTAGTCTCAAGTCATGATAGTATATATGCTTCATTATGTGTTGCTAATGTAATGTCATAGCTTGATTCTTTTGTGTCACATTATTGGGGTGCATTGATTCACATAATTAAGTTAGAAAAGATTAAAAATAGGAGGCGGTGATGTTTTTGAGTTGAATTTAAGATTGACTACCATAGGTATCTTAAGTTTCTCTTGGTTAAGCATCGTTGTTGTGTTTCATTGTGCTTGGACATGCGAACGTTGTAAGTTGAGGATGTTGATGTGCCATGATTTCATGGCACTTTCGATGCTTAATCCAAAAAATATGCAAGTGCTTAGATTTGTTTCGGTAGATATGATGTATTTTTGTGTCTATTTTGTGGGGCACTAAGTTTTAGATCTTAACCAGAAGAAAAAGAGTCAAGATTACAGAAAACCCTACTTACGATACTACCTACATGGTCTAGGTAGCACTTATATGGTATAGGTAGTTGTCGCAGGTCTCAAAAGAACAAAATTAAGAGAACCTAAAAGTAAAGTCTTGACTTGACACTAACGAAAGAGCATATATGGCATGTAAGTTCCACTTACGTCAGAGCACCTAAGTCACATAAGTTATAGAACATTGAAGTTCAAAGAAACTGCTAGATTGAGGATCCTCTAGTACTTATGAGGAGGCAACTATGGGACATATATACCATCTATACCACATAGGTACCAGTGCATGAGAAATTATTGATGATTTGAGGAGCCTGTATCCTAAAATGGACACTTACGTGCACTAGGTGAAACTTATGTCCTGTAAGTGGACACCAACTTAGTTTTCCTGTATATTATTTTTTAGATTTCTGGGGGTTTTAATGCTCTGTAAATACTCTTTAGATATTTTTAGTTAGTTTATAGACTCATACAATTCACAACATATAATTGATTCTAAGATTAACTTTTGATCTTGGAATCTCTTTGTTCTTGATTTTTGGTTGATTAATTAATTTGAGACTTCAGGTTTTATTCTTCGTTGTTCTGAGATTACTTTTATTCTTTCTTTATTGAATTCCATGGAATTCCTTGCAACTATGAGTGGCTAAATCCCTTAGCTAGGTTTGCGGAAACCCTCGCAGAATAACAAAGTAAGGGAAGTGTGAGGTTCTTCTAGATCATTGCTTACACTTGCATTGTGATCTTCTTCAGTTAAATTATTTTCTTAGTGGTGGAAAACACTAACAACTTG
The DNA here is from genome assembly GCF_002878395.1 of Capsicum annuum. NCBI lineage: Eukaryota > Viridiplantae > Streptophyta > Magnoliopsida > Solanales > Solanaceae > Capsicum > Capsicum annuum. The sequence goes on from NC_061122.1 coordinate 90,661,757, forward strand.
CCTATTCAAGATTTTCTTTACAAGAGAGATTGTGATTCAGAAAATAAGATTACAACAATGATTCGAGGCTATCAACCCTGGTCTTATAACTTTATACGCAAAAGGTGATAGTAAAACTGGGATAAAAACAAGGCTTAGTAAGGTGACACCTTAAGACTCACAAGGTGAAGGGTGGGATTTATAAAAGCATTCACAAGACAGTTGGTAATACCTAGCTTGTCAGATTCTACATGTGTGGCAGTGAGATAGTTGGATTGAACCTGAGAAACCTATGGAGTTAGGAAGTTAGGGGAACATAAACCTAGTGTTCATATCAAATTGTTACTACCAAAAAAATTCACGTCTCGCTACTTTTTACCGTTTACTATAACATTACCCTATTTTCTTTTCTGCACTTTTGGCTACTTCAGCAAGTTTGAGAGACAGATTTGCCCGATTTCCTGCGAAATCGATCCCAACGTATTTGGGTTACTATAATTTGAAAGCGATCGCATTATATCTTCTTGGAGGGTATAGTTTGGGAGAAATCAACACTTTTCTCACATTTTATATCTCAACCAACCTCTTCAGCTCGTATTTATAGAGAGGCTTTTTTTTAGAAAAATCTTTCATTTTCTTTCAAAAATAATGTTCCTCAATGATACTAGTATCTCATATATGTATATGTATAGAATGAGGATGTAATTCTTACAATCAAATCAGTATGAAGATGTCCAATCCATTCACTGCATGTATAAGTGAGACGAACTATACTCAATATGTCCACAATTCATGATTATTAACTCGAATTAGGCACTATCAGAAGAAATATGCTTGTAAGACACCATTAATCTCATATCAACCCCTATCTTATGCATTTATATCATGATAAAGGCATCAAATGCCCAATAAGGCCTACAATAACAATTCAAGCCCCAGCAAGAGCATCAGATCTAGAATAAAGACATTTAAAAGCACAGATAAGGCAAATAATGTCTAATAAAGCCTGCACATGGGCAATATGCAATATTAGATATCATAAGCCAATAACAACAAAATATAAGCCCCCATTTGGGAACACAACAGTAATAATAATCTCATAATATAAACTCCATAGATATTTTTCCAATCCATAGCATGCTTTACTTATTTATTAGCAACTCAACTTATTCTGAAAAAAATGAAGGCATAACCTACCTTAAAACAAAAAAAAATTCAAGCCTAAAGTCTTTCAGCATGGAGATTTTCCGTTTCTAACAGTCTCAAAATCAATTAAAAAATTTAAGTACAGCATCCGTGCATTAAAAAAAGCTATCAATACCCATATTTACCATATATAAAATAGGTCCAAAACAGAATTAAAATATGAGTTAAAAAAGATAGGATTGAAACGAAAATTTATTTTAAAAACTCATTCTCCAAGGTTATAGGAACGTACATTTGAAAACCTACACAAAAATGAGTTAAAATGATGACCGAATTAAAGAAAAATCTATTTTCAAGTTTATCGGCACAAACCCCAAAAAATTTATTTTAAAATCAAGATTAAAAGGTGTTTTTAAAGATATAGTTGATAGAAAATAATGAAAAGATGATTTAGGAACTCACCCAAGCAAGAATGGCGATAAACCCTAAGAAATCATGTTTTTCCGAAGCCTGAAAGTCCATAAATATAGGAATATTACAAAAATAGGTATTTATACGATTTTGTGAACAGTGTCCTGCGAACATGGTCAACCCTTCACATTCGTGAGGTACAACACTAACCAGGCAACTAAAATGTCCTTCGTATTCATGGCAAAGGCTTCACTTTTATGAAGGATGATGATTCAGGCCTTCGCATTTGCGATGTAGGGCAAAATAACCCAGACTTTATTTACCCTATTCGATTGCATCCAGCACCCTCTTGATTATGATTAAGGAACAATCCTTTTTGTTCTTTCACAACCAAGGTCCTGCGTTCGCAAAGAAAGATCTGACATGCACTAGATATCAGCAAAATGCAGAGATTTGTCGGTCTTCAAAATCTCCGAATGGACCCTCGTAATTTGTTTAGAACCTGGTAAAAATAAATTATATCTACTAGGCAATTTTCGACGTTCTAGACTCAAAGGTGATGTTGAATTTTGAAACAATATTGCTTCAATAACTTACCCCTCGGGACCACTAAAAGCTTAACTTCCAAATGGAGGGTCGAAATAAAAAGTAAAGGTTTTGAACCTGAACCAACTCTACTATCAACCCAAAATCAACATTATAGATCTAATGATGTAAGCCAAATTACTATCTAGCTTTCAGAACATGAAATATTAATCGAGGTCAACCATTAGCCATTTAAAACCTTTAAGAGTTACATTCTCTTCCAAAATTATTTTGAACACATTGGGAATCGTGTCAACTATTTTCACACTGTAAAACATGTTGCAACTACAGAGAAAAGAAAAATGGTCAAAATAGACAAGAAGGAAAAAAAGGGCAGCCGAGTGCACTAAAGCTACCGCTATGTGCAGTGTTTGGGAAGGGCTCCACCATAAGGGTGTATCATACGTAGCCTTACCTTACATTTCTACCAGAGGCTGTTTTCAAATTCAAATTATTACATATCTTTTTTTCTCAAATTTAGACAATTTTCTCATTTTCTGTGTGTATGAAAAATAACAAATATGTAACCTCTTCCTCTTAGAGCTTGTTTAGGATTTTCTTTTTTAAAAAAAAAAAATACTTTTTTTGTGAAAAAATAGGTATTTGGCTAACTTGTAAAAGTGCTTTTAAATTGAAGCAGAAGCATTTTTTCTATTGTTTGGAAGAAGCAAAAAATTATTTTTATATGTTAAAAATATCAAATATATATATATATATATATATATATATATATATATTGCATATCTCATAAGTTTGATTTAAAATTGAAAATTTTAATTTTACACTATAATTTCTTTATTTTATTTTATTATTTATATGTTATAATTTTATTTCTCACTGTTTTTCTTTAAATAAAATTTTAAAAAATATCATTGATGGTGATGATCATAGAATATATATAACTCTTTATTTTTAATTATTAGTAACAATAAATGCAAGGCGAATCAAGTTGCAAGACCAAATGATATTTTCTAAACACTAGTAAATATTTTCTTTCAAATATTTAATCTTTTTAAAGAAATAATTCATGAGACATTGCCTCATGAAATTAAGGATGATCATTGAAAATTTTGGTGATTTATGAAGAAGTACTTCATTTGTGGTGAATTTTTTTCGATTTACTTATTTCATTTATGAAATAGTTTTTGAATTCATTTTGTTTAATGTTTTTAACTATATTTCAATCAATACATTAGTATGATATTGTAATATTTTATATTTTATTGTATCTATTTATATAAATAGTGGTTAAAATTTTAAAATACGAACTATTTAATTTAATAAAATAAAAATTTTATTAAAAAGTTTTAATAGATATTTAATATTTTCTCTCTGTAGTTTTAAAAATCCATTAGTACATGTCATTTTTGATAATTTACCTCTCAGAAGTACTGTTTAAAAAAGAGTAGTCAAATTTGATTTGTTTATTAAAAACACATTTCAAATAAATTTATCAAAGACAAATTACTTTTTTTTCACAACACTCTTTTCTGATAAAGTATTTTATAATAGTGTTTTTGCGATTTTCTAACAGCAATCCAAATAGTTTCTTAATTATCTCTTGTCCTTAATTAACACAATTACTGATGAAAAAACTGTTCCACCCCACAAAAGACATACATTTACTTACAACTCCTTCATTATAGATTAAGTCAACCTTTCAAAATTATCTTTTTAGTGATTCTTAGAGCTTTTACCCCTCATTCTCCTCATTAAATTAAATTCCATTACGTTTAATATACAATTCAATTCTAATGTAAATGTGCGCTCAATGCTATGGAAAAGTCGTTCCCCTTTATTTAATACTCCCCTTGTTTCAAAAAGTTGTTCATGCGGAATTGACACTCCTCTTAATAAAATGCGCGTTACGAGCTTATTTACTAAATTAATCTTATTAATTATATATTTTATACTAAAAATTTGAGTATAAACATCATTTAATGATTGGAATAATATTGAAATAGCACAATAAAATTCTCTTAATTTTATAAATGATATAACTAAATTAAAACAAATATTTTTTGTCAGGGCGGAGTATACTTTTAAACTCATTACTCATTTAAGATATTAGACATACAAAAGGTAATAATTGAAATAATCTAGTTTCAGTTAAAAGACCTCTCACTTTCAATACCTTTTCAAAAGACTGTGATGCAGATTGGTGTCGACGTACCGCTCGCCACAGTTGATAACATCAATAGGCAAAAGGTGTGAGACAACATTATTTTTAAAACAAAAAAAAAAAAATCACTTGATTCTCTGTAATATTACACTCATGGTAGAATTCTGTTAGTTTGTCGTAAAACCCACGATATATTGGTCAATGAGCAAACAATTCTTCAATTAAATCATGTTGTAAGCTTCATCAGTATTACATACATTCAGATTTTCCCATGATTATGTTTTCGCTCAGCATATTTAGCTTTTATTTACATTATAAATTAGTTGCTCAAGCAGTATGCCAGTACATGGGTTAGCTTGGGATCACTTGTGGTTTTAATCATTGCGTTATGACTAGGGGGTAGTCTCGAGTCATGACAAACTTGGTATCAGAGAACAAAGTTCAACTATCATAGGGTGTCTATGAAGTAGTATCTAGTAGAGTCTCGCGGAACGATATGGAGTCGTCCGTACTTTTCTCTGAGCGGCTACAGTGAATTTAAGAATTGTTTTCCTTCTTTCATATCTTAGATCGTGTAGTAGAAATATTCTCTAAGAAACTTATACATATTCTTTTATTGCTCCATTCATGTCAACTCTACCTTATTTTTTAGGTAATCGAAATAGTCAATCTTAAATTCCTACTGATAGAGTTTTCTCAGATAGTCCCCATAGACGGTTATGGGATTACTTGTGGGCTCGAAAGTATTCCATTAGTTACCTTAAGTTTCAAAGTTTTAAAGAGTTCATTCTTATTTATGAAAATTGTGCAAGCATGACAACAATAGAAGAAGAACAAAATGAAGAGAAAGATACAAATAGGAATTTAATATTAAAATTAGCAATATGTAATATGTGCTACATAGATGAATATACTTGCGCATTTAAAGAATATTATTATAAAGGAGCATATAATACCTAGAACATCAAAAATAAGAAAACCTACAAATTATAAGAATAAGTTTAAAAGATATAATCTAAAGAATGAATATGACAAATGGACACCAAAATAAATAGTTAATAAAATTATAACTTTTTAGACTTAGATTGTGTAATAGATACAGAAAAAACAATACAATTATGGATAGGATACATGACAAAATAATTATTAGATAATAATATAAATGTAATACATGCACCAGAATATATAGAAAAAAACACTAATAAGAACAGTAAAATTATGGTTTTTAAATCTATTTGAAAATAGTAAAAGAGTATTAAGAACTGAAAAACCCACAAAAGGAACATCATCAACAACCACAACTAAACTAACACCTATAGAATTATTTAAAAAATATGAAAATCACGAAGGATTAAAAATAAAATTAGTTTTTTCTAATTTAGGTAGAAGGTTAAGAAAATAGGTGAACATTTATATTTAATGCTAGAAAAAAAGAAGAATTAAAATTAGAAGATAAATTGACAGCTATGGTGAGAATAGAAAAAGAAAACGAAGAAATAGATAAAAAAAAAAGGAAATAGAAAAAATAAAACAACAAACTACAGAAGAAATACGAAAAATAGAAGAAACTAAAAATAGTAGGATTGTTGAATTAGAAAAAGAACTACAAATGCTAAAAGATCTGTATGAAAAAAGACAGAAAGAAAAAGAAGAAAAAGATAAAGAACAAAAACTATTAAATGAGATAAATCAATTAAAAGAAAAATTAGAAATAGACAATAAAGAAATAAAAGACCATATAGGAAAAAGAAATCTATAAAGGAATGTACTTGTTATAATTACGGAAAATTAGGACATTTAGCTAGAGATTGTAAATTATCTAAAACCCAAAAAATAAACAAATATTAGAAATAAAAATAGAAAATACAGAATATATGCAGATAGATTATATAGATTACGAATTAGAAAAAGAAGACAGTATATATGAAATTTCAGAGAATGAAACAGATAATGAAATAGAAGATAATGAAATAGATAGTGAATTAGACGAATTAAATGACTGAAGAAGACATACAAATAAACCAAATGACTCAAGAAGATATAAAAATAATAACAAAAGAAGAATATTTAAATGACTAAGGAACAGATCAAAAAATAATATTTGATAATAATATATTTAATGAAATAAAAGAAAAAGAGTTAGACTTAAGTGTAGAAAAATATTCAAAATACCAACAATAAAAAATATATTTACTAGAAAAAAGGAAGAATATTACGTAGTAAGTCAAAAGGAACATGTAATAGACTGCAGATAATGCAAAAGGTAAAGCTAGTATACAACTAGTAACCAAAAGGTTAATTATTAAAGAAATAAACGATATAAAAAAGTAGAGGAGACCCAATAAAATATGTACACCTTGGAGGTACAGAAATATTAATAAAAGGATGCTTTAGAGAAGGAATAGATACACCAATAGAATTATATTTAGCAGATGATAGGATTATAAAACCTATAGAAAAAAGCATAATAACTGCAATTAAAGGAAATTTAATATACCAAAAATTTAAATTTATAATAAGTGCAAATTATTCAGTAGCAATAGCAGATTAAAATATAGATAAATCATTAGTATTATATTGGAAAATATCAGGAATAGAACTAACCCCAGGAAGTAAAATATTTACAGCAAGATGTAAAAATCTATATGTATTAACAACAAAACATAAAATAATGAGAAAAAATAAAATTAATAAAATACAAATAGAAAGTCTTTTTGAACAATTCATAAAAACTATTGATAATAATGATTATTGTTACAGAAATATAGACATAGAAGAAGATTTAGAAATAATAAATGATAGAATAAGTACAACAAAAAGAATAGCTTATGAAAAACCAGAATCATCAAATTCATCCAAAAGAACAAGTTATGAAACAAGTTCAATAGTTAATTTAAATCAATATTATATAACAGGAACAATAAATGAAAAGGAATATTTAATACTCTTAAATACAGAACAAGAAGAAAATTATATAGCAAAATATCTAGTAAAAAATGAGGAAATAAAATCTGATAATAATATATGTCCAGATCTACCAAGAAGCTTAATAAACACTAAAAATATAGCAGAAAAAGAAATAATAATAGGAGTTAGAAAAATGAAAATAAAATTTGAAATAAAGGAAGAAA